>NW_003852397.1:26516856-26542771 GCF_000181295.1 Otolemur garnettii
GTGGGAATGAACCAACCATACATATTCTATGTCTGCTGCTTTTTCTGCTACACCAAAACAAATCAATTAAAGTACCGTTCTAGTATGTGTATATATTTCTAGATCTTATACGTTTTCTATACCATTATGGAAAATTTACTTACCATATTTGTAAGCAAGTTAATCTGTACAAAAATAATTATTTGGATCCTACTACTTCCTAGACATTGGCAATATAGCTATGAGCAAAAAGAACTGCTTCAAGGATTTTATATTCTATGTGGGTATAGAAGAACACAGATAAGAAACACTACATCAGAAAAACAAGTGTGATCTTGTCCGTTATTGATAACTATGGAAAAAATAAACTAAATGATAAGATAGAATATAGGACATGAAGGTGGTTAGTGCTTTTGTAGAGCTGATTGGAAAGGATATTCTAAAAAGGCAAACGGAGAGAGGGTAATTGTGAAAATGTTTGCGAGAGAGGTTTTCTTTTTTTCTCTCAATAAATCTTTGTAAAAGGCGTTAAGATATCAATATTTATACAACTCTACACTGTATCTTTACACTATTATCAATTTTAAGTAGTCTGTACTGATTTACAAAGTCTTTAAACCTTATTACTATTACAACTTATAGCCACTCCACACTGATTTTTAAAAATATAAACTATTACAGTGAGGTTGTTTATCCTGGTGTTTTAAAATCTTTTTTGTTTCTCTATGTTGTTCTAATCAAAATTTTAAAAACAAAAATTTTCATTTCCTCCTTTTAGGAAACTCTATTTGTATCAGAACAATCCTATGACAATATTTGTGCCAAACAAATAGAAACAAACTGGAGTAAGACAAGAAGATCCCGAGGCAGAAGTAAATAAATAAGGCATTTTTTCCAGAATTTTAATTGAATGTTTATTGATTTTTCCCAAGAAAAATTTTTAAGAAAAAATTTATGATGCAAGCAATGCACAAATCAAGGAATCTAGAAAGTCTTACTATAATGAGACAAGATATACAGCAAACATTGAAATAAAAGCCCAAGGAAAGCCAGGAGCGGTGGCTCACACCTGTAATCCAGCACTCTGGGAGGCCCAGAGGGGTGGATTGCCTGAGCTCAGGAGTTTGAGAGCAGCCTGAAGAAGAGCAAGACCCTGTTTCTACTAAAAATAGAAAAAGTAGGCAGGCACCTGTAGTCTCAGCTATTTGGGAGGCTGAGGCAAGAGGATTTCTCAAACCTAAGAGTTTGAAATTGCTGTGAGCTGTGATGCTGTTCGGGGCAACAGACTTAGCCCCGCCTAAAAAAAAAAAAAAAAAAAAAGAAGAAGAAGAAGAAAAAGAAAAAAAAGCCCAAGGAAAGTCTTGCAAAGAGTCCTGTAACTTCATAGTTGTTAAAGATTGTTGCAAAGAAACTGTATGAAACAAAACAGACTTCAGCAGGGCATTGGGATCCTCCACTAACCAGTACTTTCCCTTAGGATACAGCATGATGGCAGATCAAAGGACAGAATCCAGGGCCTAATATCTCCCACAGATCTCAGGCAGAGGAACAGCCTGCAGACCAGGAACCCGGTCTGTCCAGTCTATCAATTCAGTGGTAAACTGTAAGAGTGGTATTTGTGATTTTTAAATCCTCATAAAATATGATTCCTACATTAAAGAGTGGAGAATCAAACTACAGTAATTCTGGATTCAAGAGTAAACCAGGTGAACATATGTATGTAGAAAATATACAACAAAGGCTTGGCGCCCATAGCTCAGTGAGTAGGGCATCAGCCACATACACCAAGGCTGGTGGGTTCAAGCCCAGCTTGGGCCAGCTAAACAATGACAACTGCAACCAAAAGATAGCTGGGTGTTGTGGCAGTGCCTGTAGTCCCAGCTACTGGGAGGCTAAGGCAAGAGGATTGCTTAAGCCCAAGAGTTTGAGGTTGCTGTGAACTGTGACACCATGGCACTCTACCAAGGATGACAGAGCAAGACTCTGTCTCAAAAAAAAAAAAAAGAAAAGAAAAAGAAAAACACACAGAAAAAACCACAAAAAATATACAAGGAAAATGATCATAAGAGAACTTCACAGTAGTGGGTGAAGGCTACAAAGATACAGACTATTCACTACAGACTAAAAAATGTCAAAGTTCTAGATTGAGGCTTCTCAAAGGTATTCAATACAATTCAACTCAATAAATCATGCATTTAATGTTTTTGTATAGCCGACATCATATCTAGGTAAATTTTACTGGTATCTTTAAGACAAGCCCATGGCCTAGCATGAAGTGTGTACATCATGAAATGCTTTCTGAGTGAATAAAGAAATGAATGAGTGAAACCAGATAGCCCATTCAAGGCTCTGAGTCAGAAACTAAGATCAATCATATTTCTTTTCATTCTCATTTCATTTCTCATGTTCACTATTTTACTTAAAGATACTTACATGTTTCTAGTAACCTGAGTTGTTCTTAGTTATTTCCTTACTTGATTAGTTTTTCTATGACTATTGTAACAACTTACTACATACAAACTTAGTGACTTAAAACAACACCCATCTGTTATCTCACAGATCTCCCGCTTAAAAGCCCAGGTGATCTCAGGGGGGTTCTCTGCTCACAGCTCCACAAGGCTAAAAGCTGGGACTAGCCAGGCAAGGCTGTTACCAGGAGGCTGTGGTGGAGGAGGCTTCATCCAGCCTCTCAGTCAGCCTCATTGCTGACTGAATTCAGTTTCTTTCTGTTGTAGGACCAAGGTCACTGTCTTCTTGCTGGTTACTAGTGGGATCTTTTCCAGCTTCTCAAGGTGGTCCTCACAGGTGTGAATACTTACCACGTTTCACGTCTCTCATCAGATTTCTCCTGCTTCCAACCAGAAACAACTCTCTGCTTTGGGTTGTTTTTTTTTTTTTCTAATTTTTTATTACAGAATATTAAGAGAGTACAAACATTTTGGTTACATGGATTGCTTTTGTGCAGTTTGAGTCAGAGTTAGAAGCATGTCCGTTACCAAGACAACATGCACTGTACCCTTTAGGTGTGAACTGACTATGCTCCCCTCTCCCCTCCTACTTGCTTGGTCTCTGTTGAGTTTCACTATCATATGTGCACATAAGTGTTGATCTGTTCCAATTTAATAGTGGTTGTAGTTCCAATTTAATAGTGTTTGCTTTTCCTTTCTTGCAATACTTCGCTGAGAAGAATAGTTTCTAGTTCTACCCAGGTTGTTACAAAAGGTATTGGTTCACTATTTTTTTTTTAATGACTGAGTAGACCAAACAGAGAAATGCTCTGCTCTGTGTGATTAGATTAGGAGCACCTGATAACCTCACCTTTGCCATATAATGTAACATAATAATAGGAATAACACCTCAGAGCCAAGATCATGTGGACTGTCTTGAAATTTTGCCCACCATAGTTTCTCACACCCCAGAATGATCAAGTCGTAGGTTCTCGTGTTCTCTCCTTTGCATTGCTATTGAGTTCACATGAATGAAGCTGGTTGGTGCATTTTCCAGGGAGTAGGACAGACTAAAGAATGTATGTCCCACCTAACCAGTAATTCAACGTTAGATTTTTTTATCCCTTTAAATAGCTGTCATTGCATTGTTTTTACAGTGTCTATTTTAATTTTTAGATTTTTAAGGAACTTCTATACTGTTTTGTAAAATGGCTGTACTAATTTGCATTCTCACCAACAGTATACCAACGTTCCCTTTTCTCCAGCTCCTCTACACCACTTACTGTCTTTTGTCTTTTTTGATAATGGATGTTCTAACAACCATGATGTTTCATGGTTGATATTACCATGAGATGATATTTCTTTGTGGTTTAATTTGCATTTCTCTAATGATTAGTGCAGCAGCAATTTTCGTGTACCTCTTGACCTTTTGTGTGCCTTCTTTTGAGAAATGTCTGTTCAGGTTGTTTGCCCATTTTTAATTAAATTACTTGCTTTCTTTTTATTAAGTACTTGGAGTTGCTTACATACTTTAGCAATTATCCCCTTATCAAATGTCTGGTCTGAAAATATTTTCTCCCAATCTGTGAGTTGCCTCTTCACTCTGTTGTTTCCTTCTATGCAGAAGCTTTCTAGTTTAATGCAATCCCATTTGTCTATTTTTGCTTTTGCTGCCTGGGCTTTTGGCATCACCTCCAAGACATCATTGCTCAGACTAATGTTGTAGAGGTGTTGTTCTATGTTTTCTTCTAGTGGTTTTACAATTTCAGGTCTTATGTTTAAATCTTTAATTCACTTCAAGATGCTTCTTGAATATGGAGCAAGAGAAGGTACATTTTATCACCAGAGGAGTAAGATGTGCTCTGAGTCCACAGGGCGTTTGTGATATACAAAGAAAATGTTTCCATCATTGAAGCTCAGATTGCTAAGGGAACAAATCAACTTTTCAGAATATTTATATCCATATTGTTTAGAGATTTCCCCAAATCTGTGTATGAACCATACTTTAAACTTCCACCACCTTCTGAGCTATCACCTTTCACACTTTACAAATGGGGGCTTCACTTTACCTGAAGCCCAACTTATAAAAAATATTCTTAGTGCCTGATACTCAAAGTTTCTCTTTACCAGTGTAATAGTTATGCCTGATATTATATCTACCACTAACTTTGAAGTCTCTTCCAAAATTTAAATTGTTGTATGTTCTCAAAAAATAGGGTGGCCCCAAAATTGTGATCAGGTGTTAGGTGGGGCAGGATTATGAGCATGAATAATGACTTTACTGAATTACTGAAAAGTGCCTTAGTCGATAGATGAAAGGTCCATCAACAAAAGAACTGGCAATACACTTCAGATTTCTGAGCCAAATAACACTCTTCATTTCCTTGAACCTTCAGAATCTATTTGTTACCACAACAAAAGAAATTTATGCTTAAACTCAGAAGTTATCAAAAAAAGTTAGGAGAACTGCCAATCCAATTCTATTGCTACTTTCCAGAGATAAATGCCAGCCAGCTAATTAGCCTAAAAATAAATCTAGGCACCTGTAGCTGGCATGTTATCACAATGTCATTTATGCTCAAAATTTAGAAATATAAACATGGGTGAGGAATTTTTAAAAAATTAACAACATCTCTTCTGTTTCATCATTAGAACATATAGCTGTAGAGATATTGTCTCCAACAGATCTAGACAAATGTTGTTCTTTCTTTACTATCCAAATAGCATGTTCTAAAAGGGCATAGCACTGGCTTTAGATGGATCAACAACAATTTTCAATTGGCAATTCTCGCCTCCTCATTTTCAACCTCAAATGCTTCACATTTATGAACTGAAAAGAAACTAGACATTTGTAAAAATCACGAAGGAAGTTAATCTATACTTTGCATTAGAATTTTCTTATTTTATTTTATGATTACAAAACTAAATTTAGTTATCCATCCAGTAATGTCCAAGATTGTAAGCCAGTTGAATGATATTTAATTCTCAGAAAAATAAATGAAACAAAATGGGTTGTTTTAAGGGAAGTCAAATCTTACATCATGAAAGACAGCTGTTTTTCAAATAACCTTAATTGAATATTTAATAAAAACTAATAGGATTTTGTTTCTTCCCTTTTGGAGATGTTTTTAGTCAAATCTAGTAACCAGAATCTACAGTTTGGCTCTGTTTCTTACAAGGACTCTTACGTTCAATTCCCACTATTTTTAGCTTTCTACGGTTGTTCCAAGAACATACCTTTTCTCAGAAAGCAATAATATTTTCTCCACCTTCAAAGAGAAAATTTAAGGAAAGGTCAGAACACAGTCTACCTAAAATTAGATATGGCCTGCTTCTTCTCAGAACTTAAAAACAATGGGTTTCTTTAGTGCAGTTGCTCTTAAGAATAAAGGCAACAACAGAACTTGTTGTTATGACTGTATAACTTGACTAATTGTAAAGTAGCAAACATAGACAACAATCCCTTCAAAACATTGATGTCCCTACTGTTAGTTATCTTATTTTGTAATTGGTCCATTATTGTCTCTGTCTCTCCTAGTCCACCACCATCTTGACAGTATAGAGAAAGGAGCTCAAAAGACTTCCTTACTCTTTTTAGTTTTTCCATTAAAGAATTGGAACTTGGGGGCGGCACCTGTGGCTCAGTGGGCAGGATGCTGGCCTCATATACTGAGGTTGGCAGGTTCCAACCTGGCCCCGGCCAAACTGCAACAAAAAAATAGCCGGGTGTTGTGACGGGTGCCTGTAGTCCCAGCTACTCAAGGCACTGAGGCAAGAGAATCACCTAAGCCCAAGAGCTGGAGGTGCTGTGAACTGTGATGCCACAGCACTCTACCAAGGGCAACAGAATGCAACTCTGTCTCTTGAAAAAAAAAAATTAGAACTTGGCAACCAATCCTAACTGGTATCTAATACTAAGAAAAATTAGCATGCTCTGACACTGCAAGGTATTGTCACTGTATTATGTTTTATTATAGGGATATGATAGAATGATAAATAAATATTCAAGTTAATAAGAACAAGTGATTCTAGTAGACATTACCTCAAAGTATATGACCTCCTTAAGTGAAAAAATCTGTGTATGAATTGTACTTTAAACTTCCACCACCACTTCTACTTGGTAGCTTCTGAGTTCAAACATAAATTCAGAATTCAAGTGCAATTCACTGGGACGAAAATTATTAGAAATAAATTTGACAGTGGGGATTTCTGCTGTCAAGGTTTTGAGTAGGTGTTTGAATAATTAATAGCGAAAGAATGAGTCTCTATTTTGCCCCCTTCTATGTATAGAAGCTGTTGGAGAGAAGGAAAGGCAGCAATTTCAAAGCCACCTGTTATGCTAAGACCCAGAGTAGGTTCTTTGTGGAGTGGTACAAATGAACGGGTCCTCTGGAGAGTAAAAGTAAACTCAGAAGTTTAGGGAGAGTTAACTTGAAGAAACCATCGGGTCATGGGTTAGAAAAATGGTGGAGTGAGGTTAGCAAGGAGGGGACTTGAGAGAAAGACAGGGGCCTGAAAATGTGACCAGGCTTGTCAGGGAAACCCAGAGACCTGAGAGCACTCATGGGCAATAGTTAATTTTGAGCTATTTGCATGTCATAGCTATAAAAATCCATTGTGTTGCACCTAAATTTGGTGAAATCTGAAATAAGCACAGTATCACCTACTACCGTTGGTCTGGTGAACTCTGAATCACGTTCAAGCCTTGAAATGGCATCTCCTCTTTGTGACTTCCCCTGACCCACCCATCTCCTAGGAAGACTACTGGAGAAAAAGTAACCTCTTTTTGCTCTGTGTTCTCATATAGTTCATGACTTCCAGAACTTACCCATTTTAATCATAGCATTGCTTTCAAAATCTGTCTCAAAGACCGTAAGCTATTTTTAGTCAGGAGCCTTTTCTATTCATTTTTGTAATACCAAAATCCTAGCACTGTGACTGGCTGGTGCCTTACAAGCCTTCACTAAATGTTGATTGAAGTATTCAGTCAAGGCAGCCTTCTAAGAAAGCTTCCTTTAAAAAGAAAGTTAAAACCAAAAAGCTTCAAAAACTTATTAATCAGGAATATAGAAAGTAAAAAATAATCTCATTATACTAGCAGTTAACATGGAGTTTTAATGTTTTGCAGGTCATTATCCTGGATATATGGCTTTTGTACCTGAGTCCCTTAACGGAATTTATATGGCTGTATTGCTATTAAGTATCTTCAGATATTTACTAGATTGTAAACACCTTGATGCCAAGACTGTTCATGCCCAGTAATGGCACAGTCCTTGACATACAAAGTTATAGAAAGACATATAAAGTTATAGATATATAACTTCATACACATATAAAGTTATAGAAAAAGTTTGAGAAAGGAAGTTGGAAAGGGAAGGAAAAAAGGCAAGAGTTTAGAAGAGTAAACAAAAAAAAAGTTAAAGGATAAAAATGTAAGACTGTGGTATAAAAATATCACAAAAGAATTTTTCCCCCTCATAGGCTTGGGGGTATTGAGGCTAAATAAGGCACTCAGACATGTGAGTTTCCAACTTGACAGGGATGGAGCCAGAAGAGAATCTGATTCTTCCCTGTCTCCTCCTTGGTCCTCGGGTGCCACATACGCATTTGACTCACGTCAAAACAGAAAGCTGGACTCCTCATACAAAAATGTGCTGGCAAGTGCTCCCTGTGACCTTTAAGAATCAATCATTGCAAATGGGCATTCGAGCAAGAGGAAATGATCTTCAGCTGGGCTGCTTCTCTTGTCCATATGCTGGTGAAGGGGCAGGCATACAATTACAAGCAGCACAATTTTTGTCTTCAAACTGCCTGCCCAAACCTTCCAGTATTTTCCATAGCTTTAGTGCAAAAAATAACACTGATCTCAAGTTTAACAGGATGTAAAAACTCTCTCCACGTCTTGAGACAGTTTCCCTCCCAGGCTGCTACTCAGCCTGTTGGTCTCTTCTTGCTCAGCCCAGTGTGATTTGCGTAAATTGCTTTAACAGCCAGATATCAAAAGCAAACACTGGCCTTTCTTCTTCCTGTGTCTCTGAATTTTCCCTTATCCATTTGCACCTGGCAACTTTCCCAAGTCACAAGGTTTTGCCTAGGTCATATTTTTGAGCTCAGTGTGGGTAAACACAGCTGACCAGCAGCGTCCAGTCTTCCCTGCTCAGCCCTGTCCTCTCCCTTTTCATGGTTCCTCCAGCCGCCCATCTGCAGGGGCTGTCTGGAGATGACCAGGCAGACGAGTGGGGTGTCAGGCAGCAAATGCAGCGCTTGTCCAGACCTTTAAAAACAAAGAGAAAGTGTAGTTTCTAGAATAGTATTGCTCCTTTTTTCTCAAAGTTCTCAAAGCTGTGAAGCTTATCCATTTGGAGGAGGTTCTGAATAATAAACGGGAATTGACAGTTTCTGTTTTTCTTCTAAGAAAGACACACACTCACACATCTCCCTGCAGAAACCGTGTTTTGTTTGTGTTTGGAATAGAAAAGAGGAGGTAGAGAGAGGAAATTGCTTTGTACACATTGTTTTAAGGTAAAAAACAATCCACTGGACTGGCTTCCAAAATCATACTGTACGTTTTCACATACTAAAAACCGCCGAGTTGTACTCTTAAATGGGTGAATTGTATGATATGTGAATTACTTCTCAGTAAAGTTGTTTAAAAGTCTTACTGCATCAGAATAGTGGATATAAGTCATTTTTTCCCTAAAAGATAAATGTCTAGCACAAGTAAAGGATATCTATCAGAAAGGAAGTTAAAGCTGTACTTTAAGGCAATGTAATAGCAGAATAATCAATGTAGGATAGAATATTTCATCACCAGCTGATAATCAATAACTATCTCACTAAATAAGGTTACCTAATGTTCAGGAGTGAATCTAATTTATAGATGGAATACAATAAAAATATCTATCTATTTTTAACAAATCTGTCAACTATTGTCCACAGAGTTCTGACAATTATATTCATGAACTCATCCTGGACAATGTGCTGTATACTGAACTGGGAAGCTGTTCACCAATGTCAGTGCCTAGTCCTCCCTTCAAAGCAATTTTGGAGCTCTTTTCCAGAATGGCCATCAGATCTGTTGTCACACAAGGTCAAGCAATTAAGTTGGTGAACTCATCCTAAAAAAAGTGCTATATGCCTCATTGCTAAATATCTCTACTGTCACCAGATGGCCCAGGGGAGTACTTTGAACATGATTGTGGTGATTTTCAGCAGTGAGGTATATGGCACTTTTTCTAGGATGAGTTCACCAACTTAATTGTCAGATAATAGCCATTGTATACCTAGCTGCAAATAAAATGTATTCATGTCCATGCTTTTGAATGAAATTTATATGACACCACTTTCTAAAAACTGGATTAGCATTGTCTTTTCTTTTAAATACATGAAAATGAATTTCAAAATCTCTCAATCTTTATCCTCTCCTATTTATATTTCTTCTTACAGATTTGCTATGTATCTGTAACCTCAGGACCACACAGTTATTTGAGCTCTACAACTCCATGCCTATGATTTCAAAGTCTACCCAAGCAGTGGAAAGGCTTTTTTCTCCAAGAAAATGGTTTAAAACTAGGTTTGCTATACAGCACTGTGGCCATCACACCACTGGCCCCAACACCCACAGCAGATCTTGCTAATGAAGGAAGCTAATTTCCCCTGCAGAGGGCAGATTAGACTCAGCTGTGACTCCAGACAGCTCGAAAACTTATCTCTTGGGCTGGTTTAAGGGCTGACAGAAGTCAATTCGGGCCTTACCATTGTGGTCTCTAATCTACCACAGTCACTGGGGAGGTTGGTAATGTCCACTTTGAGAAACTTAATTGTGATAAGGGTAGCTGCTGCTCTCCCACAGTTCTATAATAGAAAGAAGTTGCTGACCTCTCTAGTGTTATGAGTCAGAGAACTTTCTAGAAAAATAACAGTACTGAATAAGACCCTGATCTAGAAACAGAGGGTGTCATGACAGGAGGGTCCCGAGCTGTGGAAGAAGCACTTTCTCTTCCTTTTCTTGACCCTTCAGTCAGATCTAATAGGAGTGGGGTGTCCTTTCATCACCAGAGCTACATTCCGACAAGCAGTGGAGAGGTGGCCCCCACACACGGTGTTTCCTACCAGGAAATGTGCTAAAATTAACCAGAAGTTCCTCGAGTGCTGGCTGGGCCAAGAGCTCAGCCACCAGAGCTGGCCACCCTGCCTCAGCACAGTTTTCCTCTTTATCTCAGCAGGAAGCATCTTCAGCATTTTGAAGGATTTATTAATAATTGTGTCCTAAACTTATAACTCTCCTGTAATGACCAAATGGACATTTTAGTGACCTGAGCTTTTTCCTATACTAATTCCAGGAGTGAAGCACAGAGAGTGAATTTTTCTTCTACAGGCATTTGCAACCTGAAACCTAGGAAGCTTAAAGCAGACACACAATCTCCCACTGCTTGTGCTTTTATATACATTGCTATAGGCAAAACGCCTATATGCCTCTGGCCAAAAAAGCTGTTTGAGAGAGAGCAGTGAAAAAACTTTGTGCAGGCATACTTATAAGAAACTGAGGCAGAATCCCACGTGGCCAGGTTGGTGGTGAGCCTAACGTGACCAAGGCTTTGGCTGGAATAGCATTTACTTCATTAAGGACTTAAGGTTGACTTTATAAGGCCAATAAAAAAGCCCTTTGGAAAACTGGCCAGATACCCATCAGTAACATTTCCTGATCTGTGGTAAAGGACAAAGTTCACTTGCTGACAGTACGGGAATGGAAATGTGCTTGGGGACCTCAAAAGAAGAGGAATTTACCCAATGCATACAGGTATCTGATGTCACAGATGAAACTTGGGTTTGTGAAAGGCTTTTGGGAAGTCCAGCCTGAAAATTCCTTATAAAAGATTCCAGCAAAAAAAGGCCTACATGGAAGCAGAGGTTTGCACACAAATTCCTGTATGCCTAAGAAGTTTCTTTATGCCTTGTTTAAAGATCCGAAGTAACAGCCTCCAAACGGCAAGGCCAGCAAGGGCAGGTATTCAATCTACCTTGTTCCTCCAAAGCCTCAGGCATCATCAGATAAGAACAAAGAAGTAATGGCTAACAACATGTTCTCCATTCAGTTATGTTAAATTGAGTTATGTTAAAAGGGTTATGTCAAAAGGTATATGTTGAATGGATTATCAGAAGCTAATCATGAGGTAGTCACATGATGTTTAAATGGATCAATGAGGTCGTTGCTGTATTGTGCACATGTACAAAATTCCCTATATAGACCAACCGCAAATAAAGAAGATTGCCATTTTGTTTGAGCCAGCAGATGGTCACCTTTATTTAAAACACAATTTCAATAAGCGTGCTTATTCTCTGTGACAAAGCTTTCCCGTAAGACCCATACGGCAACACATTGCTTCCTACCTAATAATATCCCTTTTAGACATAGTGCCTTCCTTTCCAAAGGGGCCTCCCTTTTCTGCCTTCTGCAGAGACCAGGGCAGAGGTGTCCCTACCCTACACCCCGAGGCTGAGGCAGAAGGCAGGAAGCAGGTGAATTCACCAGGGCTGGCACTGCCAGCTCCCAGACTGGCATTTGGTCTCCTCAGAGAGTTGTCGAGGCCCTGTTAGAGCTCTGAGGCACTCCTTGTATCTACCGCAGCTGACTCCAAGGCCCAACACCAATTTCGGATCTTCCCCCTTCTCCCCATCCCCTCTAGAGCTCCTGCTTTGGCTTGAGATAGCTGAGATGGTTTCGCACCTTTGGCTTAGGTCTGGCCCTGGCACCGGCACCTGGCCATCCCCAGCCTCCCTCTACGATCCAGGCACATCTACAGTCTGGCTTTGCTGCTGGTGAAACATGCCCATGATCCTTCCTCTCCAGGTCTCTGATGTCTTCCTGGAACCTTTGAAATCCATATTCTGCTTCCTAGAGAGTGAGAACTTGGGCCAAAGCACAGAAACATGGCTGCTGATGGAGCGACATGGAGAGGAGGGTGACGCTGGGTCACAGGCACAGCCTGGGGAGTGCTGTTACTCATCTGCTCCCCCATCTCCCTCTTACCTGCTCTCCACCCTAAAAGGAGTTCACACTAACACCCAAGAAGTAATTAAATATTCTATCAAAAGCATTGAGCACTGGATGGGCAAATAGTGCTTCTCAGTATTAGTTTTTATTATTACAGGGGTATTTGTCAAAGCATGTCCTAAAGAAACTGATCTCCTAATTTACTGTAAAAAATAGGGCTCTGAATTCAAATATACTTGAGAAATGCTGTGAACGAAATCTTTCCTGAGGTTGCATGATTTATTATGACCAGAGGCCGTTCTTCTCCTGGATAAGTCACATTCTCTCCCCTATAAGGTGAGTTGATGTTAGTTTCTCCCTCTCATTTTTGTGAGAACTAAACAAAGCACTATAAATTAAACATTTAGCAGAATACCTGCCGGATCTTATGTGCCAATAAATGTTCACAAGTAGCATTACAATTACTACTACTACTACTATAACTTTGTAATGATACTGAGAATTTATGCAATTAAAAACAAAACACAAAACATCTTTAATGTTGTAAAACCAAGAATTTTCCAAACTTTAGTTTGCCATGGATCTCCTTTCTGGTGACCAGCAGGAAACACTAAACAATTAAATCCTTTAGAGACGTGTGGCTCTGAATAAGAAGCTCCTGGAGACTTTATGTCTTGCTCCAGGGATCTTTTTAGGCTCTAAATATCCTCATGCACCTCTCCTTGGCATAATTGTTCATGTTGTAGAAGAAGAAATATCGAAGAGGGCATCATAGTGCCAGGAGTCCGGGCTTCAGTGTCCAGACCTAAGAGCATCCTAGCAGAGGTTTAAAACTCAGATGAAACAGAGTCTACATCCTCACTATTTGGTTTTTATTCTTTTGAGGTTAGAATGAAGAGAAATTATTTCATTCACTAAACTTCAGTTTTCTCGTGTACAAAATAAAAATAATTATAATTCATAGAATTCCTACTTGATGGCAATGTTGGCTAGTGCAGTAAATGGCATAGAGGTGAACCCCAAGAGATTATATCTTCTTGTTTTCATAATTGTGTTATTACTAGCTTTGTTATTATCCTCCGAGAGTCTCTGCCTGACTGGCACATGACCTTAGACATGAGACTCTTTTATGTGTGAAAATTCCTCGCAGAGGCTTCGGGGTTATATGAGAAGCTGGACATGAAGATTGTGGCCTCGGGAAAGCATGGGGTATAATTTGGATCCTCCCCCCGACTTGTACCCTGTGCCATTCAGTGTATTTCATAGTCTACTGCTCCTCATTATGTCTTATACTGAGACTTTTTTCTCATCAGACTGTAAATACTGAGAAGCAGGTTATAAATTTCCTCCCCTCGCTCCACAATGGTCTAAGTACCTAGAACGTGAGAAGCACTTAGGAGAGTATCTGGGAACCACTGTGGGAGAGGAAGAAAGGAAAGTCGTGTGTGCAGGCGAGCCAGCCTGGGAGAGAGTTTCAACCTGGAATCTTCCCAAGGTCCTTTGAATCAAGACCAGAGAGAAAAGCACAGAAAGAAATATTCTTTCTGGCTTTGTGTTCCCGAAACAAGCACCACCTTGTCTATAGAAAGGAGCAAACTCAACTCTTGGCACACTTTATTTCTTCCTGCATTAAAGTCTGATTACAGTCAGCGCGCCATCAGTGTAATCTCAAAGACCCACACTGGAGGAAGTAAAATCTTATGAGTATATTTTTAATTATTATTTTTGGCACATAAAATTATACATCTTTGTAGGGCACAGTATGATATTTTGATACACATATGCAGTGTTTAATGATCAAATCAGGGTACTTAGGATTTCCATTGCCTCAGCATTTATCATTTCCTTATGTTAAAAACATTCCAAAAGCCTCTCTTCTAGTTATTTCCTATGGTTGTTTTGTTTTTGTTTTTAAAGACAGGGTTTTGCTCTGTTGCCCAGAGTAGAGTATAGTGGCATCATCATAGCTCACAGCAATATCAAACTTCTGGACTCAAGAGATCCTCCTGCCTCAGCCTCCCAAGTGGCTGCAACTACAGGCCTGTGCCACTATACCTCGCTAAGTCTTTTTTTTTTTATGTTTAGTAGAAATGGATGTCTCGCTATGTTGCCCAGGCTGGTCTTCAATTCTTGACCTCAGGTCAAAATGCTAGGATTACAGACATGAGCTGCTGCACCTGACTATTTGCTGTGGGCATTTCAATCTAGAATCCATTCCACCTAGAATTAGTCTGCTCATTTTCATGTCTCAAGTAGCTCCCAGAAAGTAGAATAGCTAACAGTGGCCTGTAGAGTAGAAGTCAGTGTCACTTACTTTGTTCTGAAGATTGTGTGGTAGGACAATGATGTGGAAAAGGAAATTTCTCTTTTATGAATACTTTATGATCTCAATTTCTACATTCCATAATTTTCCAGAATAGCAGGACTAGCTATGAAAGTAGACCTCCTTTGGGGTAAACTAAAAGAATATGTAACTTTTCATTAGACAAACACACTTTGTGAATAATCAGATTCATTTTTTAAAAAATAAAATACAGTAGGTAGTTATTTGCTTCATTAGTGCACTCCTTAAAAGCAAGGACTTTATATTTCAATATAGTAAATTCCTTTTAAGTTCGTTTGAAATAGGAAAATTAATTTCCACTACTTTCATTATCTAACCCATCTATTTCCTGAGGACAGTATTTGAATTCTAGCAGACAGATAATATGTGTAATTTTCTATTCATTAGAAAATTAATGGAAGCAATGTCTTTTTATTATGCCAGACACTGGCTAAATATTCATGTTCTTGAGATAGAAAATTTAATTTAGCAGCATTTCTCGGAAATGGACAGGGACAATAAATTTTGGTCAGCTTTAGTGTTTAATTGTCTCAATTTGAAGTAGATAAAATTACTTGGCTATGTCATTGTTTTCAATATATTTCTCTAATGTACATGGGACACTCTGAAGGAAATACTCTTTGGCTTCAAAACCAAATTTCTTTTAAAAGATTAAGATAAAATTTCTAGTTATCTTGTAATACTAAGAAAATATGAAATCCTATTAGTATTACAGTCGTGACTCCTGTGTAGATCCTCAGATGCCTACCCAACCCTATGACAATATTCATGTGCTTCTTGACGTCTAATTTAGTATTATTTAGTACCATTCTCTTTGCAAAGTGACAGATCTACCACAAGAGGGCACTGTGCTCCCAATTCACATCAAAAGAAGCTAAAATTCGCACTTGCAGGAAAAAATCCTCTACCCTGGCTTACCCCAGAAGGTTCCAACACGTCTCTATTATATTTGGATGGGGATGAAACAGGGAAGCCAGTATAAGTTCAATAACTTCAAAGGCAGGAAAACGTGAGAACTATAGGCTGGTCAACACCTGAAGTCATGTTTCACTCAGGCCACACGATGGCGCTGCTTCATCAACTACAGCTGTGCCGCCGCCCCGGCGCTTGCTGTCAAATGTCCTTTTTTTTAAACTTTGAGTTGAGAATTAGAGCTGTCACTTTGAAAATAGAATATTTCTTATAAGTAGAAGCTTTATGAAGAAAAACAACTACCTATTGCTTAGTTAATAAACTATTAATGTAGCTTTCTTTTTTCAACTACTTACACAAATTTGCTACTTTAAAAAACATTTTGGAAACCAAATGCTAGAACAATGAAATGGAGAGCTATTTTCACTGTGTCCGAGGGATTCTCCCCAATGCCTGAGCAAAGGCTCCATTCAAGGTAGATAATTCTGAGTTTTACATTGCCACTAGTTTCTCGTACTAGGTTAAAATTTTCTCAACAGAACTTGATAGAAAGCCTATTACAAATAATCCCTCAATAACAAGCTATTCATCCAAGATATCAAAAAGTTAAATTTTTTTAGGATTTCATAATTCAATGTTGCAATTAGGTTTTCAATTCTGCTGAGTTTAGCTGGATAACTTTCTAATTCATAATACTAGCTCACGTTTTGCATTTTGACTTGTACAGTTTTTATTAAAGTTTTTGAACTTGAGGCTTCTCCGGGCTGTACTGCAGCATGTGCACTGTGGTTTCTCTGTGTCACATTCCAGCAGTGCACTCTCCCCTAGGAAGAGAAAGGAAGAGAGTGGCCTCGGTGTCAATGCAGGGGTCCTCAAACTTTAAACAGGGGGGCTAGTTCACTGTCCCTCGGACCACTGGAGGGCCCGACTGCAGGCCTGGGATGAGTTGGCTGCTAAGCAGCACAGGCAGCGGTGGCAAGAACACCAGGCGGGCTGGATAAATGTCCTCGGGGAGCCACATGTGGCCTGTGGGCCATAGTTTGAGGACACCTGCAGGCTGATAGGATGTTGCAACAAGAATATTAATGAATACTTTTTAAATCCATCACATTGGTTTAGTTAACCAATTGTGAATGCTCTATGTTCATTCCTTGAGATTATGCTTCAGTAGGTATGTGATGGGAACTGGAAAATTCATTTTTACAGAATGTCCCAGTTAATTCTGACTCATATATAGGTTTGGAGAGGACAAACAAGGAAACTAGAGCAAAATACTAGATGAGAGATAATAATAATTTGATTTAACAGTGAGGATAGCAGGAAGTATTTTAGATAATAGAATGGATTATGAGGATTTTAAAAAAAATGAGTGAAATCTATGATGATTCCAAGTTTCAGGCTGGGTGAATGACAAGATTGTGGTGCCAGTCCACCAGAAAAGGAAATAGATAAGAATATAGAATTTTTGGACCACAACAAGTTATACTAGGAATATAGTAAAGCTGAAATGAATATATACCTCTAAATTGCTATGTTGTCCAATGTAAAGGTCAGACATTATCAGGGTACAAACAATGTTGAACCCCAGGGTGAAAACAAAACTCTGAGAGCCAATGTGTAAGCCTAGAAGCTACTAAATCACAAATATGCATAGCATATGCCCAGCTCAGAATTAAAAAAAAAAATACATTGAGAGCTGGGGGCAATGGCTCACGCCTATAATCCTAGCACTCGGGGAGGCTGAGGTGGGTGGATTGCCTGAACCCACAAGTTTGAGACCAGCCTGAGCAAGAGCGAGACCCCGTCTCTAAAAATAGCTGGGCATTGTGGCAGGCACCTGTAGTCTCAGCTACTTGGGAGGCTGAGACAAGAGAATCGCTTAAGCCCAAGAGTTTGAGGTTGCTGTGAGCTATGATGTTACAGTACTCTACCAAGGGTGACACAGTGAGGCACTGTCTAAAACATATATATATATAATACCTTTAGTTGAGGCTTGTAGTCTCTAGTTTGGCCAGAGACCTCTTCATTCTAAATTTTCTTATAATCCATAGAAATTTATGTTTACATCACTCTCCTTGGCTACCATAGTTACTGAGCTGGCCAGCCCACATTTAAGGAGTGGGCAGATTTAAGAAAAGCTGAAAGATTAGGAAAGAATGAGGGAACAAAAGGTAGAACAGTTTGAAATAGAAAGAAGGACAGAGAAGTCATTGTGTTAAATGCAGTAGAGTTCAGTGGGACTGGCATCAGACATGACCTGAGTTTCCATCTGTACTTTGTGATAGAGATTCATCTATTCAACAAACACTTACTGAACACCTTTGCTGGACCTGGTAGTATGTTAGGAACGTGTGTGATGATGATAAAACAAGATAAATGTAATTCTTGGAAGTGATAGGCCAGAGGACAGAAAAATATTCAGGACATAAAGTAACAAACCCTGTGAAAAAGGAGAGAACATGGTGCTGCCAGTGATTGATGAAGTGCCCCCCACTTCCTTTTCCTGTCCTGACCAAATATCAGAGTACCTTGACCACTCTGTGACCCAGACAGCTGCAGGACTTCCCAGCAGGCCGAATCCAAACTGGGGAATTGAATATTCGCAGGCACTGATGAAGAAAGTATCTAAAAGAAACTGGCCCTAGCACTAAGCCATATTCCTAACCCTCATATAAACTCTAAACCCTGACCCCTCGCTGCAGACATACCTAGGTAGAACACCCTGTTTCTCTCGCCATCTGCCTTGAGGATTTCTGTAAGTTGCCCTAATACATACTTTGAACTGATCACTCTGGCATTAGTGCTTCTCTCTTTGGAATCCTAGCCAGCCCCATCTCCGAAAACTCTGGGGCACTCCCTTGTGGGAACTCCCCTGCCACTGCTCTCAAGGCAATTCCAGCCGTGAACTCAGCAGGACAAAACACACTCCCACAGAGAGACTTCCCTATTTTATCTCTTTATTATCAAACCCTAGCCCGACCCCAGTTCCTGGCAACTACTGATATGTTCTCTATCACAGAATTCTGTCACCATGATAAGTTTATATAGATGGAATCATGTATTATGTCTCCTTTCACGATGGCCTTTTTCATCCAGTATAATCCATTGAGAACTATCCAAGTTGTATCGTGTGTTGGTGGCTCGTTCATTTTTATTGCTGAGTAGCATTTCATTGGTTGCGTGGACGCCATTGTGTTTATCTGTTCAGTTCACTGTAGTGCATTTAGGTTGTTTCTAGTCTTTAGCTATTATTTTAAAAGCATCCATGAGCATTCATGAAGGTTTTTATGTGAACATAAGTTTTCATTTCTCTAGTATAAATAAAAAAATACCCAGGAGTGATGGCTATGTTATATTACGTGTGTGTGCTCAGCTTTATAGGACACTGCAAACCTTTTCCCAAAGTGGCCATACAATTTTATAGTCCTACCTCTAGGCGTGAGAAATCGATGCATTATTGCTTCACATCCTCATCAGTGTTTTTCAGTGTTTTGTATTTTGCTCATTCTGATACTACCTACGTGGGTTAGTGTTATTGTGCATTGTATTTCTCTCCAACCAGGCTGTCAGTCCCAGAAGGTCAGGAAGTGTGTTTTATTTATGGCCTGGCAAAATTCAGTACTCAATAAATATGTGCTGGCTGGCTGAGGGATTGCAGGAAAGGACAAGGAAATGAATGGGGAAATGGAGCAGAGGAGGGAGGAAGGGAGAGAACAAGGAGGAAATGAAGAAAGATGAAGAATCTGGGGGGCGGGGTGCAGTGTTTGCTCCAGCTCCAGGCAGCAGCTGTTCTGTCTGCAGAAGCAGACTGCTGAGTCCTCTAGGAATGATGTATTTCCGCAGCTGCCTGGGAATCTGCAACCTCAGTGGAATTCCTGTCCTTAAAAACTAAATGAGGACCTCAGCGATATGTCACCCCTTTTATTTCTTGGTAAGGTCACACCAACCACCAAACCAGGATAGGGAGCATCTCTTATGCATCTTGATGGAACAAGTCTGTCCTAGTTGTAGAAGACGGAAAGACAATGTCTCCCTTGTGTTGGGCCGGGGTGGGGGGGGGGAGGCTTTTTACCTGGAATGAGATTTTTCATCTTCTTTACTCGTTAATCTATAGGCTCCTGTTTTCCCACAGGAATAAATATTATGCTACTTTGGTAGATAACAGAAGAGAATGATTAAATGCAAATTACCTTGAAAAGTCTCTCATGTGCATTCTATGTGCATACACCGTGCTGAGGAAATGGGAGGGAAAGCCGTCTGCAACTCCCTTTTGGCACCGTGATCTCTTGTAGTTCCCCTCGTTCATTCTTTCCCCTGAATATGCCAACAACTTTCTCTCTTCCATTACATTCCCGCTGTATTCCTTCTTTCTCAGGAAGAAATAACAATAGGATTTAATGTATCACCTTTCCCTTCACCAAATGATGATACTCTAGTTTTGGAATTTCAAACCTTCAGATCACATCTGTGTAGGCACCGGTTGATCATCCATTCCATGGGCTTCTGAGTTCACGAAGCCACATCATGTGAGTGGTTATCAGTTTTAACAATGCGACCCTTCCCTAGAAGACATGGCTTTAAGCTAGTTTTGCAGTTATGTTTACTGTGTTATGTTTACTGCAAACAATAAGATAGCTCATAAAAATCTTTGTATGGAAAAGCTTGATTTATTTGGTCTGACATTACATGCTCTATATCACATCGATACAGAACACTCTAAAATCAGATTTTTAAGAGCCTTTAAAAAGCATATTCATGCTAAGCCTTTTTAGACAGTAGGCTATTTAGCTTTTGACTGTACTTTAAAAAAAATTTTTTTTTAATTCATCATTGAAGATTGTCTAAAACTATACATTTTGGAATGGTTCAACTAGCATTTGTAAGAAAATCTCTGCAGGCAATTCACTGTGCTGAACTGTATAGGAGTTACAAAATGAAGAAAAATTTTCAGTTAAATCAACTTAGTCAGTCTAAGGGATGTAAAATTTTAGATAACTATTTTAGGAGGATTTTTAAAAATTTAATAATTTATTCTCACTTCATGATACTTGGGTCAACTTTAATTCAATCTTTTTTCACTGTAATGAAGATAAAGATTTAATTTCATACTTACCTGGCAGGGGAGATACCATGATCACAAAGATTTAATTTCATTTTTTCACATTAGAATAAGCACTCAAAGGTGCTAGAGAGTAAGCCCTGTGTACCAATTCCAGCTGTTTTACTATAAATATGCACAAGGAGATACAGTACAGAACCAGGACTCTCCACCTTCATAAACTCTGTCACTAATCTCGTCTCTCAGCCTCCTCTTCACTCCTATAGGCAGAGTGCTCAAAGTTATAATTCACAAATTAGATAGATTTAAATCGATCCGAACAATATAAAAAATAATATTTCTACCTGAGATACAAACATGCTTTACTTAAAGAAAGACCATTGAAACTATTCAGTTTAAATAAATTCTTCTGTAGATAATATAGAAAAAATATCATGGCTCTAAGAATACCACTAGCATTGAGAGCAAATATGACACTTAATGGAACACAATACACAGGGTATGTGTCAAATATTATGACAAATAAATAGATGTATTGAAAAGAAACTATGACTTCCTATGGCCATTGGAATTGATGCTATGTTAGCAAAGTAAAGAGGACTGAATACAAGAGACTTTAAAAATATTCATACCTATGGTCCCTATTTTCTTCACTAGATTGCAGCATCAGCTTTCCTGTTCACCAGTGTAATTTGAGTATCTGGTTTAAGGGTGAATGATCAATGAAAAGTTAAAATTATTTAAATGCTGCATATGGACTTCTTACAGAGCCCATCTGTACAAACAGACATCATTTAAGCAAAGGACAGATTGTGAGAAAACTCTGTGAACCATCAAAATAAGAGATTTTAAAGGAAGGAAAGAGAAAAATTTCTCTAGCTAATTAGCAGTCACCGAAGTAACAGAAGAAAACTAGTAACCACAGGAGAGGGCTTAGTGCACCTCACTTGTCCTGTTCTCCAAGTGCACTGCCTATATACAGCTCCCGCTGGGACAAGGAGGGTGTGGTAGTTTACTTCTCATCCTGTGGTTTTATGATTTGGAGACTGTGGGGTTTTAAAGAAACAGTTTTTATATGATGACTAAATGCTCTGTGGAAAGCAATTCCATTCTGGCAAACCCAGGATACCATCTGAGCGATGGTGCTTATAACCCTAGAAAGATTAGTCAACGACTTCAGGCAAATTCATTGGAGAACTATCATCTGACCTGGGTAATTTTACATGGAACCAGAGATGTAGATGCAAAGAGTTTTAAGGGAGAAAAAATAAACTTTTCCACTTTTCCTTGTTTACAAACTACATTCTCACCACTACTTGCAATCCAGTCAAGCACTTTCTCAAGTTGTTATTAAAATATAGTACGTAGAACCTCTGTCAGTTGACCACTCCAGGGATTGTGACAAACTAGTCAACACACAGAGGTGATCAACTCAAGGAACTAAGCCTACTGTACATTGAGCTCATGAGATGCATGTCCATTCTGTGAAAATTAGGTTGACGCGAGGAGGTGGTCAATGTAGCGAGGTGTCAACTATGGAGGTTCTACTGTGTATATTTTTAAAATAGAAAACTAATGAACTAAACAATGAGGAGATCAGCAAACAATGATTAAGATAGTTAAGTCAAAATTATTCCAGAAATTCAATTTAAAAACAAAACAAAAACCCAAAAAACAAAAACACGAGAGACAGAGGAAGAAATAAGAGCAAGGGGAAGTTAAAGATCTAAATATCTGCAAATAGAAAGTGAAGTATAAAATGCAAGTGACAACAAAATAACAATTGGAAATTTTTAAAAAGAGGCTTAGAATCATTACAGTAAAAGGTTAAGAGACAAGGTTGATCTTAAAGCTAAACCCTCAAAAAGAAAATTTAAACTAAAGGTAGTTTGGATTTAGATTTAGCAAAAGTAAAGGTGATAAGGAAGGAGGCAGAGTGAGAGCTGGGAAGAGCCAGGGAAGGTTCATCCTCTCCAAGACAGCGTGCACGGCAAGACTGGTACCAGATACACAAAATGCCCTCTACCAGTTGTAAGAGAGAAATGCCCCCAAACAGCTGTCTTGTTTAATACGTGTGGCACCTCCTCCCTTCCTCTTATTTCCCATGTCTTTCCTTATTTTCAGTTAATAGAAGAATATCATTTTACTCAGTGAGCTTATTTGGGAAAATCTGTTTTTCTAGATATATCCCAATAAGAGAAGACAGCCACGGACTAGTCAAGGTGAGGCGAAGATATAGTCATCGAATGTAGGAGAAAAAGTCTCAGGAAGCAATAAAAAATGGACTAAAGGATAAAGCTCATCACATAAAAAAAACTAATCAGTGAGGGTGGTGCATGTGGCTCAAAGGAGTGGGGTGCTGGCCCCGTATACCGGAGGTGGCGGGTTCAAACCCAGCCCCGGCCAAAAAAGAAAGGTGGATGGGTTCATTTTAACTCTGAAGTTTTATTGGTTTAAATGAAAGCAGATTATTTTCAAGAGGAAAAAGAACAAAATATAATGTTTTTCTTCTTCAGAAACATAAACATAACAGGTAGCCAGTCATTAAAGAATTTTGGAGGGAAGGAATGATGTCAGATTCACTCACACTTAATACTCATTTGACTAAGTGTCATACACTTTGCAAAACTTGGGTTCAGTTCAAGTCACATTTTGTTTGATTGCTCCTGAAAGGTGATATAAAAAGCCAGAAGGAAAACCTGCCTCTGTTGTCAAATATCCTGCACCTTCAATGTGGAATCTTGCAAAGGGAAGAAGAAAATTAATGTTGACTGAGATCAAAGTGCATTATAACTTCATATCATATTTAATCCACAAACACCTGTTAAAAGTTAGGAATTATTACCCACACCTTATTGATAGGAAAACAGAAGCTTAGTAAGTCCAAGCAATTTGGATATAGTTGAACATCCATGTAACTTATAAAGTAGTTGGAAATTGGATCCCCCATGATTATTGCAGTATAATACACTACACTTACTTAGCTTTTCTGAATGTAAGTATTCACTTGTACAAGCAGTTTAAGCATTACATGAAAAATCTTGTGAAAGCATTTTGGAAATTCCAAAGTATTGTAAAAACCTATGGCATTATTTGGGTTGACAATCTTTAACAGGTTAATTTTAAAATATTAAGAGGAAAACTGGTCAACCGAGGCTTGCATCCTCCATTATTCTCCCCAATTTCCATTACTTTTAATCTTTCATCAATTCCACACTAAACATTAAAAAAATTGGAAAACATGTTTTTATTAAATAAATCTTGGATTGAAGACACAAGATGCTATTATTAATTAATAAACAAGGAATGGAACTCTAACAAAACTACTTCCATTTCAGATTCCCATTTAACATAACATAGGTCTTCCTTAGGATAAGGCAATTCTGCCACATCAGAGTAAAAAAACAAACAATCAAAAAACACTGCCAATATTTTGCTATTTGTGATGGAGGACATCTAGAAAATTAATACTTGTGACTAGTCAAAGAATCACTTATAACTCATCTAATGGGTTTCATTTCCTAACTTTCTCGCTCTTATTGTTGGGGAACATCATGGTTTGAAAATGTAGCCCTCTTCTGTTGAGGACTAAAATAAAATGAGTCTGTACCTAGAGGTCTGAAGCTTTCAAAAGTTATATAGCTCATTTGTCAGCATTTCCTAAATACCTTATTCATCCCAAGTCGTTCATATTTAGCAGATTCTGTTACAAAAGGGTAAATTGTTTTTCTCTCTGTATAAATTGTACCACTTTATACAAAATAGTGTGGCAAAATAGAATAGCAATAAGGAATAGACCAACAAACCAAAGTAGAAGATGTATGCCGAGTCTGATTTATAGTTGCCCATAGAACAGTCTGAAAGCTTCAGAAAACTTGTTACTGAAACCTGGACATGCTCTGCTCAGAAAGTTTTGTGCCTCAGAGTTTGTTCCTTGGGTAATGTTATTCCACCAGAACATGGTACAGTCATTGATGAATTTGAGAAATGTTTCATACTATCTAACTTCTCTTGAATTTGAGAAATGTTTCATACTATCTAACTTCTCTTGAATTTGAGAAATGTTTCATACTATCTAACTTCTCTTGGACTTTCAAATGCACATTCATATATTAAAGAAGTTCTGCCTCAAACCTGTTTAACCTTGTAACAATTTTCCATGACTCTTCATATTTTCCATGGAACACAGCTCTGGCCTGGAAAATAATAGATACTGTCATGACCATATTCTTCTTCTTCTTCTTTTTTTTAATCATAGCTGTGTACATTAATGCATTTATGGAGTAAAATGTTCTGGTTTTATGTACAATTTGAACTGCTTCCATCAAACTGGTTAACATAGCCTTCACTGCATTTTCTTAGTTATTGTGTTAAGACATTTATATTCTACACTTAGTAGATTTAACTTGTACCCTTGTAAAATGCACCATAGGTGTGGTCCCACCAATTACCCTCTCTCCATCTGTCCTCCCCCTACTCCACTCCCTCTCCTCTTTCCCTTTCTTCTTGGGCTATAGTTTTGGTATAGCTTTCATATGAAAGTGTGGGTGTTTATAAACTGGCTTCATAGTACGGCTGAGTACATTGGATACTTTTTCTTTCATTCTAGAGATATTTTGCTAAGAAGAATATGTTCCAGCTCCATCCATGTAAACATAAAAGAGGTAAAGACTCCATCTTTTTTAAGGCTGCATAATATTCCATGGTGTATATATACACAATTTATTGATTCATTCATGGATTGATGGGCACTTGGGCTTCTTCCATGACTTAGCAATTATGAATTGGGATGCAGTAAACATTCTGGTACATATATCTTTCTTATAATGTGATTTTTGGTCTTCTGGGTATATTCCTAGTAGAGGAATTGAAGGATTGAATGGCAGGTCTATTTTTAGATTCCTAAGTGTTCTCCAAACTTCTTTCCAAAAGGAGCATATTAGTTTGCATTCCCACCAGCAGTGTAGAAGTGTTCCTTTTTCTCCACATCCATGCCAGCATCTCTGGTTTTGGGATTTTGTGATGTGGGCTAATCTTACTAGGGTTAGATAATATTTCAAAGTAGTTTTGATTTGCATTTCTCTGATGATTGATGATGAGCATTTTTTCATATGTCTGTAGGCCATGCACTTGTCTTCTTCAGAGAAGTTTCTCTTCAAGTCCCTTGCCCACACTGAGAT
>NW_003852397.1:26542962-26604089 GCF_000181295.1 Otolemur garnettii
CAGTGAGAGTCTATCTTAGTTAATGATGAAAGGTGTGGGTCCAGTTTCAGTCTTCTACAGGTTGACAGCCAGTTCATCTAGTACCATTTGTTAAATAGGAAATCTTTTCCCCATTGAATGTTTTTAATTGGCTTATCAATGATCAAATAATGGTAAGTAGCTGGGTTCATCTCTTGGTTCTCTATTTTGTTCCATACATCTACCTCTCTATTTTTGTGCCAATACCTTGCTGTTTTGATCACTATCAATTTATAGTATAGTCTGAGGTCTGGTAACGTGATTCCTCCTGATTTGTTTTTATTTCTGAGTAATGTCTTGGCTATTTGAAGTTTTTTTCTGATTCCATGCAGAATGACGTATTATTTTTTCAAGATCTTTAAAGTATGACAGTGGAGCTTTAATAAAGATTGCATTAAAATTTTATATTGCCTTGAGTTGTATGGACATTTTAACAATGTTGATTCTTCCCAGCCATGAACATAGTATGTTTTTCCATTTGTTAGCATCTTCAGCTATTTCTTTTCTTAGAGTTTTATAGTTGTCTTTATAGAGATCTTTCACGTCCTTTGTTAGGTAAACTCCCAAATATTTCATCTTTGGCACTACTGTGACCAGAATAGAGTCTTTGACTGTTTTTTCAGCTTAACTATTGTTGGTATATATAAAGGCTACAGATTTATGAGTGTTGATTTTGTAACCTGAGACACTGCTATATTCCTGATCATTTCTAAGAGTTTTGTAATAGAATACCTGGTGTTTTCCAGATGTACAATAATATCATCTGTGAAGAGTAAAAGTTTGATCTCCTCTGACCCTATATGGATATCCTTGATTGTCTTTTCTTGCCTGATTGTGATGGCTAAGACTTCCACTACAATGTTAAAAAGCAGTGGAGACAACAGGCAACCTTGCCTGGTTCCTGATCTGAGTGGAAATGATTTCAATTTAACTCCATTCAATATGATACTGGCTGTGGGTTTGCTGTACATGGGCTTTATCAGTTTAAGAAATGCCCCCTCTATACCAATTTTCTTAAGTGTTCTGATCATGAAAGGATGCTGGATATTATCAAAAGCTTTTTCTGCATCAATTGAGAGAATCATACAGTCTTCATTCTTTTGTTTATGTGATGATTTGTTTATGTGTGATTTGTTTATGTGAATTATATTTATAGATTTGCATATATTGAACCAGCCTTGAGACCCAGAGATAAAACCCTCTTGGTCATAGTGTATAATTTGTTTGATGTGTTGCTGGATTCTGTTTGCTAGGATCTTACTGAATATTTCGGCTTCACTATTCAATAGGGATATTGGTCTATAATTTTCTTTTCTTGTTGGGTCTTTTCCTGGTATGGGGATCAAGGTGATGTTTGCTTCATAGAATGTGTTGGGTAGTAGTCCTTCTTTTTCTATATTTTGGAAAAGGTTAAGTAATATAGGTACTGGTTCCCCTTTAAAGGTTCGGTAGAATTCTGATGTGAAGCCATCTGGTCTCCGGCTTTTTGTTTTAGGGAGATTTTGTATAGTTGATGCTATTTCAGAACTTGATATAGGCCTGTTCAACATTTCCACTTCATTCTGGCTAAGTCTAGGAAAGTGGTGTGCTTCCAAGTATTGGTCTATTTCCTTCACATATTCATATTTCTGAGAATAGAGTTTCTTGTAATATTCATTAAGGATTTTTTGAATTTCTGAGGAGTCTGTTGTTATTTCATCTTTGCCATTTCTGATGATGAAATTAGATATTTTACTCTTTTTTTCCTGGTTAGGTTAGCCAAAGGTTTATCTATTTTATTGACCTTTTCAAAAAACCAACTTTTTGATTTATTGGTCTGTTGTATAATTCTTTTGTTTTCAATTTCATTAATTCTGCTCTAATTTTGGTTATTTCTTTTCTTCTACTGGGATTGGGATTGGAATGTTCTTCCTTTTCCAGTTGCTTGAGATGTTATATTAAGTTGTTAACTTCCCTTCTTTCCGTTCTCTTAGGAACGCTTGCAATGCTGTAAATTTCTCTCTTAGGACTGCCTCTGTGGTATCCCAGAGGTTTGGTAATTCATGTCTTTATTATAATTTTGTTCCAAAAATTTGGCAATTTCCTTCTTAATCTCATCTATAACCCAGCTATCATTCAGCAAAAGGTTATTTTGTTTCCTTGTTTTTGAATGAGTATGCAGATTCCTGTTGTTATTAAGTTCAACTTTTATTTCATGATGGTCCGAGATGATGCAAGAAACAATTTCTATTCTTTCACATTTGCTGAGGTTAGACTTGTGACCTAAGATGTGATCAATTTTGGAAGATGTTCCATGGGCTGATGAGAAGAATGTGTATTCAGATTTGTTACAATGAAATGTTCTGTAGGTGTCTGTTAAATCCAATAGTTGTATAGGTAAGTTTAAGTCTAAAATTTCTTTGCTGAGTTTCTTATTGGAGGATCTGTCTAACACTGCCAAGGAGGTGTTAAAATCTCCAACTATTATGGTGCTGGAGGAAATCAAGTTGCTCATGTCAGTTAGAGTATCTCTTATAAATTGAGGCACACTCTGGTTAGTTGCATAAATGTTAATAATTGAAATCTCATTATGTTAAGTGTTATGTTTAACAAATATGAAGTGACTATCCTTATCTTTCCTTACTTTTGTTGGTTTGAAGCCTATTGTATCTGCAAATAGTCACACCTGCTTTTTTCTGATTTCCATTTATCTGAAATATAGATGACCATCCCTTTACCATAAGTCTATATTTATCTTTTAAGGTGAGATTCTTGTATGCAGCAGATATCTGCCCTTAGACTTTGTATCCAGTCAGCCAACCTGTGCCTCTTTAGAGGACAATTTAAGCCATTCACATTAATTGAGAATATTAATAAGCCTGGAAGTATTTGGGGGTATCAAGTTTTTTCGAATGTCCAGTGGATATTTTTAATCCTTTCACCACTGTGTAAGTTGGAATCAAAAGTTTCTGAGTGAGTTTACTGTGGTGGTAGAGGATTGTGCTGGTCATAATGGAGGATAGGTCTGAGAATATCCTAGAGAGCTGGTTTAGTTATGGCAAATTTCTTCAACATGTGAATGTCATTAAAATATTTAATTTCTCCATCATAAATGAAACTCAGTTTAGCTGGATACAGGATCCTGGATTGATAATTATTTTGTTTTAGGAGATTAAATGTCGATGACCATGCTCTTCTAGCTGGAAAGTTTTCAACAGAGAGATCTGCAGTCATTCTAATATTCTTCCCCTTGTAGGTTATGGTTTTCTTACATCTGGCTCCTTGCAGAATTTTCTTCTTTGTATTAACTTTGGTGAAGTTAATTACAATGTGTCTGAGAGATGATTTATTTTGGTTGAGTTGTGCTGGGGTTCTGAAACTGTCTGCTATCTGAATTTCAGAATCTCTTGCCATATTTGGGAAGTTCTCCATTATCTCTTAGAGTAGAGCATCTGGGCCTTGCAAAGCAACCTCAGCACCTTCAGAAATTCCTATAAAGCGAATATTAATTTTCTTCAAATTATCCTAGAGCTCTCTGAGAGAATGATCTGTTTTTGCTCTCCACTTCTCTTCCTCTTTGGGTGTTTGGGAGCATTCAAAAGATTTTTTTTCAATATCTGAAATCCTTTCTTCTGCCTGATCTATTCTGTTACTGGGGGATTCTAATGTATTTCTCAGATCTTTGAGGGCTGCAAATTCTTGCCTCAATGTGTCAAAATCTTTGCTGATTTTGTCTTTGAATTCATTGAATTCTTGACATTTCTGTTTGAAATGTTCCTTGAATTTCTAATTCCAACTTTATCTCCATTCTGTTAATCTTATTTGCAATCCAAATTCTGAATTTGATTTCTGACATCTCAGCCATTTGTTTATGCCTGGGATCCTGTGGTGTGTCTGCCTTGTCATTCCTTGGGGGAGTTAATCTACTCTGATTATTCATGTTGCAAGAGTTTTTCTGCTGATTCCACCTCATGATTATTTTTCACTGTTTGGCTAGATGAGCAGATAAGGTGAAATTGGGTTTGTGGCTCCTGGAGCAATGAATAACTGGCCCTTTGCTCAAGAGGTGGGACTGGTGACTGCAGCTTTTCCCCTACAGGTTTGCAAAGGACTCATACATTATTATGGCCTGAGACACTGGGTACTTGCTTGGTGTGATGGGCTATGTGGCTCTGTCTTGTTTTCAGATGGTCTCTATCCAATCCCAGTGAATGAATAACTTTGGGTTGAAGTCTCAGCTGTGGAGAAATACCAGCAACTAAAACACCCCACCCCCCAAGGGCAACAACTAGAGAAGGAAATTTAAACTTTCCCACAACAACACAACCAAGGTACCACTTTGGATGGTCCTCAGGTCATTGGCCCAGGTCAGGAGTTCCAAATCAATTGTCCTAGTCAGCACTCAGTCTCAACTGGGAGAGTTCTAAAGGTCTCCAGCAACTAGATAGCAGGGGTCTGCTGGCAGCTTATGTATGACTTGCTCCAGTGCTCCATGGAGTCAGAAGGGCCCACCCAGCAAATGAATTAGTCCAGGAAGGTTGATGCCTCATTCCCCACCTTGCATCTCTGTCATAACCAGTCACTGGTAACCCCACAGGGTTGTTATCCAGTTCCCTCCAATGAGCAGATGCTCCAGGGGTTTGCATCTGCCTGAGTCACAGGGATATCTATGTCTCCTTAGCCAGGCCACCCCACGCTGCCACTAACCAGCAGGGGGAGCTGAAGCCTGACAACCTTGGGTGCTTAATGGAAGCTAAGGAGTTTCACTCAGTTCCAACCCTTCCCCTGATTGATGTTACTGCCACCTATATTCTTGTACTATTTGCATTTCTGTCTCAGCTATATTCCCCTGTGGGCCAGGTGCTGTTTGAGTTCACAGAAACTGCAACTCAGCCCTGTCCTGTGCTGCTGCTGCTGCTGGGCCAATTCTCACAGAGCTGGCCTCTCAGTCTCTACTGCACTCTGTGTTGGGCAGGCGTGGTTAGAGCTCACAAATGACTCTCAGTCTCTGAATTACCTTCCTGGGCTGGTGGTACTGCCACACCTGCTTTCGTCCCAGCTATTCTCCCCTGGGGGCTGACTGCATCTTGGGGTCACAAAAGCAGCAATTCTGACTCAGCCCCACCTTGGGAGTACATCCGCCTTTGCGTACACAGATTCTATTCTCTCTCCCCGACTGGGCATGTACTGCCTCAAGCATACCTTTTGCTCATGGGGCCTGCATTTCTGTTCCAGATCTGTTCCACCCATGGCTGCCACTGGAGTAGAGGCCTAGCTGCCTCTGCTTGCTAAGAGAGGGGGGAATTGTCCCTCCAAAATATCCCCAAGGGTGTGAACCCTATTCTTCCCTCCACTGCCACTGCTGCACTGTGCCATGGGGCACTGCTTGTCCCTCACCTGTATGGCTCCCTTGCTCCACAGTCCCTGCTCCACACCCATGCCACAGAACCAGCACAGACCTGCAATAGCCCAAGCCCTGTCCACACCTCTCACGAAAATGCCCGGAGCCTGGACTCCATGGGGAACAGGTTTCCAGTCCTCAGGGTGAGAGTGGAGTTCAGAATTGGAGGTAGAGTCTATGTTCAGTTTTATGCCTGGTGGGAGAGTGCCATGGCACAGTAGTGGGTCCTCTCTGGGGAAGGAGTCTAGTTTTTAGTGGGTTTCTCTCATGGGATAAAATAGGAGCAGATTTGAACCCCGCTTGTTTGTTTGTAGAAAGTATGGTGTAAGCTGTTCTCATGGAGGAGGGGACTCCCATCTGCTTGGTAATGGATTTTGTACCTATTATTTGTTTCCTTGGGGTCGCAGCTCACCTAAGCAGGGGTGATGTGTGCTTTTCAACTTTCTATCTTGGCTCAGCTCCAAACCACCAGCTTATCTGCTGAACTTCTATCCTTTAACACTCCTTCTGGATGGGAGCCTCTGTGGAAAGCTGGCTCCAGTCGGCCATCTCACCTCCTCCCCTCATGACCTTATTCAACTGACAACTGACAATTTTCCACTTACAAAATACCAGTTTGACTATGTTAGACTTAGATACAACTGTCAATCAAGGTCTTATAGGGCTAAGATGATCAAAAAGATATATGCTAGGTTCATGGTCCAAATAATATATAGAGAATGATGGTCCATGATAAAGAAGTTTGCTTTTCATCTAGCTAAATTTATTGAATATGATGTCCTGACATTTATTCTGAGTTCTTCTATTTTTAAAAAATGAAATGGGACAAACACATGAGAAAATTCTCATCATCTTTAGTCATTAGAGAAATGCAAATCAAAACCACTTTGAGATATCATCTAACTCCAGTAAGAGTAGCCCACATAACAAAATCCCAAAACTATAGATGTTGGCATGGATGTGGAGAGAAGGGAACACTTCTGTACTGCTGGTGGGAATGCAAACTAATACGTTCCTTTTGGAAAGAAGTTTAGAGAACACTTAGGGAACTAAAAGTAGACCTGCCATTTGATCCTGCAATTCCTCTACTAGGTATATATCCAGATGACCAAAAATCATTTTACAACAAAGATATTTGCCCAAGAATGTTTATTGCAGCCCAATTCATAATTGCCAAGTCATGGAAGAAGCCCAAGTGCCCATTGACCCATGGATGGATTAACAAATTGTGGTATATGTACATCATGGAATATTATGCAGCCATAAAAAGATGAAGACTTTACCTCTTTTATGTTTACATGGATGGAGCTGGAACATATTATTCTTAGTAAAGTATTTAAGAATGGAAGAAAAAGTATTCAATGTACTCAGTACTATTATGAAACCAATACATAATCATCCATGTCTTTATATGAATGATAAAATACAACTACTGCCCAGAATGAAGGAGGGAAGAGGAGAGCAACGGGAGGGGAGGGGGGTAACTGGGTGGAGGAAGGATAATCGGTGGGACCTCATCTATTGTGCATATTGCAAGAGTACATGGTACATGTCAAATTTATTAAGAGTAGACTATAAATGTCTTAACACAACAATTAAGTAAGTGAGATGAAGGCTATGTTAGCCAGGTTGATATAAGCATTCCAAATTGTATGTAAAATCAGCACATTATATCCCATAAATGCAGTAATGTACACAATTATAATTTAATTTTTAAAAAACATAAATAAAATAAAATGAAATGGGGAAAGGAGGCTCAGCACCTGTAGGTCAGTGGTTAGGGCACCAGCCCCATACACCCGGGCTGGCAGGTTTAAACTCAGCCTAGGCCTGCTAAAACAACAATGACAACTACTACAACAACAACAATAACAATAGCCAGATATAGTGGCTGGTGCCTGTACTCCCAACTACGGGAGGCTGAGGCCGGAGACTTACTTAAGTCCAATGGTTTGAGGTTGCTGTGAGCAGTGACACTATGGCACTCTATCGAGGGTGACATAGTGAGACTTTGTCTCAAAAAAAAAAGAAAGAAAGAAATGGTGAAAGGAGATTTTAGTTTATTCAACAATAATCTCCAATATGAAGATTCTAATATCCATAATGGAAAAGACAATAACTAGTTTTGCTCACAATTTTACCCCAATGTTAATTCTAGTACACAGCCTGGTTATTAAGTAGGCTTTCAATATTCAATAATTTATTAACTAAATGAATAGTAACTATTCTGTTTAATAGCCTATTTTGCCAAAGACATAATTGACAATGCTATGATGGTTTGGTAATTGTTTTTTAAACTCAAAAACCTTGTAATCATGGGAGTGAGTCAATGATAGTTAATTTTGCAGCTGTGATAACTTCCCCTCTACATTCCCAGCCCCTGTTGAATTTCATTGAGACCATGTGACTAATTTTAGTGAGCAGGGTGTAAGTGGAAGTGACTAATGACACTTCTAGGTCCTGTACTTCTCTCCATTAGCATGCTGAATGCAGAGGACCTTTAGGCTCTAAGAATGTTGGGGCCACAGGATTCTGGGTCCCTGAATCACAAGAAGGGAGGCCAATCACCAAATGAACCACACACATTGAACAATTACTTGAATACAAAATAAACTTTATTGTGTTAAACCACTGATATTTTGGAATTCATTTCCAAGCTAGTAACATCATCTAACATTCCTATCCCCATCCATATATGATACACACAAATATATACCATCATAGACACATGCTCAAATCACCAGAACATTGAAAGTGTGGTATTCTCTGAGTGACTAACAGAATTTGTTTTTAATTATCATATTTTCTGAATTTTCTTCAGCAGATAGGCATTATTATAGATTTATATTAGAGGGAAAACAATATAAATGTTATGCATTTTTTTCATGATTCCCAGCCTACAAGTCCTCTTTTTCCTTTTTATTTTTCCAAGGTTTTTTTTGTGTTTGTTTTGTTTTTGTTTTTAGTATCCTTCCTCATACCCTGTATTCTCCAAGCCTTTCTTTGTTTTGGACCTCCAAACTGGGGAGATACCCCATCTGCAGTCAGAGCTGGAAAACTGCCAATCGTCCTTCCCCTCCTCTATCTGGGGAGTAATCAGAATCCAGCTTCTCTCTTTGCTACCTCAAAATGGGGGAGTACCGAAAACTGAAGAAATTGATGTGGATCACCTTACTCTAGCTGGAGCCTTATTGTGTGGTTTGCTTTAGTAGCTTTTTATTCTGAAATAATTTTAAACTTTAAAAGTTGCAAAAATTGTACAAAGAAATGTTACATCCTCTATTCAGTCTTGCCAATTATTATTTACCATATTTGAATTACTACCCTGTCTATAGGTAGACATATGATAGATAGGAAATAGATAGATAGATGATTGATAGATGATGGATAGATAGATAGTAGATTTTTTTCTGAACCAGTTGAGAATAACTTGAAGACATCTGGCAATATTCATCAAAATTCTTGAAACTATGCACTAATTATTTCTGTGTTTTCACTTATTGTAACTTGATTATAAGAAAAAACTTAGAGATTTAAGAAAGTTTTAATAGAAAACTATTAATCAATAACATTTATCATATTAAGAACTGGAAATGTCCTTTATGCCCAGTAATAAGAGTTTGGTTGAGTAAAATATATGGTGCAATTATATACTGCTTCCAAGTGTGCTCTTGTTTGCCACCCATCACTGGCCTCACTGGCCTCTGTAGCCATTAAGACAAAGTTCACAGATCTTAATATGTCTGCTTCTGCCGGCTGGATCACTCTTATCACTGCTGGGACTCCTTTGATCCTGCCTCTACACCCTTCAGAAGAAATGATCACCCAGGAAACCTTAGAGATATGAGTTAGTGTTAACTAAAAAACTTAATCAAAAATATTTATCATATTAAAAACTGGAAATGGCCTTTATGCCCAATAATAAGAGTCCTCAGATGGCCTTGATGAATCCTGGCTTCATCAGGAATGTGCAGTAATCCCCACTCCTGCCCCACCACACCTAAGGATCAAAGCAGGGACCATCGTACATGGGAACTTCCACCTTGCTCAGTCTCAGGCCTGATAGCTTAAGACTCAAGTAATGTGATTTGATCCAGGGCAGTATTTGATCCAGTAATAAATTAAAATCTTCCGCTGTTCAGGAGAGTTCCGCTCACTATAAGAGCACGTAACTTAGGATATGATCAGAATTCTACAGAACTGCAGCAGATAGCCATTTTAATTTAAAATCAAGGGTCAATTCCTCAAGACCACATATATTTATGAGAATTCCTAGAGAAGAATATCAGCTTTCTTCCTAATAACATCAATGGGAAAACAGATTTCCTTGACTGGTCCCACAAATGCAGATTTCCAAGGCTGTTTATGCTTCTCTTGTTGGTGTGTCCCCCTTCCTCACTAAGAACAACGAGAGCAAACTTGACATTACAGAATTTCCAAAGGAAAATCACTGGATTCCGAGACACCTCAGATGCAGAAATTCCGTAGTAAAAATAAACATGAAATTACAAATAGGGAGCACTTGGGATTATCATATTTCTCATACAAATATTTGAATGGAAAAATCATAGAATCTGATCTAGCACTAATAAACTACAAAGAAGTAAAGTTAACTTTAAACTATGCCTCATAAATATTACAAATGTCTCATCAAATGGAAAAATTCTAAGAATCAAGAAAGAAACACTCCAACACATTTCTTTAAAGGATGATATAATTTGTGTTGAAGACACTCAGAAAGAGTTTTAAAAGGAAATGGAAAAATGCAACATTCTTAAACTGATTTTACTGACACCACCAGTAGGGAATCACTCAGTTGACTTAAGAAGTGTACAAGACACTGCACAAAAATTTCATTTTGTTTAGTTTATTAATTTGATCCAAACCCATTTACCTTAAGAAACGAGAACAGGACAGAAACAAGGTTTGGCTGAACTATAGAAAAAGAACCAAAAGTATCAAGAGATTTTTCTATTGATGATAATTTTATATAGAAAATTAGTTTCGTAACTAATATAAAAATAAACCTACAACCAACCTGAGCCAATATACCCCCCCAGGTGTCGCTCAGCGCCTCAGTGAGGGACTGCACAGCTCTCCTACCCTCCAGCGCGGACTCACACTGTCTGTCTTGGAGTTGGGGCCTCATGAAGTTCCCCGCACAGCCCTGGGTTTCCATTTTCTCCTCAGCTACATACCATTTCTGTGTTTCCTACAGCTTCTTTCTTTTCAAATAGTCACAGAGGGCAAGAGAAAAACCCAACTGGGCAGCACTGAAAAGGGAAGGTGGGAGAAAAGTAATTTGAGATGGGCGGGTGTCGGTCTGGGGGTACCCACAGACCGGGCTGTCAGAACCGACTACTGTTGCAGACATAAGGGCTGTTGCTCCACTTGGGAGGTCACACTCAGAGAACAAGAAAGAAAAAGCAAATGGAGAGTGGCTCCTTTTATATTTTTAAAAGAAAAGCCTGTTTCCAAAGAAACATACAAGTCACGTCCAAAAAGAGAAATAACAACAGTGAGTATTGAAATAAAATGGAATGTGGAGGGAAATAAATAATTCACTTATTTCCACGTCACTGTCCAATGTTTGAAATGGTTACATTAAGTCAGGCCAGTTTTATTTTATCAGCCACCTGCATGTACATTTCTAGAGAAAAAGCGCCCCGGACGGGATGGGCGTCTCTCGGGCCCCCTGGGAAGGAGAGAAGGGAAACAGAAGAAAAGTCTCCACGCTCTTCGTGGCCATCTCTTCCTGCCCGGAGTGGACAGGGTCTTCATCCTGTACCTTCAACGACAGGTTCAGATCACAGGAAACAGGTCACAGGGGCGACAGAACTTGAATCACGAGCACTCGGTGCTCAGCGCGCGGCTGAGGAGGGTCAGGCCGAGCAGCAGGCGGAGGGCGGCGGCGCTGTGCGGGGCGGAGGACGAGGACGAGCCGCAGGTCGGAGGCTCCGCTCGGTACGGCCTTTCTGCGTCCGGAGGGAGCGCTGTCATCCCCTGAATCTGAAAACCCAAGTACAGACGCGCGATTGAGCGATTGAGCCTGCGAGTTAAGATGCCAGGCGCGCTCGGCCACCAGCCCCTCTGCCCCTTCCACACATCAGGGATGGTGGAAGCTTCGGGCTTACGAGGGAGGTGGACGGAGAGCCAGGCCCTCCTTTGGAAAATAAAAAGCACAAAGCAGGCTCCATTGCTTTTTAAGCTCTTATCCATCCTATTCTGGCTTCATCCCAACTTTAGTTTTGGAATAAATTTATCTCTTTAAAAGGAGTGAAATCAGGAGTTTTCAGTCAATCCAAGTAACTATTGAACAAATAAGTCATCAGCGTATCAAAAGACAACCAGAACATGGGATTTATGGGTGCACCTGTTCCTTCATCCTGTGATGAATTCAGGCAAATTGCTCCCTCTAGGTTTTCAGAGGTTAAAACAAAGTCAAGCTTACCGACCACTCTGCGTTGTCTGTCTTGGAACATCTCACATTCACCGGCAGGCTAAGAACCAGCTTGTTGAAGGAGAGACCTTCCTTCTTATTCCATTTAAACTTATTCATGGCGTCCATGAAAGAAAGGTTTTTATACTGTTTGGGACTTTTGATAATGAAAGGCCAAGTCCTGAATTTAAAATAAAAAACAATTAGTCACCTTCGGAACAAATACATCACATATGTTCTTGGTTTTTCAACATTCTAAAATCAGTCTCATACTTGTTCATTTTTACACATACAGATACCCTGATACAAAGCTCATAAGCAGTTACTAGAAGAAATAATGTACCAAATAACGTATCTTTTTAAAACTTGGTATTCTTTGTTTTAGTAGCAGATGGTTATCAATTTCAGACAAATGGTTCAGAAAACTTTTGGAGAGCTGCACAACTCCTCACTTGTTTTGATCTAGTTAACAATATAACTGATAAGTATTAATATTTATTTCTGGAGGATCTCATGCTATGGGTGCAATAAACCTGCAGGTTCCTAAAAGATACTGTAATAGATGCAAAATTCAAATCCTAGAAAAGGCTGACCCCTGCTGGCTGCTTTGTTTTGGCTTAAGTAAGAGGATAAATAGAAAACACTTGAACTTGACTAGTGTTTTTAAAATTTTATCGAGAAAAAAATACTTCATAGACAATATCTGCTTCCACATGCCACTCTAAAAAACACATGTTAAATGTCCAAGGAAGAAAACAGATATCACAAAAGAATGACACGACCTGCTTGAAAGGATACTATTCAGTTAATGTCTTTCATATAAGTTTTAGATTATTGATTTCTGAAAAAAGAAAAAGTATAAATACTGGCATATTATAAAAACTTGCATTAGCTAATAAAGAGAGTAACTAATTAACTACAGATTAATCTCTTACAGGAGATTTTCATGGGTGACTAGTTAAGTATTTGGCTTCCATGACACCTTAAGATGTTCCAATGATTTTCAGTAATTAGCAAATAATTGACCTCAGCTGAGGAATCAACATTTTCAAATATTTTGTCTGCACAATTTCTTCATCTATTTATGTCACTACTCCCTCTTTTATGCACATCATCTACTCAGGGACACTGAATATTACCTTTTAAGCAAGTTAAATATCCATTATTAATTTGTTGGAGTTGTGAAAGTGAATTTTTAATGTTTAAATTTAAATTATTTCCTCCATATCTGGTAAGTGAGACAATGAGAAAAAAGAGTAATATATGAAGATCTTTATATCTTTTAGTCTTAACTTCCTTTTATAAAAATCAATATATCTTTGTTGAGTTTTAAATGACTAATTTTATACTAAGAACTTAAAGTTAAGTACCATAAAGTAAGAGCAGTCAGAACCACATTACATGAAACATATCTATCAATGATTTAAAATATATACCAATCTAAAATTAAGTTGTATACAGATACAATCCAGAATTAATATAGAACAAAAACTTGAAAAGGTGCCTATAATATTTGCATATAATAATAATTTTTCAAAATCACTAAAAGCTATAGAAAAGGTGTGATTAAATATAAAATAATTTCAAAATCAAATGTTAAAAATAAAATTTACTTTTCAAAAAGATAAGGTGCCTCGAGAAAATCAAGTTTGTAACTAGAGATATACAGGGAGAAATCATTGATCTGTAACCACCTAAAACACCACAAGGTGGCGCTTGAATCTCTACTGAGGTGTTCATGTGTAATAAATCCTCTAAATTTCTGCAGCTTTGTGGGCAAGAATTATACATAAATCAAATCTTAAAAAGTCTTGCTGCTATAATAATTTAGTAAACTACTATTTTGATATTGTACAACATAAAGTGACAGAAGATATGGAACTATATTTGTTAATTTTTAGTACAGACGTATAAAAATGGGCAAACCAAATGGCTCATATATTGAAGACAGAATGACAGGCTGGATGACCTGGGGTTGTGGTCATTGACCTTCCTGAGATGGTATCTTTGTCTCATATTCATGGTCCTTTTCCCACACTTATGAAATTTGTTCTATATTCCTTTATTCTATAATAACTTTATATTAGTAAACATCCCATTTGTCACTGCTAAGTTCTCCAGTCCATCCTCTACCACACTTCCAGATTGCCCTTTAGAAAAAAGAGGATTATAGCATATTTCTTATAAAGAGACAGGAAAAACTGAGTCTAGAAAAAAAACTAATTATAGTGGAGAGAATTCTAACAATTATTTCACATCATAAGTTTATTTAATAACAAATTAAATAAGAACTCATATGCAGGATGACAAAACAACAGATTGCACACAAAAGGAAATAAAGACAAAATAAATTTAGTGCTAAATAAGTCAGAAAAAGCAAGAAGCAGAAAAACACTCCTGAAAAACTTATAAAATAAAATGCTTAAGAGAAATTCTAAATAGATTGGTTAAAAAAAAACCCCCGCAGATATACTACATGAAAATTTCTCTGAAATAAAATTAAGTGAATATATGTCTTCAAAGAACACTTTGTGCTCAGAATAATTTGAACCAGATGCTCAACACTAAAGCATGTTCAATTTAACTTATGAATCCTGCAGGTAAAGAGGAGTTTTTCCATTTATCCAGAGGCATCTCCCAAGGGAAAGGAAGCATGACCCAAAATATTATATCTAGCCCTAATGCTGTCCAAATCAAAGTGTAGAAATTCTCATATTCAAAAGAACTTGTAGTGGAAAGCACCCACCCAGAAGTCCTTACTGATAAAATCCTGATGACTCAAACTTAAAAGCTCAGAAACATAGAAATTTTATAAAGACTGAGGGTTATCTATCTACATATAATCTTTCTATATATCAATGTCCATGTTAAATGCCGTGGGACTTGTGGTTTCAGGATTAAATGTAAAAATTAAAAATCTTGAAAATACAAAAATTCCAACATAAATAATAAATATTTGGTGGCATGGAAAAGGGAGATTGAAAAAATGTGAAAGTATTAATGTCCTCATCTTCTGTGACCTAAAATTGGCACATATGATTAATAAAATAATGACTCTAACATCTTAATATCTTTTATGACCTAGTTTCTCAACATTTGAGATCCCCTTTTCTTGTGATTGAAAATAACAGCAACATTTATTTGAAACTAAATAAATATGCAGCTTTAATTTACTTTCTCTGTTTTATGATAAATTAAAAATTAAAAGGCAATGCTTTTGTTTAAAATACTGCACAAGTTATAGCCATTGTAAAAATATTTAATCTATTTATCTTATATAAACATATAAAGATGTCTATAATAACATTCAGCTAAAATTAGTAATGCTTACTTCTTTTTTTTTTTTTTTTTTTTTTTGAGACAGAGCCTCAAGCTTTCCCCTGGGTAGAGTACCATGGCATTACAGCTCACAGCAACCTCCAACTCCTGGGCTCAAGCGAGTCTCTTGCCTCCGCCTCCCAAGTAGCTGGGACCACAGGCGCCCGCCACAACGCCCGGCTATTTTTTGGTTGCAGCCATCATTGTTGTTTGGCGGGTCCGGGCTGGGGATTCGAACCCACCACCTTAGGTGTACGTGGCTGGCGCCTTAGCCGGTTGAGCTATCGGCGCCGAGCCAGTAATGCTTACTTCTAACAGAATTTGAAGTGATTGCTTTTGCCTTCTTTTAAAAAATGTGTTCTATATTACTTGAACTTTTTATAATAAGCATGTGTGATTTCTCAAATAGTAAAAATATAAAGTGATTTTTCCCACAAGGAAAAAGAGAAACACCTCTTGATTCTTTTTTAGAAATAGAAGAAATTACACAGAAACTTTCCAACACTTAAATCTCACCAGAACTGCATATTCAGCGTTGATGAGTGGAACAACAGAAATATGTAAATTCGTCTAAACACATTACCTATTTTATTATCTGAACTTTATGAGGTTTTGTTTGTCTATAAGCCTTTCCAGATGTGTAGGACACAGAGAATGACGAAATTGAGACAAGATGCTTTTATCTCTATCTTTCCATCAACCTATCCTCTAAACCATAGGATTGCTACAGTATGTTTAAAATAAAATGTGGCCTCTAATTAATCATAATACTGAAGGCACAGAATATAAGATGTAGGGGCATATGTTATACAATATTATTTATTTATTTATTTTTTGAGACAGAGTCTCACTTCATCACCCTTGGTAGAGTGCCATGTGTCACAGCTTGCAGCAACCTCAAACTCTTGGGTTCAAGCAATCCTCTTGCCTCGGCCTGTACCTGCCACAATGCCCAGCTATTTTTAGACAGGGGGTGTTGCTCTTGCTCAGGGTGATCTCTAACTCCCAAGCTCAGGAAATCCACCCTCCTTGGCCTCCCAGAGTGCTAGGATTACAGGCATTGAGCCACCAAACCTAGGCTACAATATTCCTTTTTTAGTACTATATCCTAAAAACCAATTAGTAATATCCATTTAAGTAAAACAGGAAAAGAACTTAAACCATTTCTCTCTTTCTCATCTTTTAGTCGGTACCTTGTTGCTTGGCCTTCACTATGACTTACATCATTGTAACAGCTATATTTGATTTAAACTCTAAGAGAAGGTCAGGTATCCCTGTTTGCTGATAATACATGTATGACCTTACATCTAGAAAACACAAGAATCCACCAAAAGACTCCCAGAATTGATAAATAAATGTAGTAAAGTGTCAGATTACAAAATCAATGTACACAAATCAGTAGCACTTTATTATACAGTAGTAACAGTCAAGCTCAGAGTCAAATCAAGAACCCTATACTGTTTACAATAGTTGCAAAGAAAATAAAATACCTAGGAATGTGTTTAACCAAGGAAGTGAAAGATCTCTACAAGAAGAAGGGTAAAACACTGAGTAAAGCAATAGAAGATGACATGATGAATAGTGAAACATCCCATGCTCATGGGTTGGAAGAATCAACATCGCTAAAGTGTCCATGCTGCTCAAAGTGCTTTACAGATTCAGTGCAATTCTCATCAAAACGCCAATGTCCTTTTTCATGAATCTAGAAAAAGTACTCCCAAACTTCACCTGGAACCAAAAAAGAGCCTGAATAACCAAGGCAATCTTAAGTAAAAAGAACAAATCTGGAGGTATCACATGACCTGACTCCAAATTATACTGCAAGGCTATAGTAATCAAAACAGTATGGTACTGGTATAAAGGTAGATACAGAGGGTGGTGGAACAGAATAGACAAATTAGGAATAAAAGCATATAGCTATAACCAACTGATTTTCAACAAAGCAGGTAAAAATGTACACTGGGGAAAGGATGCTCTATTCAATAAATGGTGCCAGGTAAATTGGATAGCCACCTGCAGAATTAAACTGGATCCCTATTTCTTACCACATAAAAATATTAACTCAAAACACATTAAAGGCATTAAATGCATGACCTGAAATCATAAAAATTCTAATAGGAAATATAGTAAAAACTATTCTAGACATTAGCCTAAGTAAGAATTTATGAGTAAGACACCAAAACCAAATACAACTAAAAAAAAATAAATAAACAGGACTTAACAAAACTAAAAAGTTTCTAACAGCAAAGAAGGTAATAAAGAGAGTAAATAAACAACCTATGGAATAGAAGAAAATGTTAAAAAAAAAAGTATGCATCTGACAAAGGACTAATACCTAGAATCTACAAAGAACTCAAACAAACCAGCAAGGAAAAAACCCAAATAATCCCATCAAAAAGTGAGCAAAAGACAAAAACAGATTTTTTTTCCTCAAAAAAAGATAGACAAATGGCCAAGAAACATGTTAAAAAAAAAAAAAAGTCATGGATCATCAGGGAAATGTAAATTAAAGCCATGAGGTACTACCTTACTTCTGTTAGAATCATTGTTATTTAAAAGTCCAAAACCAATAGATACTGGCATAGATGTGGTGAAAATGGAACACTTATACACTGTTGAATGATAACTAGCATGACAGCTATGGAAATCTTTCAGAGAACTAGAAGTAGGTCAACCATGTGACCCACCAGTCCCACTACTGGGTATCTACCCAAAGGAAAACAAATCATTTTATAAAAAAGACAACTTTACCTGAATGTTTATTTCAGCACAGTTTATGGTTTTAAAGATATGGAATTAATCTATGTGATTTCATCAAGTGATGAAATGTGGTATAGTATATACACCATAGAGTAGTACTCAGGCATAAAATAAAATGAAGAAAAAAAATTTTTTGCAGCAACTTGGCTGGAACTGGAGACCATTATCCAAAGTATCTCATAAGTGGAAAAATAAATACCACATGTTCTTACTGATAAGGAGGAGCTAAACAATAAGTGTATATGGTCATAATGTGATATAATGGATGCTGGAAACTAAGAAGGAGAAGGAACAGGAGTGAGATAGAAAAATCTACCCATTGAGTACAATGAACACTATTCTGGTGATGGGTACACCCTGGCTTCAGCGTGATACAATGCATCCATGTAACAAAAAACACTTGTACTTTCTAAATTTGTTTAAATAAAGAAATAAATAGTCTAAACATATATTTTAAAATAAAAGCTGTTTTTCCTCATATTTTTGAAAAAATACATTTAACCATGAAGTTAATTTGTATGTGTAGGCAATGGCTCAAAACTGGACTTGTTTTGTAAATAATTCTCCCTGTCTTTCAAAAGGAGAGACAACCCCAACCTTAGTTAAAACCCCAACCTTAGTACTTCCTGGAAGAGAACAACGTTATCAGCACTGCCACAGCTTGTTGGGAAATGGGAGCTGAGCATTTTTAGAGGTTTCCCACAATTGGAGCATAAAAGAAATTAGAACGCATGTCACTCATTGTGTAAGCGTATAGCTTTTAATATCTATTTATTTTGAAATATCCTGAGGACACATGAGCAATGTGTCCATTTGGTTTTAACAGCCTCTTAAATTAATCCTTGATTAGGAAAAGTACCTATTCAATATGTAAAAAAAATATTTTAAATGAAAAAAGACTACTTAAGTCTAAGTAAGGAATGAGATGATATCAGTAATTTAAAACAAAAATTATGTGTTAGTGCTTTTAAAATGACACTTTGTGGAGTGTTCTGATTTTTGTTAATATTCTATCCATTTGATTATATAATCATTTTATATATTTATTTATACTAACATATCTGACTATATGTGTGTGTGTGTGTGTGTGTGTGTTACATGAGGTCAGACAATTAAGTTTGTGAACTCATCCTAGAAAAAATGCTCATACCTCTTTGCTGAATATCACAATAATCACCTTCAAGGTACTTCCCTTGGGAAGCTATGCACTCACACTAGTACCTAGTCCACCCTTCAGAACAATCTTGGAACTCTCTTTTTTGGAATGACCATCACAGCCGTGGTTGTGTAACTGATGTCTGACAATTAAGTTTGCTAAATCATCCTAGGAAAAGTGTGACATCTCAATATAGTAGCCATAGTGCTAAACATCACTATGGTTACCAGATGGCCAAGGGGAGTACATCAAAGGTAACTGTAGTGATATCAAACAATGAGGTACACAGCACATTCTCTAGAAGACATTCACAAACTTAACTGTCCAACCTCATATATATAAATAGAGATACCATAGACCAGAGTACAAGTCCTCACTCTCTCTTTTATTATGTACAATGTCATGCTGAATAGTTTCTTAATCTCTTAGTTTCTATTTTCTCCACCATAAAACTGCTTTCCTACTCTCTAGATATTAGAATTGTGCAAAAATAAATTAAATAAAATCATGCACATGAAATACTGAGTAAACTACAAGCCAATTTACATAAGCATTTTGATATTTGAATTTTTCTAGATTTACAGACTTTTCTTTTGGTAGTCACTGGGTTGTCTGGATAGGAACTGAGTAAAACATGTCTACAAATGATAAATCTAATTGAAACTGAGGTATGATCTTACTTCCTAATTTATAATTCCTATAATATTTAGAAATAGGAATTAGGTCACGTTTGTGTTCTCTTTCAGAATCTGCATTTTACCATTGAGTGTTTTTTTTACTCGGTCCTTAAATACACTCCCCGCCCCAACCTATGTGTAGTTTGTCTAATTACATCAGTCCATTTTGTTTTGAAAAGTCCTAATCAATAGAAAATTCTTCTATATGTTAAAACCATTTCTACCATCCTCAAATTTCCACCACCCTAGATTCTCCTCCTGATGTCAGTGAGAATAGATAAGAATAGATACTCCAACACTAATACATCTCAAACAGAATTCTCAACATCTTCCTCAGACACATTCCCCTAACACCTTCACACCTCGTCACTAAGCTGATACTCTTCTCTTACCCTCCCAACCACCCTAAGATGCAATCAACAAGTCTTGTAGGTGCTACTTTCAAAAGGTAACCTGAATGTAACTACATCAACTCTAGTGTCACTACCTTGGTCCAGGTTACCCTCAGCCCTTAGCTGGACAATCACAACAGATTTCTCATTGATATTATCCTTTGCAATCTTGTTCTTCTAGAGTTCTTTCTCAATATAGCAGCCAAATTGACTTTGCTTGCATCCTGTAATGGCTCCTCTTTGCACTTAAAGCCCAAAGGTCTTATGTTGCCCATTAAGTCCTGCATGATCTCGTCCCACCTGCTGTCACATCTCATCACTTCTCTATTAAATTTCACTCTGCTTCAGCAGAACACACACTTTAATTGTTCCTCAAACTTGGTAGGTTTATATTCACTAAAGGGTCATTATGCTGGCTATTCTGTTTGTGCAGAATATATTATATATCTTTCTATAGCTCATTTTTCATTAGGTTGATCTCTACTAAAATCTCACCACCCCAAAGAAACTTTCTCCATCCTTTTGACAACAGCTCCACACTGTCTTTGCTAATTTGTCTTCATAACACCTGCTACTATATAAAATTTTGTACTTCTTTATTACCTCTCTCCAAATATAGAATATAATCTCAAGAGGGCAGAAACAACATTTATCGTTATTTTTCATATATCATTTCTTTGATATGCAATTGTGCAGAATGAGTTAACATACCTGGCTTAATAATGCCAGCCACAGCAGCTTACATGGATGATCTGTGGCTGGCATTCTGGAATTTAAATAATTTCCTATGCTCAGAAGGATCATTCGGCTGAGCTCTCCTGGAACAACTGGGGAAAAGAGAGTACCTATACCTGGCACAGGGACCTTACCCAGAATTGTAGCTCAGGGAGCACAGCAAGGAAGTGAGCTGGATAGAGCGTATGATCTGAGTGGTGGAAATCTGATGAATTAGGCAAGTGATTGCAACCAGCTAACATCAGCTGACCCTCCACGGAGTTCTGGGATGGGAAGAAGCCTTTCTGGAGTTTTCAGTTGTTGGGGGAAACTGAGACTTGAGTGGAAAGCTTGGAAGAGTAGGCAGACTCAAACAGCATACAACAACCAGATTTGAATGCTGGTTCGAGTGGGTTTGCCATAGGTTTGGTGGCTAGGGAGGCAGTCATACTGAGAAGGTCTTAGTGGTCAGGTGGCTGCCATTGTGAGAAGATGGTGAGAAGGTCTTCACAGGGGCCTAAACCATGGCTGCCTTAATTCCACCTGCTGGGATCAGAACTCCACTCTTGGGATAGGCTGAGGGATTCCCACACCCCGGGAACTGGAGTCAGGAGGGCACTGTGAGAACTGCCTCTGAAGAATTCTTGTGAGCTTTAAGATCCCAACCCAACAGGGTCTGAATGCTGAGGAAATAATCAGGCGATCACCTAACACAACTAAGTTTGGAATAAGAACCATGGAGGTTGCTGGCTATGCTGTCTCCTAAAAAATCACAGCACCACCCAGTGTCCTGGGGACATATTGCAACATATTGTCATCAAGAGCAAGGACTTCTGTTTTTTTAGCCACGAGGAAGAGCCTAGCTTGCTCAGGCTGAGGCTACTTCAAGACCTAAGCTCTGAGACAAGGTAATTTGAAGCAAAAGAGGCAGTGAGAAGGAAAAAGGAATGCAAGGAGTTGACAGGAAGAAAAAACACATGAGGAGGAACCAACAGAGAAAACAGGGCAACATGAAAAACCAAAGCAGAGCAACTCCTGCCAAGGGACCATGAGGCAGCTATTGCAGAAAATTCCACCTATAAAGCATTAATGGATTTGACAGAGAGAGAATTTAAAATATGGATGATAAAAACAATAAAAGGAATAGATGAGAAAATGGAAAGACAGAACCAAAAGTCAGATGAGAGATATGTAGAATATAGAAAGGATATGGCGGAGCTTAAGGAAATGAAGGAGACAATCAGGGCTATAAAGATGCAAAAGAAAGTATCAAAAATAGGTTAGATGATGAAGAAGAAAAAACCTCAGAGCTAGAGGATAAAGTTTTTGAGTTAACCCATATAGTCAAAGAGGCAGAAAAGAAGAGAGAGAAAGCAGAATATGCACTTAGAGAACTACAAGACTCCATGAAACTTTTAAACATATGAATAATAGGGATTCCTAAAGGGGAAGATGATTACCCCAAAGAAATGGAAGCCCTACTGGAGACTATCATAAATGAAAACTCTCCAAGTTTTACTAAAGATCCCGACACATTCCTTACAGATGGATATCGAACCCCAGGTCATGTCAACTCAAATGGAGCTTCTCCATGACACATTGTAATGAACCTGTCCAAAGTCAAGATGAAAGAAAAAATTCTGCAAGCTGCCAGGACTAAGCACCAACTGACCTACAGAGGGAGAGCCATTAGGATGAGAGCAGACTTTTCAGCTGAAACCTTCCAATCCAAAAGAGCATGGTCATCCACCTTCCACATTTTAAAACAAAACAATTTTCACTAATGATACAGTGAGGGTAGGGAAAGGGGAGAGCAGAGAGAGAGAGGAGGAGGGAGGGGAGGGGAAAGGAACAGCAGAGAGAAGGAAGGGGGGTGAGGTTTTGGTGTGTGTCACACCTTTGGAGGGCAAGACACAATTGTAAGAGGGACTTTATAATGAATGCAATCAGTTAACCTGGTTTCTTGTACCCTCAGTGAATCCCCAACAATAAAATTAAAAAAAAAAAAATTTTACCCTAGAATTCTGTACCCTGCTAAATTAAGCTTTAAAATTGATGGAGAAATCTAATCTTTGATGGATATACAAGCACTGAGGAAATTTACCACAACACCACCAGTTCTACAGAAAATACTTAGATTTATTCTCAACACTGACCATCACAATGGACCACCAGCAAGGTAAACACCAGAAGCTAAAGGTCAAAACTTAGCTTTCACAATGGCACAAAGGATAATACAACAAAAAAGACTTTTGAAAATAACATGAATATAACTTCACCACACTTAACAATACTCTCAATAAAAGTCAATGGACAGAATTCACCAATGAAGAAGCACAGGCTGGATAAAAAAAAGCACAAGCCATCCATATGCTATCTCCAAGAGACACACCTAGCCTTGAAGAACAAATCAAGACTTAGGGTTAAGGGCTAGAAAACAGTATTTCAAGCAAATGGAAATCAGAAGAAAGGAGATGTTGCAATCTTATTTTCAGATACAAGTGGATTTAAAGCAACTGAAATTAAGAAAGACAAAGATGGACATTTTATACTGGTTAAAAAAATAATATAACAAGCAAACATTTCAATGTTAAATATTTATGCACCTAACTTAAATGACCCTGGATTTATTAAACAGATCTTTAGGGGTCTGAGCAATATAATATCCCATAACACCATAATAGCCAGGGACCTTAATATCCTTTGGACAAAACTGGACAGATCCTCTAAACAAAAACTAAATAAATTTAAAAAGGACTTAAATGTGAATAAATGGGATCAATAGACATATATGGAACATACCATCCCAAAGCTAAAGAATATACATTTTTCTTGCCTGCTCATGATATTTACTCCAAAATAGAGTACTCCCACATCCTAGGATACAAATCAAACCTCCGGAAAAATTAAAAGAATAGAAATTACACCTTGTACTTTCTTAGACCACAAGGCAATAAAGGTGGAACCCAACTTCGGTGAAAATGTTCATCCCCACACAAAGACTTGGAAATTAAACAACCTTATGCTAAATGATAGTTGAGTTTAGGAAGAGATAAAAGATGAAATCATTAAATTCCTCAAACATAACAACAATGAAGACACAAGTTACAAAAACCTGTGGGATACAGCAAAAGCAGTCTAAAGAGGGAAAGAAGAGCTTATCCCCACACTGCAAAAATTATTCCCAAAAAGTTGAGAAGGAAGGAATCTTCCCTCAAAATGTTCTATGAAGCAAACATCACCCTGATGCCAAAACCTGGAAAAGATCCAACTAAAAAGAAGAACTTCAGACCAATTTCACTAATGAATATAGATGCAAAAATTCTCAATAAAATCCTAGCCAATAGATTACAGCTACACATTAAAAAAATCATTCATCAAGATCAAGTAGGTTTCATCCCATGGCTGCAAGGCTGGTTTAACATACACGAGTCCATAAACGTAATTTACCATATCAACAAAAACAAAAACGAAGACCATATGATCCTCTCAATAGATACAGAAAAAGCATTCAGTAAAATTCAGCATCCTTGTGCAGCACCTGTGGCTCAAAGGAATAGAGCGCTGGCCCCATATACTGGAGATGGTGGGTTCAAACCCGGCCCCAGTCAAAAACTGCAAAAAAAAAAAAAAAAATTCAGCATCCTTTTCTAATTAGAATACTTACAAATATAGGCATAGGTGGCACATTTCTTAATCTGATTGAAGTCATCTACACAAACCCACCACTAATGTTATTCTGAATGAAATAAAACTGAAAGCTTTTCCACCTTCAACTGGAGGAACCAGACAAGGTTGTCCTCTATTGTCACTACTATTCAACATAGTGCTGGAAGTTCTAGCTAATATAATTAGGCAAGAGAAGGGGACAAAGGGGCATCCAAAGGTGACAGAGGAAGTGAAACTCCTTGCTGATGATATGATCTCATACATAGAGAACCTGAGACTCAACCACACGACTTCCGGAAGTGATCAAAAAATACAGTAATGTCTCAGGATATAAAGTCAAAAGCCTTTATATATGCCAATAATAGCCAAGATGAGAAGCTAATCAAGGACACAATTCCCTTCATAGTAGCCTCAAAAAAAAAAAAGAGAGAAAGAAAGAAAGAAAGAAAAGAAAAATACCTAGGAATATACATAACAAAAGAGATACAGGATTCTACAAAGAAAATTACAAAACCCTAAGAAAAGAAATAGCAAAAGATATTAACAAATGGAAGACCATATCACACTCATGGCTGGGAAGAATCAACATTGCCAAAATGTACTATACTTCCCAAAGCAATCTACAGATTCAACGCAACCTCCATTAAAATACCATCATCATACTTTCAATTTGGAAAAAATAATTCTTCATTTTGTATGAAACCAGAAGAAACCCTATATAGCCAAGGCAATTCTTAGTAATAAAATCAAAGCCAGGGGTATCACCCTACCAGACTTTTGGCTATACTACAAGGCAAGAATGATCCAAACAGCATGGAACTAGCACAAAAATAGAGACATTGACATTTGGAACCGAATAGAAAACCAGGAGATGAAACTAACCTCTTACAGCCACCTGATCTTTGATAAACCAAACAAGAACATACAGCAGGGAAAAGAATCCCTATTCAATAAATGGTGCTGGGAGAACTGGATAACCACATGTAAAAGACTGAAACTGGACCTACTTCTCACCACTTACAAAAATGGATGCAAGATGGATAAAAGATTTAACTCTAAGGTGTGAAACAATAAAAACCCTTGAAGAAAATGTGGAGAAAACACTTGAAGATATCAGCCTGGGGAAAGATTTTATGAAGAAGACTTCAGTGGCAATTGCAGCAATAACAAAAATAAACAAATGGGACTTAAACTGAAAAGCTTCTCTACAATTAAAAAGACAACAACTAAAGCAAATAGACAACCTTCAGAATGGGGAAAGATATTTACCTATTATGAATCAGACAAAACCTTGATAACTAGGATCTACAGAGAACTCAAATTAATTAACAAAAAGAGGCCCAACAGGGGCAGTGCTGGTGGTTCAGTGAGTAGGGTGCCGGCCCCATATACCGGAGTGGTGGGTTAGGACCTGGCCCTGGCCAAACTGCAACAGAAAATAGCTGGGCGCTGTGGTGGGTGCCTGTAGTCCCAGCTACTCAAGAGGCTGAGGCAAGAGAATGGCTTAAGCCCAAGAGCTGGAGGTTGCTGTGAGTTGTGATGCCACAGCACTCTACCGAGGGTGATAAAGTGAGATTCTGTCTCTAAAAAACAAAAAATAAATAAAGAGACCCAGCAATTTCGTATATCACTGGGCAGGAGACATGAACAGAACTAAAGAAGACAGATGAATGGCCAAAAACATGAAAAAAATGCTCATTACCCCCAATCATCAGAGAAATGCTAATATAAACCACTATGAGATATCACCTAACCCCAGTAAGAATGGCCCAGTCTCAAAGCTGCAGATGATGGCATGGATATGGAGAGAAGGGAACACATTTACACTGTTGGTGGGACTGCAAACTAATACAACTTTTTGGGAAGGAAGTATGGAGAATCCTGAAAGAATTCAAATTAGACCTCCCATTTGATCCTGCAATCCCATTACTAGGCATCTACCCAGAGGGGGGGAAATCCTTTTATCTTAAGGACATTTGCACTAGACTGTTTATCGAATCTCAATTTACAATGGCCAAAATATGGAAACAGCCTCAATGCCCACCAACCCAGGAATGGTTAACAAACTGTTATATTATACCATGGAATACTATTCAGCCATTAAAAAATATGGAGACTTTACATCTTTTGTCTTCATCTGGATGGAGGTGGAACCCATCTTCTTAGAAAAGCATCACAAGAATGGAGAAGCAAGAATCCAATGTACTCAATTTTAATATGAAGGCAGTAGATGAGCTAATACAAGGCAGAGGGGTAGGAGAATGAGCAAGTGGGGAGAGGGGAGGTGGGAGCAGAATAGAGGTTCATGGTGTATGGCACACCTCTTAGGGGCAGGACACAATTATAAGAGGGACTTTATCTAACAAATGCAGTCAGTGTAACTTCATTCTTTGTATCCTCAATGAATCCCAAACAATAAAAAATAAATAAAAAGAACAAAATAAAATATTAATAATTTCCTATGCTGATATAAAACTTTCTCTAAATGATAAGAATGACTCATTGAACCTAAACTGTTCATGCAAACAATGCACCTGCTTGCCTTCTGGGAGTCTGGAATACTGGTAAACAGTAGGTAGAGAGTCCCCATGTGATCAGTCCCCAAAACACTCTGGGCACTGAGTCTCTAATGGGCTTTTCCAATAGACAGCATTTTATACATGTGGCGCTGGTAAAATTAAGCACACTCTGTGTAACTCCATTGGCAGAAGCCTCTTGATAGACCTGGTGTTCCTTTTGCTTTCTATCCTTTATTCTAATAAATATTATCTAGGAGAACAACTATTTTCTGAGATCTTTAGTTCTTGTTAGAAAATCACTGAACCTGGGGTGGTGGTCTTCAGGTCCCTGGACATAACAGTGAAGAAGCCTACCTGGTCTTAACAATTGAATGTACTCAAGAAGAACAGCACATAACAAGTTTCCATAATGTGGTAATAAATTGAATATAAAAATAAAGCCATCCTTTATATAAAATCTCTGAAGTATATAACCTCTGCCATGAAATCCATTTACTACTTACGTAACTGGTCTGTAGATCTCCTTAACACCAATGAACTGAAGTTGTTCCATAATGTCTGGAATACTTGCACATCGAGTAAGATTAATTCTTGGGTAATAAAGAAGGTATGAGAGACACATTTCACTCCTGGTGCTGAGTCCTCCCTGAAAATAGGGATATTTTATCTAACAATGAATGTGTTCCATCAATTCTCACACTTAAAACATATTAAGTCATTATTGTCATACGGTCCCTTCCAATACTAAAATTGAATAAATCTTAAAGCTGAAAAGTAATACAATGACAATGACTGAAAAGTAATAAATGACAATTTGGCTTTATAAAGGTAGTGAAACATTTACAAATTAACAGAATTATTTCCACCTTTTTAAATGCTGCCTTTCTTAAGTAACCTAATGATCTTATTAAAATTCTTATTAACTTCTCACCATAATGGAATATTTAAGAGAATCAGGAGGATGTTCGGCTAACATAATCAATCAATTTAACATAATTTTTTCCTGATTAAACTAAATTTTCTATAATCTTATCTTCATGTGTATCAAATTAGCAGCTGTATACCACAAGAGATTCATTGTTTGGATCTACTGGTAGCAAGTTATCTACTAACATTTAGGGAAAAAACACCAAAGATCCTTAAAAGAACAGGATCCAGAGTTACTACAATATATCCACCATGTCTTATTTTCGATCTAAAATAATTAAACAGAAAAATAAACAGGAAACTGTAATCTGTACTCGGGGGTGGGGGGAGTCAATACAAATGGATTGTGAGAAGATGAGATGCTAGATTTAGCAGACAAAGACTTGAAAGCAGATATAAATATTTTGATAAAGCTGTTTAAAAATGTGCAAAGAGTTAAACAAAAATATTTTTAAGTCATTAAAGAAAAATATGTTAAAAATGAGTTAACAAATAGGAAATGACATTAGAGAAAGGAAAACATGTAAAAATAGCAATTTTAGAGCTGAGAGGTGCCAAAACTGAATAAAACTAGTTCGTGAGCATTTAACGGCAGTTTTGAGATGACTGAAGAAACAACTTAGTGAACTTAAAGATTAATCAGTAGAAATTATCTCATTCAAAGAAAAGACATAAAAAAAGACTAAAGAAAAGTAAACACACTTCAGAGATCTGTGGGATAATACTAAATGTTCTAATGTGTATGTCTAACATACAGGCATGTCTACATGTATGTTGTAAACATGTAACTAGATTTTCAGAATGAGAGGAAAGAAAGGAAAAGGTAGAAAAAATATCTGAGGAAGTAATGGCTAAAATCATCCCAAATTTAATGAAAACATTAACTTACAGATCCAAGAAGCTCAACAAATGCCAAAGATAAATACAAAAAGAGCCATACCAAGACACATCACAGTCATACTGCTGAAAGCCAAAGACAAGAGAAAATCTTGAAACAAGCAAGAGAAAAATGGCATGTCATACACAGGTGAACAATGATATGATTAACAGCTGACATTTCATCATGACTAATGGAGGTAAGAAAACAATAGTAGAGCTATATATTCCAGGGCTGTAGGAAAAAGAGAAACTGCCAACCAATAATTTTGTACTAGTAAATCTATCCTTCAAAAATGAAGGTGAAAAACTTAGTGGTATTGCTCATGGCTATAAATCAATGTAGTGCCTAATATACAATAATTTTATGAATTTCAACAACATGATATCTTTCCCCTTTCTTAATAGTGGCTATTTATATAATTGAAAATTTTAAACTGTGTTTTCTTCAGATAGTTCTTACATTTTAAATGCAATTAATTTTAGATATTATCAATTGGGGGAGTATTATGACATAAAGAATTATAGTATTTGTGAATATGTTTTGCCTCTTCATTTTTTCTTTCTGAATCTTATATCTCATTTTTTTCTTTTCCTGTGCAATGTTGAATAAAAACAGTGAAAAAAAGTGGCTTTCTTCCTAATTTTAGAGAAATAATGCTACTATTTCATACAGTTTAATATTTGCTATACGTTTTTCATAGCTAACTTTTATCTAGTTAAAACAATCCCCTCATATTTCAGGTTTTCTAAATGCCGTTCCCTCTATAATAAACTTAAACTTTATGAAAGCTTTTTCTGCCCCTATAGAGGTGATCGTATGACTTTCTCCTTTAATCTGTCAGTATAATAGGCAGTTACATTAACATATTATCTGATTTGAATTAATTTTACCTTTCTTAGCTAAACCCAAATTAGTCCTAACATTATATTTGTATATAATGCAGAATTTAGTTTATTCATTATTTGGCAAAGAGATTCCACCTAGTGCATCTGTCTGGCCTCTTTTATACTGTCCTTCTGAAAGTTTAGTTTTAAAATAATATTAACTTTATAAATTAACTTTATACAATGAGTTAGAGGAAGGTATTCCTTCCTTTTGTCTTCCTGGAAGAGACTAATGTATAAATTGTCTACTTCTTGAATGCTTGTTAGAACTCCCCAATAAATCTGTTGGGACCACCAGATTTCTGTTTAAGTCAGAGGCCCAAAGCCATGCAGTTCATTCTTCCTTGAGAAATTTGTACTTATCTAAGCCAGACTCAGACAGTTAATGACTACAGGCCTTTTAAATATATTTGGTGAAGAAAAGCTAAAAGACTAAGATAGCTTTTCATGAACTAGTCGATGAATTACACTGCGACTATTACTATGATACTATTAGTTAATTTGAAGTCTAATAAAATATTAAACAGCCCTAATTTTATGATTCATAATGCTAAAGACTAAGAAATTCTGTTTCCCCCTGAAAATGATTTTTACTCTTTTTCTTCTAAAATAAAGTTTATCTCTCCCTCTCCATAAATGAACTCTAATAATAATAATGAAAGTTTTCTTACCCAAGTCATCTCGGCTCTATCTTTTGTGTTGTAGCGACACTCAGTGATTAGGCTATCTCCCTAAAAGATAAAGATAAAGGTTTTCAGATTGATGCTTTATACTATTTTATTTGTCGAATATATTTATAGGGCAAAAGTTAATATTTGTTCTATGAATGGATACATTAAGAAATTTGATTCAGGAAAAGACTTCCAATTTGTTTAATTCTAGGTTTGCCAGTAAAATAAGAAAAATACACAAATAAGGCTCCCAGTGTTTGGGCCAGATTGTACAATATTCTAGCTGAATGACCTCCTCAAGCAATTGAATAAACTGGGTGCAATTTGTTCATCAAAAAAAAAAATTATAAAAAATACTGCTTATTGCTTGGCGTCTATAGCTAAGGCTCCAGCCACATATACCAGAGCTGGAGGGTTCGAACCCTGCCCAGGCTTGCCAAACAACAATGACAACTACAACAAAAAAATAGCCAGGCATTGTGGCAGATGCCTGTAGTCCCAGCTAGTTGGAAGGCTAAGACAAGAGAATCACTTAAGCCTGAGAGTTTGAGGTTGTTGTGAGCTGTGACACCACAACATTCTACTGAGGGCGACATAGGTAGACTCTGTCTCAAAAAAAAAAGAAAAAATACCACTTATTTTTACAATGCTGTTGAGAGGAGATTAAATAACATGATGCATGTTCAGTCCTTGACAGAGAATAAACATTTAATAAATGTTACCCATAGATAGTAGTTATTGCAATGACTTCTTCATTTACATTATTTTCTTTAAACCTCTTTAGTTACATCTTTACTTCCTTAGAACAGAGTTATGAGGCAAATTAATAGTAACTTATTGCTCTTGTGTTCTCCTACCTTTTAAACATTACAGTACATGTGAAAAATGAGAGTATTTTTATGGCTCCCAACTTAAGTAAAGGAATGAATCTGCTCATGGTCCAGAGCAGACAGTCATCTCAGGGCTGCAGCCCCTGAGTTTGTCCTCCCTGATCAAATCCCCAGAGGGCCCAGAGATCAGTATCTCAACACACTTACACCCTAAGCACAGTACAGTTAGGAAGCTCTGAGATAACGTTGTTTGAAAAGCCCCAAGATGGCATAATGGAATATAGTCCTTAAGAACCTTGACAAGATCACTGTTTCTAAATCTTCATCTTTCTAGTCTCAGAGCGAAGCACATAATTTGTGTAGGAAATACAGAGCCAAAGCTGCAGATTGAAGGGCTAGCCATTAGAGCAGAGGGTCCCTCTCCTCTTCATAACTTCCTTGTGCTTCTCAACAGTCTTTTTATATCATACTGTGCTATGCCCTTTGACAGTTCGTCCTGTCTAAAAATCCTGTCCTCATCATCATGTAGAAAAGATAGATATTGCTATTATTCTCATCTCATAAACAGCATAAGAATCTGACTTTGAATAGTAAAATAGGAGTGGGAAATCATGTGACTATTGAGTTTAATGGTCATGGACTAAAAAAATGAGAAAGCAAAGAATCATAAAAGTTTATTAGCCTGGCGTGGTGGCTCACACCTATGATCCTAGCACGCTGGGGAGCTACGGCAGGTGGATTGCCTGAGCTCAGGCGTTCCAGACCAACCCAAGTAAAAGCAGTACCCCATCTCTACTGAAAATAAAAACTAGCCAGGTGCTGTGGTGGGCAACTGTTGTCCCAGCTACTCAGGAGGCTGAATAATATAGAAGAGCTCGTGAGCCCAGGAGTTTGAGGTTGCTGTGAGCTGTGGTGATGCCACGGCATTGTACCCAGGGCAACAGAGTGAGACTCTATCTCAAAAAAAAAAAAAAAAAAAGTTTTTAAAAGCATTCATTATTGTAAGGCATAAGATTCTCTTCCACACTCCACCATCACCTCAACTATTGTTTCAAGCTGGATCACGCAGCACAGTATAAATAGCTACATCCAAATACTTTTGTTAAATGAGAGGATTATCCTTCTATTCATTTGTACTGAAATGAAACTTGTAAAAAAAAAAAATCCTGTCTCTTCAAGATGGTATAAAGAAAGCTCTGATTTTACCTTCACCAGAATTGCAACCCAAAGGATTGGGAAGAGAAAACAAGAGAAAACAGTATGTTCAGTGCTCAAAGCTGAGTTTTTTTATTTTTGAGGCTTATTTATTTACTAAATCAACTACTTGAATTGCCCCTGGGAATAATAAAGAAAATGAGTTTCAAATTTGGAAAACAGATCAAAGACATTCCGTCTGGGTTGTGCAACATCCCTGGTGGGTGGCTTTAAGAATACACATACGAGGAACCATTCGCTTCACCAGTGGAAACCGAGCTACACTCAGCACTGACACATCTCGTGACTCCTGTGACATTCAATGAAAAAGAACGAAAACATGCATACTGGTAAGATCGTTTGCTCTTCCTTTAGGTACTGAAACTCCTGGAAATTGAAGTCAAAATTGTCATCATAGGCGAGTAATTTCATTTCCTTCCCTTTTCGAAAATGACGCAGCCTGATGCCTCTGCCAGCCAGGTGAGCGTGGAGCAGAACAGCAAACACGTGGATTCCACTTGGCTTCTCAGCTCTCAGAGCCTGCAGGGGAAGCCGAGGAAGACCCGATTAGCCCAGACAAGTGCATGTGCAGACATTTCACGTTCAAGCACACTCGGAGGGACGACTGAGAAGGTAACTAAAGCAGCGTACGTGATTGCTCAGCTGCCAAACATTTTGAATTGCATTATTCTGTTTTCTTTCTGTGAAGCAACATTTGTTGGGAGAAAAGAAAACGGCACTGATAAGTGCTGTCTTGTTTTTCTTCTTTTAGGAAGTACAAAGGCAGTCAACACTCTTGGCATAAAGATGCCAGTATGTCAGTAACCTGAAAATCCAAACTCTCAAAAGAAGGAATTCCCCCACTTTTCCAGGTAAGAAAGCCAAAGTGGGTCCGTGGCGCGAAAAGAGTCACCCATGTTCCTACAGCTAGTAAATGATTCTAGGGCGATTTGAATCGTGGTCTAAGTAACTCAAAAGAGCATAATCTTTCCACTTCACCAGTCTGCCATGCTGTCCGCAAACACAGTATCTTCTAATAGGTAAAGGATATTAATCCATGTTGAAATATTTTCATTAAAAGACTAGCTGAAAATATACATTATTAAATACTTACACTTGCTTTTCTCTTATCCAATATGTATTAATATTTTTATATTAGTTATTCTTGCTCTTTGGTGAAAGAAGGGAAGAAAACTATAGAGTAGAGAAAAAGAGAAAAATGAAAATGAATGATGGATAAAAGGTAAAGCAAGAAAGGAAAGAGAAACATAAGCAACAAATAAATGAGGTAGGAGTGGGTAGAAACCCCCCCTGCAAGGTAATCGTGTCTTCAGAATTCTCCCTGCAAGGTAATCGTGTCTTCAGAATTCGACCCTTGCAGCCTTTGTGATTTAAAAAAGTCAGCCAAATGTCCTGCTAAAATTGCAGCAAGGGCTTCCCAGTGCACTGACAAGAGAAGGATCACTGATGAACCAGCACAGACTGGTTCCCACCATGTTGCCGAAGAGCACTGATGCAGTTCTGTGACTCACATCCCCGTACCTCTTCTAGGCATTCCAGAGTGCAGTGACCCTCAGACCGGAACTCAGGCATCCCTGGGGGAATGGTATGAAAGAGGCTCACCCAGAGGCCAGCCTCGATCACCCCAGCATCGTATTTCCTTATATCCATTGTATGAAATAACCTCAGCCCAGAATTATCTATCAAGCCTGGAACAAAAGCATATAATTAAAAATGAGTTTGGATCCTTAAAAAGTGTTCCTATTCAGTTGAAATGGGTTTGTTACTTTTCTTTAAAATTAACTCTGATAAGGCAAAGGAATATATACAGACATTAGTGCACGCAGAGGACAAGGTCCTGCTTCACAGAAGGAATTAAAAGACGAGCAGCCATATTGCCCACAACTCTCGTGGACTCCCACAGTACACCGCAGGAGAGGTGTTATCTAGCTGCTGTATTCCACAAGTATTTAACATGAAGGCAGAATGAAATTTCTAACATCATTCATTCTAAAATAGACTAAGTCAATAAAAGCTTTATTTTATATTGTTTTGAGGTGAAATTCTATAGCCTTTACCTACAGGTAAAAACCCCTTGGTCTAGAAACCATCTGTTGATGAAGAAACCACTGAAGATTAACTTTCTTTATAGTTTGTTACCATTCTCTTAATAAGACACATTTCTTGCTATGACATACTTATGATAAGGAGGGAGAGTATGAGCCCCAAACACTGTTAAATAAATCCATGTTCCTAACTCTGAAATTAATTGACTCTCTTCTGCAGTTGTGACTCATCTACCTGCGACTACCAGATGGGCCCTTTCCCCACAGTTTGTGTTCTCATCTCCTTTTACTCAGCTTAATCTATTCATAGTCAATCATTCTTAGTTAAAGTACAGGGTCTTATATCAAATATTTTCATCGTATATTATACACCTAACTCTCTCTGTCACACACACACACCAATACACAGAAAGAGAGAGACTCACATTCACACACACATCTATAAAATATCTATTACTTTGAATGTTTTAGGCACAATAAGTTGCTAAAATTAAGTATTCCAATAATTATCCCAGAAAATTCTTATCTCTAGACAGCCTTAAGGGGCTTGAAATATCCAAGCTTGCTTTCCTACTTTGTGAGCTTTTTACTGTGAACATACAATAATTTAGCATTTTTCTGTTGATTCAAGCTTGTTGAGATATTTAGGATCACACAAGGAACCACTGTGGTGTGACAATTAAGGATACGCACTCTGGAGCTGATCACCCTGACTGCAAATCCCAGCTCTGCTGCTTAGGAGCTGTATGAGCTTGGGCAAGTGCTGTGGTTCAAATGTTTGATCCCTCCAAAAGTAGGTTTGAATGTTGACATTTAATTGACATCATGATGGTATTGGGTTGTAAGCTCTTTAAAAGGTTTTTAGGTAGTAAAGTCTCTGTCCTCATGAATGGGTCAATGCCATTATTTTGGAAGTGGGTCTTCCCCCTCCTACTCTCTCTTTTTGTCCTTTCACCACGTTGTGACACAGGAAGAGGACCCTCGACAGATGGTGATTACTGATCTTGGACTCCCCAGCCTCATAACGCTGAGGAATAAATTTCTGTTCATTATAAATTACTCCTTCTGTGGTATTCTTTTACAGCAGCACAAAATGGAAAAGATAACAAGTTATTTATTCCCTTTGGGCTTCAGTTTCCTAGTCTGGAAAATGTCCATAACAACAGCACCTACAACCTCCTAAGGCTGCTGTGAGGCTTCACCACAAGGCTTAGAACAGAGTTTGGCACAAATGAAATGCTAAGTAAATGGCAGCTAGTACAAAAAGCTTCTTGAGGCCAAAGAGCATGTCTTTTTATCTCCGTGTAGTGCTCACACATATATCAGGACTCAAATACATGTTGATCATGAAAATTAATTCTCCTTTTTTGTTATTACCAGTGCAGACACAAATGTGTATGACAATTCAGAACACCTATACTGACCCCAGAATTTTCCCTGGATACATCTTGGAGAACTTTGTTTTATACTCTATATTTTTGCAATCTAACTCCTTCTAATACAAGTTTGATAGGGGAGTAAAAGGTAAGCAGGAATTCCAGTTGGGTTTTTGTAATTAGCTTTATTAATTGTGTCAGGAGTGTGGACCACCAGTATATCATCTATTAACAAAGTAATAATTTATTACATATATATAAAATGATTATTGAAAACTTCTCTGGAAACCTAAATTCACATTACAATACGTTTATAGTTTTATCAAGGTAAAATTATTATAATCTAAAATTTGGTCTAAATAGGAATATGAATTAGTAAAGTACTAAAATATTTGAGTTCTACATTAACCTGTCAGGAAAATAAGCTTACATTGAAACTATGAGAAAAACCAATTTAATTGAAAAGAGACAAGGCAAGTGAATCAAATCTTCTATTTTCATAATAAAGGCTATAAAAGGAAAAAGTAGGTCACATTAAATTTCTAAAGAAGTACATGTAAGATATTGACATAAATCTTTTACATAGACTAGTCTATGAATAACAAAATTAAAAATGTAAAAATTTTTGAAAAATAAAAATTGCAGCATACAATACATTTAATTATTTCTGTTATTATTATGGCAAGTTGTAATTTATGTGTTCTATAGGCAACTAATGATTTTTGTGGGAAATCTAACTTTCAGAATTTTTTGATAGGTTATTTTATGAATGTTTGGATTTGTGAAAGTTTTTTTAACTTTAATTCTTAGAGATTTGTGGGTCAGAGTATGGGATATGATTTGTGGTTGAAAATAAAAGTTAATTCAGAGAAAATATTTCATAGGAATTACTTATGAAAAAAGACAATAATTTAGTGGCTTGCTCATAAACAAAACAGCTTAACACGTTTATAGAAGCATGACTTAAATATCATACCACACTTCATAATCTACTTTTCATTCTGTACCAGCCAGAGAAGTCTTGTCAAAATACTAATTTTGGTATTTGACTCCACTGTATCAAACTCTCCAATTGCTTCCTTTTGCCTTTAGGATGAAGACAAAAAAAAATCCTTAAGGTGGCCTACAAGGCCTTAGATGGTCTGGTTCTGCCTTCATCCCTAGGCTCATCAGTGTCCTTCTTCACTGAATCCCCAATCTATTAGCACCTCCAGTCACCACATGAACAGTTTTATTCCTCAATCAAAACTTTTCTAGGCTCGGCACCCGTAGCATAGTGGTTATGGCACCAGCCACATACACCGAAGTTAGTGGGTTCGAACTCAGCTAGGGCTAGCTAACACAATAATGACAACTGCAACAAAAAATAGCCAGGAATTGTGGTGGGCACCTATAGTCCTAGCTACTTGGGAGGCTGAGGCAAAAGAACTGCTTAAGCCCAAGAGTTGGAGGTTGCAGTGAGCTGTGACGCCACAGCACTCTACCAAGGGTGACATAGTGGGACTTTGTCTCATTAAAAAAAGAAAACTTTTCTAGACCATCCTATCACCACACAGCCCTGGCTAGATTAGGTCACCAGTCAAATACTCTCATTGTGTCAGGCTCTCTCCTTTGGATCAACTGGCATATTTATATAATTTTATATTAATGGTGTGATTATTTGATTATTTTTCACTCACACTGCATATAATTTCCATAATGGGAGGAAGAGTTCTTATTTTTCACTAACATTATATTGTCAAGCTCAGGACTGGCACTTAGTGATGCTCAGTATTGGCTGGATCATTGCATGAATCGATGTAAAAGTAATACCTTGGAGTTGCTTCTGTTGGGAATTTCATATTAAATCTATTAATTTTGGAGCTTTGAAATATTATATAAGTAAATCTAGAAATTAAATGTATATCTTTAACACCTCCTGAGTTCAATATCATATTACACAATATCACTGAGTATTTCTTGAGTATATTTATGACTTACCTATTATAACTAAATGCTTAATACTTTTAAGGTACTAAATAGTAGCTTTTTGATGTGTGCATTTGGAAAGAAAATGTTTCATAAGTACCATGGGATTAATTTATGTCACAAAGGAAAAAATCTGTTGTTCTACCTTCTATTAGGCGGTATGCAAGTTTTGGGGTTTTTTTCTTTGTTTGTTTGTTTTAAGATTAGTGACGTGTGTGCTCATTGCCTGGTTTCATGCTGGTGAATACCTATTGTTGCAATTTCATTATGAATAGTACCCTCCTTCCCTTCAAAAAGTATCCTAATTTGGATGAAAAATTGTAGGTTAATTCTTTCTAACAATGGCTGCCTTTTTGTTTCAATTCAGTTAAATAGAAGGGTTATATAACTTTTTAAAAGTCACAGGTAAAATGCATGAAGAATAAACTCACCTTCCTCGTAGGTCGGATTGTCGTAATGGACTTCCAAGAGCACATAGTGTGGATCTAACTGGGTGCCAAGGGATAATCCAACATGAGGTGGATAGGAAAAACCCTAAATGTAGAAAATTCCATGAGACTGTGTCCTAGGAAAGTCACTGAGAGCGCTACTCCACTCAAAACCCAACCACTGTCAAGATATTTCAAACTTCTCCAACTCCATTCATCTATCACTGATAAAATGAAACAAAAGTGACTTAAGGAAAGAATCCTTTCCTGTGGAAATAGAAATAAGCTACCTTCATATCAAAAATAGTACCTAGAGCTTTCCTTATAAGTGTCAGAATCATATTGGTAGGGAAGAACATGACCAATTAATTATGTTACATCTCAGTAATTATTAGCCCCACCTCTCCACCAATGGCCCAGGCAAAAATCACAGTCTCACAGGTGAGGAACGCATCAGGCATGTTAGGGTGGTAGCACTCGTGGCCAGAGTCTAGAACGCTGTCATTGAAGGTGCTGCTGCACTGATAGAGCAGGATGTGGTGAACCAGACTCTCATGGCCCCTCTGTATCACCGGCTCAATCTGCATGAACACAAGGAGGGGGAGCACGCGATAAATAAAACCGCCCTGCTACATCCCACAAGAAACAGGAAAAGAACATAAATGATTATTGGTTTTGCAAAGGACGATTCTTCTCAATAATGTAAAGGTTATGCGCTTCAAGTATAATTCATCCTGGAGATGACAACAGTGGTAATGATAATGATGACAATGTCAATAACAAAGATAAGATGACCATTTATTCCGAGAATCCCAGGACTTTACTAATTTGCTTTTTTGTTTGTTTGTTTTTTAACTCACTTTGTCTCTGTTGCCCATTCTGGAGAGCAACTGTTTCAAAACTGCATGTTCTCTCCCAGGCTTTGCTCACCTTGTCTTGCTCTTCCTCCCTCTTACTTTTATTTCTCCACATAGAAAAAAGAAGTCAAAGCTACAGGAACAAACTCTTTGTCTCCCTTTCTTCCCCTTAAAAATCCTATCTTTGCCTAGACCTACTGGAGGTGAGAGACAACATCTCATTCATTTTTCTATCAACATGGAACACGAAGCAAGGCTCAATAATGGTTACATTTTATTTTAGCGATTAAGATCAAATTCTACTAACAACTTTATTATTACAATTTAGAAGAGAAAATAAAAGATTATTCGTGATGTGCTCCTGTGATATCACTCAAATTAGGACAGAGAAACTCGAAAGCTGTTCAAATAAAATGGGCAATAAAGGTGGTCTTGATATGGAAAGCATGATCCATGTGGACTCTGTAAGTTCCCTTCGTAACACTGGCTCGCTTCAGTCCAGGAACCTAAGAACCAACTCAGAATGAGCTAAGCACATCCTACCATCCCAGAGATCCTATATCCAGACAAATGGGAGCCCTGTACTTAGTCTAGGTGGGGTTTACGTGTTGCCATCAGAGACAAGGTTCTTTTATGTTTTCATAGTTCCTTAATCTTTCTTTTGACTGATAAAGAAGACATGGTACGCTCCTAAATTTTCAAGTTTAGCTGCCTTAGAGTTCATTAACTCCTCTACTTTTAGTCCTAAGTACTCAAATGTAGCCAGTGCATTTTGGAACCCCTGCTTGCTTTCCACTCTAAATATGCATATTTAGATAAAGTTTCTACAGCTAATTTTCTCCTAGGGCTCTCCAGTTCCTGTTGTTTTCCTTATTATTTTCTCTTTTCTATGGGAAAAGCTAAGCAGCCAAATGGGAAAAGAGTATGTAGTGGGTAGAGGTCTAAATGGGCAGCCAAGGAATTCCAACTCTGAAATCCAGTTCTCTTTTATGTTACACAGTGAGTCATGCCATGCCCAAGCCACACAAACATTTTTGACATCATAGTCACGTAAATAACACTGCACATGGTTTTGTCTGCACTTGTCTCATCTCTAAAAGGTTGTAAGCCCCGAAGGCAGAAACTTTTCTATTTTCCTTGAAAATGGCAGTATTGTTCATGCATGGTTGCATAATAAACAATGATTGCACAGAAGTGTAACCCAGAATTTCTATTAGAATTTAGTTTCTACATCTAATCTCAGCTTTCTTGCATGAGTTGACTTATTTTGGTGTCTAAGTACACCATGGGAGACAGGGCACTGCTAATGTGTCAATAGTAAAATAGTCAGGCACACATGAGATTTTTGCTAAGGACCTTATAAGTTCAGGCAGAACCTTAAGGCCTACAAGGTAGGTCTTGAAAAGAAGCCTCTTGGGCAAATGAGAATTGGCTGTTGCCAAGGAAGCTCTAGAAACAGATGGCCTTCACTGAGGCATAGGAAGAGGGAGCTGAGAGTGTGGGACGCCGGGTGGCAACTGACTTTGGGGAGCTTCAGATAAACGGATTGAAAGAACCTTTTAAGAGAAAGTATTTGTGGTGGGAGCTTTGGTTTTTCTTTTTTTTTTAATTGGAAGTGCTGAAATTAACATCAAGCTGCCAAGCTCCACTGCCATCCTTGGAATAATAATAACAACACCTATCTCTCATTTAGCACCTACTGTCTGCCAGCTACATATTAATTATTCTACATATTTCATTTAATATTTACAACAAATAAGATAGACATTATTGTTCCCATCTGACAGGTGAAAAACTGAAGCTCATAGATATTAAACAACAAGCTCAAAGTACCACAACTAGGAAGAGGTAAATGGGATTTGAAGCCAGACTGGTCTGATACCACAGTCCGCACTCTTGTAACTTCCTGTTATTGCAGGAAGAAGTATTAGAGATGCACCAAGGACCCTGGAAATTGCTGCTAGTGGGAGAAAGGACAAAAGGCTTTAGTAAGGCAAGCTGTCAACAGCTGTTACTAATAAGAGTGATGACAGTAGGAACCAGTCTCAGGAAGTGCTTCGGGAAGCCCAGAGTAGGACCACCCCGCATTGCTGTCATCAGAGGAGCAGCACCAGATTGGAGTCTTACACCTGGGGAGGGGTCTCCTGCCCTCCCTGCCACCCCAGTCCCAATTCCCCTTAACCTCCAGGGCCAGGAGACAGACCCATGGCCTTTCAAAGTGCTCTTTCTTAAAGCAGGCAAATAACAATATCTCTCTTTGAAAGCTAGTGAGAGCTTCAAGGAGAATTAAATTGTAATCTGAATTACAGATTACAAATTGAGGGCACAGAATAAAAAGAAAAAGTGAGGATTTTCTAAGAAAAATCCACTCATGAAACAAAGAAACCTTCTGCAAACCTGCGTACTGACTGTGGGAGGAGAAGATATAAAGGCTCAGCAAAGACCTTGGCAAAGGACGTGAGAGATGAAAAGGAGAAAAAAGAAAAAGAATTGCTTGGAAATTATGTGAAAGGATAACTATGAATTAAAGGGAGAAGTATGGGAGTAAAAATACTTCTTTATCAAACTCCTGAAAAACAAATGAAGAATTTCTGGAGAGGGAAGTTTAAGACCACCATCAGGGATATCTGAGACACCAGGAATGTTAAGGATGGGCATAAACCATTAGCAGAGGGTAAAAAATTGCAGGAAATGGGAGCACAGGATAAGGCCACTGGCTCATGGTGCTTGGTATGGGACAGAATGTCTTACAATGCTTCATGCCACAGTTACAAAGCCTGAGGATGCCAGGGCACTGCTAGCCCAAGCACAGCTGGCAACCGGTTCCATAAACCTTTTAAACAGTCATACAACTTGTGTGTTAAACTCTGTTGTGATATTCTCATTTGACCCAATAAGGCTGAGGTGCTGAGTAGGACTATGTATATCTAAGAAGGCAGAGTGGGATGCATAACAGTGTTCTGTGGCCCCATCTGCTTATTGGCCAAATGCAAGCATTAAACACACTTTCTCTGGTGTTCTGGGTGATCGTCCATGAAAACAAAAGACCTTTCCTTTGCACTATTACCTTGCTTGAAACAGTAGTGGAGTTTTACACTTTCTATTTGAGCTAATCCTAAGGTATGAAGAATCCTCAAAGATCTAAAAGTAGACTTCCCATGTGATCCCACAATCTTATTACTAGGTATCTACTCAGAAGACAAAAGGTCATTTATCACAAGGACATTTCCACTAGAATGTTTATTGCAGCTCATTTCACAATTGCCAAGACGTGAAAGCAACCCAAGCACCCATCAACCCATGAATGGATTAATAAACTATGGCATATGTATACCCTACCAATAGTACCATATTCAGCCATGAAAAGACAGAGACTATACATCTTTTTGTGTTTACTTGGATGGAGTTGAACATATTCTTCTTGGTAAAGTATCGCAAGAATGGAAAAGCAAGTATCCAATGTATTCAGTATGAAACCAATAGAAAAACAACTACACACCAACACAAGAGAAAAACACTAGTATATTGTTTTTCTAAGTTGGGGGAGAGGGAAGGAGGGAAGGGTAAAGGAGAAGAGGAGGGGACTGGTGAGCTCTCACCTAACATGCACATGGAAGGGTACACAGCTCAACCACAAGCTGAACTTTACCTTAGAAACCCCAACAAGGGAACCTAATCATTTGTACCCTCTTTTTAATCTGAAATGAAAAATTATAATAAATAAATAAATAAAATGCTTCTGATAAAAATAAGGCTGTAATGAACCAGTATAGCAAGGAGTGGCAATTAAAAAGTCCACCTTAGTCTTGTTACATCACACATGTTATTGTCACCAAGTGGAAATGCCAAACGTTGCCTCTACTCAGAAAATTACAGGAATTGTCAAAGAAGCTCATGGCTATCTGAAGTAGTCAGATGTAGATAAATGGGTGTTTACGAGACTAGAATGGGCATTTCACGGTGCATTGCTTGTAGTGTGGTGATCCACATATGAAGAAATACAAAGCAGGGCATGTGGAAGGAGGTTGCAAGATGAGAACATGGAGCAGACCCACCTGCAGACATATCAAACCGTGTCATTGGTCACTGTCTCCTTATACTAAAGGTGGCTGATATTACAGACCCAGAACACACGTGAAGCCCATATGCCTACCTCATAGGGAAATGGAAGCCAGGCGAGAAGGGCCTGGCAGCTGCGGGTTGTTAGCTGAGGAGCATACTGAGGAACAGACCAGGACCAGAACACAGAGGAAAAAGAGAGGGGAAGCTTTCAACTTAATGGATTTTTCTTTAAGAGTAAATCAGTCCCTTCAGTTAGGCCAAGGACCTGGAGCTTTGGAATACACTTGAGATGTCTTTGCAGTGAAAAAAATAAAAGAACAACAACAAACAGCTGCTAAAGGATAATCAAAACTAAGGTGGAAATTAACATTGACCATAAAGCCAGCCTTTGCAAGTACTGCTTTTCCCACCCCTTCATCTCTTCTTAGCCTCCTTATCCAGGTCAAATGTGCCCAGCATCGCCCCTGCAGTACACAGAATGCTTAGCAACTATTTATTGAAATATGATAAATGGGCCAGGCGTGGTGTCTCATTCCTGTAATCCCAGCACTCTGGGAGGCGGATGTGGTAGATTGCTCGAGCTCAGGAGTTCAAGACCACCCCAAGCAAGAATGAGACCTTTTCTCTACTAAAAAAAAAAAAAAAAAAAAAAAACTAGCTGAGCATTGTGGTGGGTGCCTAAGGGCCCAGCTACTAGGGAAGCTGAGGCACCATCACCTGAGTGCAAGAGTTTGAGGTTGCTGTGAGCTATGATGATACCATGGCACTCAACCCCACAGTGACAGAGACTGTCTCAAAAGAAAAAAAAATACTCTTTCAATGGAGCCAACATCAGTGAGGCTGAATCATTAAATTCTTTTGCCTTCTACCTTCTCAGTTATACCCCACAGCCTGCTTCAGCAACTGCATCCCATCACCACACCCCATCCTGTGTCTGCCCACGACCAAATTACCTCTGAAATTCTCCTTCTGGGCCTCTTTCTTTCCCTGTTAGCTCCTTCAACACCTCCAGTCGCTCAATCCACCCTTTCCTCCCAGGAGGCTGAGATTCACCCACCAGCACCCCCACAACTGACCCAGAGCTCAGAACTGTGGATCACTCTGTAATTTACCCTTTCTCATCCTTTACTTAGGGCCCTGAAGACATATTTTCATATCAGACCTCAGAGTTCGTAACTCACACTCTCACCTCAGCATATCAAGTGTTCTTTTATCCTCCTCATGTTCTGCTCCTTTCCCTAATGTGGCTGTTCCAAAACCTTTCCCAATCTGTGCATGCCCTCTAATCAGCTCTCAGCAAATGACTCAGTTATTTTGGTGAGAGAAGAAATAATTTCAATCCACTCTGTAGGTGCACAGGGCAGAGATGAGGGTGGAATTTGATGCAGAGTACCCAACATGAACGCAAAATCTTAAATATCAGCAACCCGTTCTGTATCTTCACTTAAAACAATGTACAAAGTCATGAAATAATTCAAAACAATCTACGTTTGGGGACATCTTATGCTAGTCAACTTGATTCATATAAAGTGGGATGAGACATGGAGACCAAGGGACTAAGTCCTGTGGTGTGACAAAAAAATATTCTAAGTTCTGTAGTGCTTAGATTCAGCAGGCGTCCTCAAACTATAGCCCGCGGGCCACATGCTGCCCATCTAGGACATTTATCTGGCCCACCAGGTATTTTTGCCACCACTGCCTGTCCTGCTTAGCAACCAACTTGACTCGTCCTGGGGCCCACAGTCCAGCCCTCCAACAGTCTGAGGGACAGTGAACTGGCCCCTGTTTAAAAAGTTTGAAGACCCCTGGCTTAGAACTTAGAACCAAGAATTCATTTCAGAATAGAATACAAGAAAATCCTAGGGAAACAGTATGTTATCTTTCTGTTCTTGAAGGAATGAAATCCTTGACAAAACTGCTTTCAGCAGCACCTACCCTGAAAACAGATTCAGTTCAGAAAGGACTTCTTTGGAAAGCCACTGAGCATTGGCAAACTTAAGAATCTGATGCTTTTGCAGACTTCAAACACCCAAGTACCTAACAGCCAATAGTGCTTGCTGAAAGAAGTCTGGTTTTTTGCACAATTTTCTAATACCACATTGAAGAGTGTCCCTCAAAGTTCATGTCCATCTGGAACCTCAGAATGTGACCTTATTTGGAAATAGGATCTTTGCAGATGTAATTCGTTAAGATGTGTTCACATGGGATTAGGGTGAGCCCTAAATCAAATGGCAAGTGTCTTTATAAAAGAAAGGAGAAGGGGATTCAGGCCCAGATACGCACAGCAAGCGGATGGCCATGTGAAGATGGTGGCTGAGGCTGGTGTTATGCTGCCACAGCCAGGCAGACCAGAAGTCTCCAGAATCTGGAACAGGCAAGGAAGAAATCTCTCTGAGAAGTTTAATAAGGAGCCTGCCCCTATCCACACCTCGATTTCAGAATTCTGGTCTCCAAAACTTTGAGAGAACAAATGTCTGCTGCTCAAACTTCTGCTCATTTATCATGGCAGCCCTAGGAAGGTAAAACACCCTCAATTTTCTATCCTAACCTAAAAATCTGAAGAATGGTACATTTATACATACGTCTTATTGTCTCTGCATTGTTTATGACACAGACTCATCACAAACAGATGTTTCCCTTACATGACTGAGGTTACATAGGTTTACTTATAGCTAACTACACGTGTGCCTTGCTTTAGTTGTTAATTTGGAGGCGTAAAAACGCAGGAAGCCTTCCTTGTCTTGTCTCAATATACAAAGCTCCATATGAGAAACACAGGGAGGTTATCAGAGCTCTTGCAGGCAATTTTCCCATCCTCATCCTTCCAATTCTACCCACTGAAGATGTGGCTCCTTGCTTGTTAAAACTTGAGAGGATGAGTGTAGCACAGCTCTCCAGAAACAATTCACAACTCAACAAATTAAAAATTAGAACAAAAGGAGAGAGGTGATAGTTGGAATCTCTAATGAGCTGGAAATTTCATAAATCCCCGTCACTTTTCTTCCTGCCCATTCTTGTTCCTGGCACCCTGCTGTACTTACCCACCCGAGGCACAGGCTGCTGCCCACGTAAAAGCCCATAATGCATCTCTGAGAAGAGTTATCCAAAGGTCAGCCAGCTCCAAAGCCATGCGCTGCCTGTGGGCTGCCAGAACTGGCAGCGGAGATGGGGATTACAGGACCATGCTGACATGCTCATGTGACAATGGGAGGACAGAGGTATCTGCCCCCCTCTCTCCCCTCCTGCCGTACCCTCATCTCCTCTTCCCTGGTGAGGAAGACTCCTTTATCACACCAATATCTCCAAGGTCTGAGAGGCAACCAAAATGAGCCAGGGAATGGCATGTTCTCCACGCTGAAGCAGCTCAGGGCTCAAAGCAAAGCCTGATTGGCTGATGTGGCGTCAAGGGGCCACAGCATGCATGTGTTTGGCAGCAAAAGCTCGGAAGGTGATAGCAAGAAGAGGTCAAGTGGGATAGAGACAAAGAAAAGGAAAGAAATGAGACAGAGGAGGCTCCTGGGAAATAGTTCACTGCTTTCTGTGATCCTGAATTCTCACAGCAACTAAATCTTCTTATATAACCTTGCCCTGCCAGCCATCCTTGGCCCTTTCAGGCATGGGTATCCAGCCCATCTTGCCATTTTCCAAACTGTGAGAAAGGATCTATCTTTCTCAAGAACTGGAGACTGTGAGGTTCAGTAACTCTCAGGAAGACATTTCTCAGCACATGGAAGAAGGCAGCCAACAGAGAGAGGAGATAAAGTCAGCACACAGAGAGGTACCGGAGACAAGACCGGACAGGCTTCGCCAAGCGCGAGTTCCTCATTTAAGTTGTTTTTTAAACCAGCTGTATTCCTGCCATTCTGTGCTTTGTTTATTGAAACCTTTCTTCTTAATTAATAAGTCGTACATTCCTTCATTTTTCCTAGACTAGTTCAACGTGAGCTTGTTACTTGCAAACAAAAAGTCCTGACTGAGGATCAAATCTAAGTGTATGTCATCTTCCTCACCATGTGTGTGAATTCATGCATGCGCTACAGGAAAGTGTCTTTCCCTTTTAGAACATTTTGTCAGATAAAACTGTTTTGCTTTTGTTTTACTCTTCCAGAATATCTATTATTCTTAGCTGGATCTGGGTATGGTTAAAACAAAGTTACTTCAGTAAATGTCCTTAAAGAGTGATATTGGGGTGAGGTGGGAAGCACCCCCTCTAATATACACCAATGTCTTTCTCCCTTGTTCACTAGTTTCTGAATTTCCACATAGGGAGTTAGCATTAAGGTGTTTTTACCTGATGAATGTGCAAGTACCCTTAAGAGAGGTAACATGTGGGTGGAGCCTGTGGCTTAGTGAGTAGGGCGCTAGCCCCATATACTGAGGGTGGCGGGTTCAAACCCGGCCCCAGCCAAACTGTAACAAAAAATAGCTGGGGGTTGTGGTGGGCACCTGTTGTCCCAACTACTCAGGAGGCTGAGGCAAGAGAATTGCCTAAGCCCAACAGCTGGAGGTTGCTGTGAGCTGTGATGCCACAGCACTTTACCAAGGGTGACAAAGTAAAATTCTGTCTCTAAAAAAAAAAGAGAGAGAGAGAGGAGGAAACATATTATGATTTAGAGTCATTTATTTTTTAATGAATTGTTTAGCCAAACACTTCATGCATATAAAGCAAACCAAACAAAACAGAAAATTACCTTTAAAAAGTTTATAACAGCATGCTTTGTGTATATACTTCCCTTTGGAATTTAGTAGATTATTGACAAATTCTAAGGTAAGCTTCCAGCCTTATGTTAGCACACATATTAATTTCAATTAATTACATTATTCAATAAGCCAGAAATCATCTATACCTCTATGAAACTATAAATTAACACATACATGGCCAGCAAGAAGTAGTGGTCTCTTAGAGGTCTGTACCATTAACCCGCTATGCAAGATGCTGTGTTTAAGTTACATCACGCTAATTGTTTTTTCCATCTGGGTCTCATCTGTATACAGATTAGATGGATATACATTAACAAAATCCTCAAAACAACCTTATGAGGTTAGGTAACGGAATTGTTCCACTGCTGATAGATACAGAAAGTAGAGCACATATAAGTTAAAAAACTTTCCCAGTTGTTGGAGCCCACATTTCACTCTGGTATCTGGATCAGGAACGTGCTCCCAGCCGCCACACTGACAGACTTGCCTCTACTGACAGGTAGAGGCTGGGGCCATGTCAATGCTCTACCAAGATCACTTCAGGTGACCTTTCTGCGCACCCATCAGCCAGATTCTGTTCTAGGTGCCTCCTTTCTAACTTTGGTGGTGACTTTCCTCAGTTCTTGCAGAGAGCAAATGCTGGAAAACATACATTCCTCTGGGCCAGGTGCAAGGTAATGGTAACATCCAGCAACCTTGTCTCTGATGGGACACGTGCTCCATGGGTTTAGGTTGAGGTTAGAACTGAAAGCGAATCACACCCTTGCTCTGATTCTAATTTCCTAGCCTTACTCTTCCCCCCAACCCCCACTTAATCTTTTTTCCTTGCACTTCCTTAATAAATCAACTGCACATAAATCCATGTCCCAAGGGACTACATCTGGGAACCCAATCTAAGACAAGTAACAGAACGGAAAGGCATTGTGTGGACCACGTTTTCTTGAGTTTGAGTCTTGTTTTATTATTAAATACTTTATACCCCCATTTCCTAGCTGTTTAACTTCTCTCTAGCTCAGTTTCTTTATCAGTAAATCAGGGACAATGAGGCTTCTTATAAGATTACTTGAGAATTAAGTGGCTGATACATATAAAGCAACAGGCACCTTGTAGGTGCTTAAATAATACTAGTAACATTATTATTATAAGTTAGAATCTGAGTTTTTAAATAAATGTTAACACTGTACCCACATAAGATGATGGATAAATCTATACAAGTAATTCATCCACAAGTTGCAACACTTCAAAATCTAATTTTAAGGTTTGTATGTCACAAATATTCAGGCAAAAAAAAGTTGGTATGGTCAAATGTGTCATTGCAAAATATGTAATCACATGAAATATATATTTCTCTGTATATCTCAGTTTGTTAAGGATCTGATTTTCTTATTTAGATCTATGAGACTACATGTTCTCCATAAAGATCTTTTTTTCCAAAATGCAACCTCTTTTCTCCAAAGAGGTTACATTGACAAGTGTATTTATGTAGGTTTGTTATCACTTTGAGCTAAAATATTTTCTCTCAAGAGATGTTTCTAACTCACTCAATCATCCACTCAACAAACCCCACTGCCCCCGCTAAAAAAACTCGACCTTTATCTGTCTATTGTATGCTTTTTGATAGGTGTTAAGGGAGAAAATAAGAATGTATCAACCATGAATCTGATAATTATATGATTTGTATTCTAGAACAGTAAGAAGCAAAGGCCAGAGAATGACAATTTGGGGTTATTTTCCAGAATCAATTCTTCCAGAAGACTTTTCCTATCAGGATCCTGAATTTCTGAGCTAATTATTCTTGGCTAAGAATAATCTACAACTCCCTTCAGTGGCCTAACTCTAATTATATAATTACATCCTGGACATGAACTGAAATTGGTCCAATCAAATAGAAACCCTAGACTTTTACATGATGACATGGTGGCTAATAGCTATTCTCTTCTTTCCCATGGATGTGAAAGAATGTGTAGAACCCCAGGAGATTGTGCTGCCATTTCTCTATCATAAGAGAAACCACCCAGAGATAAAGATGATACAATATTAAGGGCAAACTCATAATGCAGCTATTACCTCTGGAAATATCATGAACCTTTACACTAAGCGTTTTGCTTTCATAAATCCAAGCAACACACAGTTGAAATACAAATGGATCTGATGCTGATAGTAATTGTCAATGACAATTATTTTCTTCAATCACCCTTTGTTTCTTCTCCCTCTTCAGATAAGCAAAAGAAAGCTGAGGTCCTACTCAAATCTGGATTAAGTTGGGAGCTTTGTTAATCCAAACTTGGGGGGGGGGGGAAAGTACAAAAACAGAGTTACCAGAACAATAATAACTAATAGCTGAGCCTGATTCTATTATATATTTGAAAACCAATTTTTTTAGAACACCGTTTATTTAGAACATGCTAAAACAATATGACTCATCCTATTTCCTCTTTTCCATCTTCAAAATGTTCTTCAATTTGCTTTTCAATAATATCATCTTAATCCACACCTCCTATCCATCTTATGTGAATTATTCCATTAGCTACCTACTTATATTCTTGGATGTTCCTATGGTCTGAATGTGCACCCTAAAATTCATATGTTGAAATGTAATCACCAATATGATAGCGTTAAAAGGAGGGGACTTTAAGAGGTGATTAAGCGATGGAGATGGAGCCCTCATGGATGGGATTCAGGCTGTTAAAAAGCCCATGGATGGGATTTGGGCTTGATAGAATGGGTTCATTCTCTTGCCCTTCCACCTTTTATCATGTAAAGACATGGCAACAAGACTGCCCCATCTTGGAAGCAGAGCGTAATCTTCACCAGACCTATACTGGTGCCTTGATTTTGGACTTCGCAGCCTTGAGAACTGTAAGAAATAGATTTGTTTCATTATACATAACCCAACATAAAGAGACTAAGACAGATGTTTAGGAACTTGCCTTCTGAATAACACTCCAGACCTCAGCCAGATACTCTTCCAGAATCATTCCTTTCATCTTGTTAATCTGACCAATAATAGTCAATGGCTCCACACCACCCATCCTGCAGCTCATAAAGCTAATACTTCTTTTTCTGACCTTCAGGGCCCACTCTCACTGGCTGCATGTTACCTACACAGTCCCATAAGCATAAATTCCTGGAGAGACCCTCTCCCTTTGTGTATCAGGTTCATTCTTATCATTCATGCTGTTTTTCCCATCCGGTAAGTCCCTATTACTCAACTTTGCTTATTTAAAAACCTATTTATTTTTGAAAGCCCAGGTTTTGTTTTCCCTGGATGCCATCTCTGATTGTTTTGGCACGTTTGTCTTGTTTCTCTGAACTTCGGTCAGAAGGCAGTACTGTGTGGTAGCTTGAAGCCATAACTTGGTTTGGAATCCAAGGTCTGTCACTTACTAGCTGTTGTAACCTGAAGCAAATTACTTAACCTTACTGAAACTCAGTTTATTTATAAAAGAGAAATACTGATCAACTTTTATCCATTATAAAAATTAAAGGAAAAACATGTGATGTGTCTAGCACATAATTTGTAATAAACATTACTTGAACATTGTACTCAGTTTTTTACCAATTATCACATACATAATTATTTTTTGAAGGCAATTATTTCACACATGAATATATTTTTCTCCTTTGTTGAGACAGCAACTCATTGTTTTCCTACTTTCTGCCAATTTATTACACGGAGCCAACTTTTACAAAGCCTTTATTATTTGTGTGTGTAACTAAGAAAATAAAACATGAAGTCTTGATCTTGCTAGTTACCCTTTCACATGCTATTACTTACAAGTAATGATACATTGAATTTAAAGTTAAATGATAAATTGAATTTTTTCAAAACTGCATTTTAGATTCTGGAAATTTGTAAAGTCAAACATGCATGCAGTTCATATAAAGCTGAGATTGCAGAAAAGTGGTTCATAGAACTTTTCCAACAATTTTTTTTGGTCAAAACATCTTTTTCAATGCAGCAGAATGTCAAAATGGTGAGCATATCTGGATTTCTGTCAGTCCCATAAAGATAGATGCACGTGGATGAATATGTGTTATGGAGGATGGAAACTGTAGAAATGGTTAACAAGCTTACAGGAACATAGTTTCACATCACAGAAATACAGGGGAGACAGAATGAAGCAATAATTAAATTTGCTGAGCTAAGTGTTGCTTCCAATTTAAATTTAATTAAAATTAAAAAAAGAAAAACTATATATCATATAGTTACAAATAGAGAGAGAAATGAAAATAGAAATATAAATAGAAAAATGAGTAGGTAATTTCATATGTATAGAAAATTTCAGAAAAATACAAGAAAATATTGGTGATGATCTATGCAAAGTGGAACTTGAATGGTAGAATTTAGGGCATTTTTGCTTTTCACTTTATGACGTTCTGTATTTGAATTTTTTACAGTAAGCAAATATTAATTTTACAGTATTTTCTTACAATTCTAGTTTTATCGCTTACTGATTGAATGGCCTATGACAACTTGATTGACTGTATGAGTCTCTATTTTTCCCAAGGTGATCATGAGAACTATAGAAGAAAATTCCTTGCAGTACAGGGTCTATACAAAGCATTCATCAAATGTCACTTCTCATAGTTCCCATCTGTAATTTGTCTATGGTACTTCCTTGAAAATTATATTTGCATTATGTTTATGGTGTGCTATCATAATTATATAATAGAGTCACCAAAAACCTTTGAAAATATTTATCTTCCTAATACTGAGTCAGTGTAACGTAATTTATCCACTGTTATAATTTTTTAAGTGGAATTTGTATTTAGAGTAATAATTGACTAGGATGGATTTGGAGTTAGATTTTTGAACAATATATTTTTCCTCAGAAAACCCAATTATATTTTCTGAGTTTTCAAGCCTTTACTTGAAACTAAAACTGTTTTTTTTGTTTGTTTGTTTGTTTTTCCTAAATCTGTTGTCAAGTCTTCATAGCTCATATGACAGATGCCAGTACATGGGACTTCACCACAATCAGTCACATGTCTTGATGGGGGGATCCCAGCAAAGCTGCCAAGACCTTGCCTTGGCACTGCTTCACACACTTTCCATTGTTCTGGGTCGTTTTAGCTCTGAGGTCTCCTTTGAAGTTATAGTTGCTGGTCTGTTTTTTGTTGTGTTGTTGTGGGGGGGTGTGCTTTTTTATGATTTCAAGGCCTTCTAATTCTATCCATGAAAAGACAGAACTTAATAACTAATGGATGATCCTCATGATAAAATGCCACAGCTCCAAATTAGGAGAAAGAAAAACAATTTAGTTCAACAACTTAGTTCAATACAACTCACATGTAAAAATAACCAATTTCATTCTGCATGTATTAAAACTAACTTCCTTTGAAAAAATGTTTTCACATCCTGAAGATTCTAGGCCTGGGTTTATATATAATTTGTCATAATAATTTTGGCAATTTTAAATAAAGTATATTATTTGGCACTTATTCATCATAATTTAAGGATTTTATTTCCTGGAGAAATTTAATAAATGAGCCATCTATTTTTTTCTTCTAGGAGCCGGGAAATAACACTAATGACATTTTTTTATTTCTTCAAGCATCATCTAAAGATTAAATCTAATTCTGGGTAATACAAATTAATAACACTGCCTCATGCAGAATTCCTTGTTGGCTTTTCTCCAAAGATCTAGAATGTAATTTTTTTTTAAATTTCTGCAAAGTAAGTTCTATTTTATCCAGTAACGAAAGAAGAAATTGGTCTTAAGTATTTTTCTCTAAGATATAATGCAAAATAAAGTTGCTGTAGAACTGATAATAAGTGCAGATTTTCAAATCATAGGTTACTGGAATGTTGGCCTGTGTACAAAATGTCTACAGGTAACACAGGAGAGCTGTTCTGTTCGGCTCTTAAATTCATGAGATATATAATCCACAGCGCCACCATTCAAAATTCATTTGTCTCAGGGATAAAATAATTTTTTGAATATTGTTTACAACTCACCATCATTTATCCAACGAACACTTACCAGGCACTATCAGGAACTGTATCCAAGGCTAAAAAATCTGAAGATGAGCATGGCACAGTTGTTAAGGAGCTAAAATTTTATGGTCAGATAAAAAGATAAATCCCATTTAAAAAGATGTCATTATATCAATAAATTTGTGAGTACTCAGGTTTGCCAAGAACATTAGACATATAATTAAATTTAATCTTCATACAACCCTATGAGTGGTTTTACTGGATTTATTTTAGAAAAAGGAATATTGAGGCACAGTTAAGTAAACTAAAAAAATCCCACAGCTTCTGGGTAACAGGCTTGAATTCGAACCCAGGACTGACTGGCTTAATATACATTCTATTTGTCACTGTGCTTTCAACCTTTCTTATCTGTGGAAGCTCCCGTGGAAGTACACAGAGGGAGGTACGGTCAGACAAGGAACTGGAACAAAGCTCAAAATAACTTTGCACTTTAATATCATAGTACTCTTTCAAAAAGTCATTTGATATACTTTATAGGGTATTTCCCTTTAGTTGGAAAAAAGATGATTAAAAAAACAGAAAAAGGACTGTATACCTGTCACAGAATTTGTGATTTATCATTACCACAGTTAAGAAATACTGTGTAGTTTTCATGCTTCATGAAAGTTAAACAAATAAATGAATACAGAATGACTTCTTTACTTCTAGCTCTTTGCTTCTCCTTTATTCTCTATGTGTTTAAATATGAGGCTTCCAAAATCAAATCCTCAATTATAGGACACTCCCATGAAGAAGGGAAGACAATGGACTGAACTGAGTCTCTGGCTATGGCTGAGTTAACCACTGATCTCCAGGTCTGTGGGTGAATCTCCACTCTCGGTGGGTAACTCCTACTCCATGAAGACTTTGTTTATCTTAGTAAACAGGTTCACGATGAATTTATCTTTTCAAAGCTGTTATATTGCCTGTTGCTTTCCAGCTATTTCAATAAATACATCTTCTCCTATAGAGATAGGTTTCTTGAAAGCAAAGGCCTTATTACTCTTTGCAGTTATTTGTTCACTTGTATTTGATTTAATTTGAAAAAATATAGAAGGAAAATAATAGAACCCCATTCATATAACAATAAGCCAGAATTTTGTCATTTTTACTTTGCTGCTCATCTTTGCCCCCACTTAATTCATCACATTTCTGGGCTCTCAAATGGTAAGCTGACTTGCCAAACTCGAAGACCAAGTTCTCAAGGACAAACTCAGGAATCATTAGTCTAAACAGGTCTGATCTGCTTTTTTCCCTACACACGTCAACCATCTTTTTAAAATTAAGCCTGAAATATTTCATGCAATTAAAACTGTTTATCAGAGTTGAAATATTTTCAAGTCTTCAGTCATAGAAACTGCATTAAAAATGGATCTATTTATGAAAAAAAGATATAAGAAGCATGGATAATTTATTCCCTATTTTTCCCAATAGGAAAAAAAAACAAAACCACACACAATCTAAACTTCATAATTCACAATCTGCATAGGTTTTCAAAGATAAATTTACAGTTTTAGAAATGTAGTCAATCTTTTTTAGAGGGTCAGATAAAGGGAGACATTTTTAAAAATCTTATAAATCAAGTCATGATAATGGTTCCAGCAAAAGACCTCATCATCTTCACTCCTCCCTAAACCAGCATTTCTTTTTGGATTTTTACTGAAGTCCTAACTCCGAACATTAAATGAGTTGCCAAGTCTTTCAACTTGGACCTTCAGAACAACCTTTGTGCACATTCCTTCTTTTTTCCAAGGCCGCTTTTCCAGTAGAGGCTGCCTTTACTCCCACCTCCACTGCCCTAATATGTGACACTGCACTCCTGCTCTAATCATCTGTATTCTAAAATCTCTACAACAATCACGTCATTCCTCCAGTGCAAACCCAATAATTCCACTTTGCCTCAAGAAAAACTTACTTCTTGGCCTACTATCCACACTCTGTGAGCCTATCACCAGACAGGAAGATCTTTGGTCTGTGCCTTCGGTCAAGGAACTCCCATCTTCTATAACCTGAATCTGCCAAAATGGATCTATCCTTCTACTGAACTTGAGCTTCAGTAGAAGGATAGCAAGATGTTTTGAGCACTCCTCAGTTGAAAAACACCTAGATTCTCAAAAATTACAATAAATATGCCTCAAAATGTATGACTCTAATCTCAGCATGAAATTAAGGGAAACTTTACAAAGGTGAAAGAAAAAATAGTCAATTGAAATCAAAGTGATAAACAGAAATGGAAGCAAAGGCTCCTATGAGAACATATGCCCATATTAGGACCCTACAGCGTGCAAGAATTATGGCCACGGTCCTGGTATGGTGGCTCACATCTATAATCCTAGCATTCTGGGAGGCCAAGGTGGATGGACTGCTTGAACTCAGGAGTTTAAGACCAGCCTCAGCAAGAGCAAGACCCCCATCTCTAAAAATATACCTGGGCATTGTGATAGGCAACTGTAGTCCCAGCTACTAGGGAGGCTGTGGCAAGAGGATTGCTTGAGCCCAATAGTTTGAGGTTTCTGTGAGTTATGATGCAACAGTATTCTAGCCTAGGACAACAGAGTTAGATTCTTATGGTATGCATCCCCTAGTTTTAGGCATAAACAAATATAATACAATATTTGCTGAAGGGAAGCACCCACAGCCCAGCACAGGTGATTCCATGTATTAGGTTCACATGGCAAAACTTAAACACTTAAGGAAAAAAACAGACTATTCATAACATATAAAGATCCCCAGGGACTTGAGTTATAGCAGTTGTCAGACAAAAAATGTAAAATAACTACAGATATTTTATTTTTAAATGGTATATATTACATTTAAACATTTAAAAAGATAAAAGATTGACTTGGAAAGACAAGCAAGAAAAATCAGGGTTGACTCAGCACATCTGATAAAGAGCAAAATAGAATTTCTAAAAACATAAAGGTAATAACTGAAATTTAAAACTCCATGGATGGGTTCAAGGACATATTAAAAACAATTTAAGAAAACATTACTGAACATGAAAATAAAATTCTGACCTCAAACTTCTCCATGACATACTTTTAACTTTTATTGAATTATAATTGACCTATACTATACTGTACATATTTAAAGCATAGAATTTGGTAATTTTAGACATAATGTACATACCCATAAAACTATTGCCACAATCAAAAGAATGAATATACTTATTATTCCCAAAAGTTTCTTCATGCCCCTGGCAATCCCTCACTGTCTTCCCTTCCTGCTTCATTCTCATCCCCAGACAAAATGGAACCTATAATAAGGAGTTTAGCATATTTAAGGGATACAAGATCCATATACAAAAATCAATTAATTGTATTAGCAACGATCCAAGTGAAATTTAAAAGTATAAAGCATTTAAAATAGCATCAAAAAAATGAAATATATAGGAATAAATCTATCAAAAACATGTTCTATATCTACAATAAAATCTAAAAATGTTGCTTAAATTAACTAAATAAGAAAATATTCATGACGTTAGATGAGACAAAAATTTCTTAGTCACAACACCAAAAGCATGATCTACAAAAGAATAAAGAGCTACATTAATATTTTACCAAAATTAAGAACTTCTTTTCTTCAAAATCACTAAGGGAATGAAAAGACAGACCACTAAGACAAAATGTTTCCAAGTAACATTTGTGATCAAACAACTTGTATTCAGAAAATTAAGGAATACTCAAGACTCAACAAACTTCCATTTAAAAAATGAACAAAGATTTAAAGAGGCATTTCACTGAAAACAGTATGTGAATGGCGAGCACACAAAAAGATGTTCAACATCCCTAGGGAAATGCAAATTATAACCACAATAGATACAATTATTAGAACAGCTAAAACTTCAAAAGACTGACTGTTCCACGTGTTGGAGGATGCAAGATACTTGAAATAATCAGACTTTGTCACTAGTGATGTAAAACGACAAAACTGCTTTGCAGTCCCTCCAACAAGGGTAGAGTCTATTTACCTTTCTCCTGTATCTCCTCTGGACCTGCATTTATGGCCATAGGAATAGAGTGCTAACCCCAAACCAGGCCTTAAGCAGCCTTACTGAAGAGAGATTTTCTACTCTCTCTTTTGGAACCCAGCTACCACCACTTGAAAAAGCCCAGTCTGGACTTCTGGAGAACAAAGTCCTACAAAAGAGGCCTCACTTGTCCCAGCTGAGGCTTCTAAGACCTCAAAGAGGTCTCAAAGAGCTCAAAGAGCTGACTCTCAATCATATGAGAGAGGGCAGGCACCATTAGAGAACTGCCTACTGAACCCAAGCTGGTTACAGACGGCGGGTAAGGCCACTTAGGAACAGCCCACCTAACCTTCAAAGCACAACAAATGCTTATTTATTTAAGGCATATTTAAAGCTGTTGAATTTGGGGGTGGTTTGGTACACGGTAATAGTCTGACTGATAAAAATGAATAAAAATTGCGATATATTCAGACAATGAAATCCAAAGTTGAAAATGAACACATTTTCTACAAACAGCATGCTGCCTTGCATATCTTGCTGAGAAAACGAAGCCAGACGTAGGAAAGCTATCATGTTTGATTCCATCTACAAAAAGTTCAAAACAGGCAAAATCAGTAAACAGTGGTGATCCAATCAGAACAGCTTACCTTGGGGACAGATAGTATCGGGGAAGGGACTCAAAGGCCACTTCTGGGGTAATTTTCTATGTCTTGGTCTTGATTCTGATTTCATGAGTCTGATCTCACTTTATGAAAATTCAATGATCTGTGTACCAGTGCTTGTGTACTTTTATGTATGCAATTCAAGAAAAGAATACTTTAAAAAGAAACACCTAAAGGGTGAAGAGCAAATTCACAGAAGAAGAAATATAAATAAGAAGAGCCAACAGTCTCACGAGTAGTCTGAGAAAAGCAGGTCAAAGAGATCAGAAATATTAGTTTTCATTCTCCAGAAGGCAATAAATATAAAAGGCTGAAATGTCCAGTGCTTGAGAGAGAATGAGAAAATATTCATACACTGCTAGGGTGGGAGTTTTAGAAAGTAATTCGACAAAGATATTAAAATTTGAAATACATATAACCTTGACTCCCACATTTAGCCATCTAGCTTGTAGAAATGAGACCGCTCACACATAAGGATATGCTTACAAGAACATTTATTGAAGTAATGTTTATGGTGCGAAAAATTTAAGTCATCTGGAAAAGTGTGCACAGTGAATGGCTGCAAAAATTACAGTTTACATAACAGAGGATTAAATTATGTAAATACTAAAATGAATGTGTTGTTATATGTATTTTGACCTGTGATGACAAGGGCTATAATCTGAAAAAGCAAATTTCAAAGCAATACATATAGTGCTCTTACTTTGAAAAAAAGGAAGATTGACACAATACCATCCTACATAATTTTACACATGTTTTTTGAGTATAAAATTATAGAAGGATACAAACAAATCTATGTATGTTGCTCACCTCAGGAAATTGAAATTTGGAGAGAGGGAACATCAATACTTTTTTTATACTCTTTTTAACTGTTTTGCTTGTTATCACAAGTATGTATTACATTGAAAATAAAACAAGTACACACATTTGAAAATATTCCCATGTTATAGAGTAAAGCATTCTCTCAAGAAACAGAGTACAAAACAAACTCCTTCTTTCATCTTTCAAATGATGAAAGATAAAACGGAACCGTTGTGATCTGTTTTCAATATTGTTAAATGCCAGCCCCAAAGCACATCATTTCACATGTGAATTTTATGTAATTATGAATTCAAGCTGAAGAAAAAATAATTTATTCCACAACATATCTTTTATCACTTAGAGTAAATATAGTTCGAAATAATGTGACTGAACCAATGAGCTGCTGGAAAATTTTATTTGCTATATGAGTGGAAAATATTACTCAGAGCACTGATATTTCCTGTTTATCATTATAAAAAGACCTCAGCTCTTTAACCTTGTAAATTTTATTCAATTGCGAATCTTACAAATCTTCGCAGTGAGAATTGCCTTACTAAACAGACAAGGTACATGTGGCAATCTGGTTCTTAAAGAAATGAAGTTTTATCTCAAAAAAATATCTGAAAAGTGAATATAGAAATAAAAAGTAAAGATAGTGGAAGTAATGAATTCCAAGTTATAAAGGAACTAATTTATCATATCAGATCCAGCTGGATATAAACAAATATATTTCAATTCTCTCCCTCTTTTCAATGTCTCAGAAAAGTGAATGAAATCAAAGCAAGTCTCCAACTGCTCTAAATTATTAGATAATTGCATCCAGGTAATTTAGAGCTCTTTCAAAGCTCCAAAAATTATCTAATTATAGATTGTCCAAAGATGTCACAGTAGAAAGGGCTATAAATCTTAGGTATTTTTTTTACCACAAATTGTTTTATATTCATATGTTGAAAGAGAGATATAGGTAAGTTACTACAAGTTATGATTGAAGTTTAAATCCCGATTTCAATTAATTAACTGGATGGGAAAGGCAATTTTTTCCACTGGACTTCATTTTCTACAGCCATGAAATAAATCTTGATAAAAAGAAATCTGAACAGGAAATTTAGACTTTCAGAGGCACATTTTTATTATAAAATAACAGCATTTCATGTCTGCTGTGCTTCAAGTGATTTATAAACATTTTCAAAGAATTTTCATGGTAATCTTGTGAATAGGTCATATCTCCATTTTCCCAATGAGGAAAATGATGTTCCAAGAAATTCTACAAGTTATTCAAAACCACGTAAGTGACAAATGGTAGAACCAGGATTTGAAAACAGACCTATGGGACCAGAAAGAAATATAGTCTCGTATGTTTCACCGGAAGTGTTCAAGTTCACACCATCAGACTAAACGAATGGTATTTTAGGATCCATGCACTAGTCATACCTCACAACATTTATACTGAAAAGAGTCGATCAGAGTAATTCAGAACATAGGCATTAGAATCAGATGAGGCCAGATTCCTACCCCATGTTTAGAAAAGACATCTAATTTCTCTGAGCCTCAGTTTTCTCATTTGCAAAGTGGTGTAAGAAGTAAGTAAAACACACTATCTGGCACATAATGAGCAATCAATGAATATTTGCTCCCTAAAATTCAGTATTTTAAAAGCAATTTTTAAATAATTTTGAAAATTTAAAGTAATCTTAAAAAGACAGGACTTGGCTTGGCGCCTGTGGCTCAAGAGGCTAAGGCGCCAGCCACATACACCTAAGGTGGCAGGTTCGAATCCCCAGCCCGGGCCCGCCAAACAACAATGATGGCTGCAACCAAAAAATGGCCA
>NW_003852397.1:26604216-26680035 GCF_000181295.1 Otolemur garnettii
GATAGCTTGAGGCTCCGTCTCAAAAAAAAAAAAAAAAGACAGGACTTGTTTTTTCCATTTTACATGTAGATACATACGGATACCAAGATTATAAAAGTTAAAAGTAAAAAGGCATGCTCAGTGGCAGGCCATCATATTTATTATCCTGTTGAAAACCCCTGTTCAGCTTCCATACTAAAGGACTCATTTTACATTGAAGTTATGAGGTTAAAATCAGCTATTATAGAGAAAATATTCAATTTCATTAATAAAGGTAACTTTAGAAAGCCTATGGAACATTTTAATAATTAGGAGAAACACAAATATATATGTTTGGAGAATGGCTTTAAAGCAATATTTTTTCAAGTCTTGGACAAAAAATAATCTCTTGAGATCTTTATTAGGCCCATGCTTCAACAAAATGAAAAGTAGAACAAACCTCCTCTATAAAAATCCCAGATACATCACATACATTTAAACTATCAAGAAAACATGACTGATCTTGGCAAAGGCAGTGGCCATTGCGCCAACAAACTCCACATTAAGTCACTAGCGGTCGGGGAGATCTTCTCATTTTCACAATAACTGAAAGGCCATTGTCCTCTTCTTGGGAACTGCCTATAGTTTTACTCTAAAGAGCTAAATGTTTGCCAAGTGTATGTATGCAATTAAGAGGTAGCCTCTATTTCTATTTAGAGAATATTACGTAATTGGCCAGAATTTTAACAATAAGCAAAATGTGAAAGCCACACAATGGTATCATTCAAGATAAAATCAGTGACCCCATTTAGGTATTAAATGCCACAGTCTATAGTCCCTTGAATATTACACACTAGGGTCTTTGGTATGGTTAAGGCGTTCTCTGATCAAAACATGCAGTTACCCTGACAACAAGTAACTGCAGGGGTTCTGCATTCTAATTTGACACATTAAACTGTGGATTTAGCCGACATCTGCTAGCTGGATAAAGCATGGGCAGATGTCAGTTGTAGCATCAAGTATTCTTTGCCACATGCGGGACCAAACAGAGCTTCTACACAGACTAATGTGTAATATACTCCAAAACATTGACTTTGAAATGAAAGTCCTACTTTTCTAGTCAATGAATGCTGTTTTCCATAGACCTAAAAGTCACGTGTTGAGGCTAACCCAGCAAAAGTGTTTATAACATTTCCATTTTTAAAAGGTATTATCTTCCTCGAGGAAAAGAAAATTATCAGCAATGGGCGAGTTACCTCTCTGGGCTTCAGTTGCCTCATCTGTAAAATGAGGGTAGTAACACTGCCTACTTCATAGGTTGTTTATGAGGATAATTGTCCGCAAAATGAACAGTGCTCTTGATAAATGCTGGTTCTTACCATTCAATTTCATGTTGGTGCTTAAGCACATAAACCAAGAGGTTGCCTTGCAGACATCCTTCCTATACTGCCATCTCCCCTTAACCTAAAATCCATCTACTTTCCCTGAAATATTCTTTCCATATGGCACAAAACTGTGCCCAAACTATCACTGCTCTCTCTGGTCTTCCTGTCCTTTTCCTGCCTTTACAAGGTGGGCTGATGTGTGTGCTCATTCACTAGCTTTGGAGGTTCTCTGTTATTTGTGTGCTTCTCTTCTGCCCACCATGACCATGGGGTCTGTAAGGTGAAGGGCAGTGTTTCAGATTGCCTTACATTTGAAAAGACATAGCCAGGAGCGCTGTCTAAAGCAGGCACTCATAGACTGTGGGACAATTCTCCTCTGCCAAGTAGAGGTGTAGAGTGAAGGCACATTTCCACCTGACTGGGATGCACAGTGGGCGTATGGATACACATCTGACTTCTAAAACACATCATAAACCAGGGTCTCTTCTTTATTTTCAGGATTTCCTCGGGCTATCTAAATGCTGAGAGGCTACAGGTAGCATTTACATACTTACTAACAGTCATTTACATGGTCTTACCTTTATTGAATTTTTTAAATCCCACACAACCATGAGGGGAGATTTCAGTGATAAAAAGATCTCTCTCTTCATTGGTAATGAAATGCATTTCAAAGTCAGTAAGAGGCCTTCAGTGTGTAGCTTCCAAAATGGGTCCATTACGTTATAAACATTAATATATAGAGTTAACTTCAATGTAGTATATATTTCACCAGAACATTAATCTTTTTCCCTTCAGAGAAGAACTTATTAGTTCAGATTTATAATGAAATTCAGCTGTGACTCCAGGAAACAGCTGGTGTTTTTTCCTCTTCACTTCCACAAAAAAAAAAAAAAATATGCAATGCATCAAGGAATAAACTCTCTCAAAACCACACACTGTTTAACTTTTTCATGTGCAAACAACTAATTTAGTGCATTTCGGTAGTGGACAATCAATGGGGGTCCACTCTTTATGATAGCTGTTGAATAAAATAGTTTATTACGACAAAAATACATCTTAACGCTACTTAAGGTGAAGCGCACAAAAGGTGGTTTTACCAGGTGCTATAAAACAGAACTTGACAATGCAGTATCCTCGTAAGTGTTAGCAAACATAAGACAGGGATTTTTGAATATAGGGGTCACTATCAGGGTCACTTGGGAAACTTTTGCAAATAATAGCAACGACCAGCACATCACAAAGGACCAGGCTCCAACCCTAGAGATTCTGATTCAGAGGATTCTGATGTGCACCCTGCACTATGGATCAAGAGACAATGAGTCGGCGAGGCAAGCCTCCGCCATAACAGTTCTAATGTGTTAGTGTAATGTTTTTCTTTACAAAATAGACACATACAGACTGACCTGTCCAGGAAGTATCTAGCCATATAAAGTGAAAAAATGGGGACATACATGACTGGATATTTTCTGGACAGCTCTCATACTATTACACTCCTAGATACATATGATCTGAATTTTGATGTAGAAATATATAGTCATAAGAAATGCCCCAAAGAGACTCCTAATATATATATAGGAAAAAAAAATTTTTTTTTGCTGTTTTTGGCCGGGACCAGGTTTGAACCTGCCACCTCCATATATGAGACCAGTGCCCTACTCCTTTGAGCCACAGGGACCACCTGAGAGCCCTAATATTTTAAAGAAGACAACTGTGCTCCTATTGGTCTTGCTTCAAGTCATGACTCTGAGTTATGTGTTTTATAAACTTGAATATAAAATATCTCATGTATGGAAACTTTTGCCAAGCTCCCACATACAATTTTTCTGCTAACTACTAAAAGCGCCATTTGTAAACACCATAAAAAATGTCATTGTTGCCGCAGTAATATAATGACGTCATCCTGTTTCGTTTTGTAAACAATATTTTTACATTGCAAATAGACATAAAAATAAAATTCTTGTATTATATCCTATGGTCACACAGAAAAATTACCTGTGTTTCTTTTACCATGTTTAAGAAATCCTTTCATTAAAGCTTATTTGATAAATATGTATTTATTGAAATATATATAAATTCATTTCATAAACTTCCAGCTTTGTTGATTCCAATGTTTAATGAAAGAAGTCATAGAATTTTAAGGGTAAAAGATAGAACACTCTCTCAGATTTGTGGTCTTTGAGTGGTGTTATTAACATGAATTCCGTGTCTTCAGAGGCACTGTGGTAGAGTGACACTAATTTTCTGCTGACCAACAGTTAAGGTGAGGTTAGAACCCAGACTCAGTCTGGTTCTAAGGCCACTTTGAGATGTCAACCCTCTTTCTCACCAGCAACATCTCCCTCCTGTTTTAGAGTACCTTACAGTAGGTGTCATGTCATAAACTTAACTGCCAAATGAAAATGTTAGTATTTCCTCTCACAAGTTGCTTTCGAAAGACTATTACAGTGAAGGGGGACAAAGTCGTCCATTACCATTATTTTCACTTACTCTTCCAAAGAAGATTTTCACTCAGCTTGAACAGAAGCCTTGTAACTTGCTTGCAATGATCCTTATCCTCCAGGATGTGTCTAATAAGCTTAACAGGCTCATTACCCTCCTTCCACTGAATTTCCAATTTCTTTCTCCCTAACATCATCACTGAGGTTTCATATTCTGCCCCTTTTTGTAACCATATGCGTAAGCCTAGTCTAATCATTTTAATACTAATCTTATTTAAGTGATTGCCTAATCACAGAAGAAACTTTTTATGCGTCAACCATTGTTAAGGAGCAGTTTTCAACCCCCAAGGGTAAAAACATCAGGTTTCTGTGTACTCAGATGCCAGAAACTAGGAAAGTCAGTTCCTAGGATCTTTGAACTAATGTCTAGAAGATTCTGGTGGGGTTTGCTCACGGTGCCCTGGATCTATGAACTAATTCTGTAGGACTCAAAAATGCCCTGGCACAATATGGCATTGTGCACTTCAACATTTGGGAAGAGAGTAGATCTCATGATCAGTGTTCTCACCACAGCAGAAAAATAAAGAGAATTAAGCAAACTTTGGGAGGTGATAAATATGTTTATTATCTTGATTTTAGTGATGATATTATAAGTGTTTGCATATATCTAAAAAACTCTTCAGATTAAACTTATTAAGTACAGTTCTTTCTGTATCTGTTATAATTCATAAAGCTGTCAAAGAATAAAAAGGAGCCCAGGCTCTGATTTGACTCAAAGGACTCATGGCTGGATATAAGCTATCGACCATCTCCCACACAAATTATTTTTCATTGTAACCTGTACATCTTGAGAAAATCATAAGGCCTGGGCTAGCAAAATTATATAAAGGTCATCTAGTTTTGATAGGCAGATCTGTGTTCAAGTTGGGGTTCTGCTCCAACTAACTTGTGAGGTGTTGAGCAAGCTCCTTACGCCTACTACGCTTCAGTGTGCTCATTTGGAAAGTAGTGACAGCTCAATTACACTGCAGGAGGCTGTGAGGGAAAAATCTAATGTAATCGATATTGTATTGAAAGTAGCAAAAATTAGGTAAGTGTTTACTTACATACTTCCCTGTAAGTAAATATTACCGTACCTTTTAATCCTATTGTTCCATCAACATTCAGAATTCAACATATGAGTAAATATTTTACTAGTCTTTCAAACAAAAGTGCTGTTGATTAAATTATTTACTAATTATTTCATAATGAATGCTTACCAACTAAGGTGCTAGTGCTTTCCAGGTTTGTCATCTAAACTTTTCGACTACTTGAAAAAAAAAAAATATGAGATGGGGGTAGAGCTGGGCGGGAGAAGAAAAACTAACACAAAAACACTGTTTATGTCTGTTGAAAATGGCATTATGTAAAGTCATAGAATAGAAGGCTAATGGGTGGCCCAAGAATGTGGATGAATATTTCCCAGAGGAGAGTCACCAGTTGGTTTTTATCCTTACTTAGACAAGAACAGGAGGAAATAAGCTTAAATTTCATTTGGTTTAGGGTAATGGAAGCAAACTATGAAATTTAATTCCCAGGGAATCTTTTCTTCGAAATAAAACAGAGACTGACTGCCTACCATCGTTTCAGCATGGCCCTGACCCCAACTATGAGAAAATACTAGATGAAGTTTTAGTCATCTATCTCCATAATCCTCTCCAAGGGAAAAAACCAAGCAATTACAGGCCTATTAGGCAACAGGTGTTTTCACTTGTATTCATTTAATCTTCACTGAAAATTATTTTTCCTGCTTTGCAAGTGAAGACACAAGCTCAGAGTTTAGTTTGCCCAAGGTTATCGAGCTAATGAGAAACAGAATACAATTACTGCCCATCTCCACAGCCCATCCTTGTGCACGGCACCAACCTAGAGCAGTAAAACCTCGCTCACCCTGGCACTCTTCACTTTTAAGCCTTATTTTTAAATGACATTGTTTGCACAATTTAAGAGGCAGCTGAAAACCAAAGCAAACTGGGAATATGTACATATAGCTAGTATTTATTGATCTATATAATATGTATATACCAAACAAATAAACGCTCTAAAAATATAATTGCATTTGATAACGGCTAACATTTAAATCAAAAACTAAGATTAGCCCTGTGTACAGATGCAAACCTAACACTCAAGGAAGTTAAATTGCTTGCTCTGGGTAAGTTATGAAGCCAAGATCTGAACCATGTAGTCCGACCCTGTAGACCACCCAATGGCCGCTGATAATTTGGAGACTAAAGATGTGTGGCTCCATAGTTTGATTTGATGTGCGTGCTTTACAGTTCCATTGTCTTTTTGTGTGCATAAGTTGTTATAGAGACTCAATAATCACTAAATATCATGAATAACAACCTCACTTAGGCTTGTGAGAATTTAAAAATTAAAAGTGAGTGATTTTTAGCCTATAAATAAAAAACTCTAAGAGCCTCTTTTTAAAAAATCAAATATTCCTATGAGCAGATCAAGTAGCCACAAATGTCTCTAGACTTTCTGGATTCTGCTGGGGTTCTGAGATACTTTGGCCGGTTCTAGAAAGAATTGGTATGTCTCAATAGTTACTCGAAAGGCCTTTTAGCTTCAAAGGAGGTGGTGGGGTCCTAAGCATTTCACATCAATGTGCCCAGCAACTGTGAGAAGCAACTATGTCAGGAACTCAGACTACGGAGATCCAAACCCCAGCAAAGACTTCACTTTTTGTTTTCATCAAGTCATAGAGATTTAGAAGTAGAAAAAGCCAATTGAGATCATCTGATCCAATCCTTTTATCTCACAGACAAGGAATTTGAGGACCAGGCGGGGTTAAGTACTTTCTCTAGGGTCAGAAAGCTAATTAGTGACAGAGTTAGCAATAAATCACTTCCATGAAAAGACATGCTTTCAAAGTAAATTTAATTACCTTGTACTCTCAAGTGAGTATTAAGAACACCCATGAAGCTAGACAATCTCCAATGTTTCTCTGAAGTAACACAAAGGACCTCGAAAGAACTTTCTAACACTGGGCAATCTAAGCCAGCAGTCTTTCAAATTCGCTAATTTGAATCAAATCACCCCTGTCAGGGGCAGCGTTACTACCAACTTCTTTTCTGTCCAAGAGTTATAGTTTCAACCATAGTAAATGCTCAAGTATTTTCAACTCTTCTCCAGTAGATAAAAATATACATAAAACTTCAGGTGTACTTGGACAATAGGATAAAATTATTTGGCATTTGTAAACACTGCACCACAAATTCCTAAAGAAGGAGATTCTTTTGATTTTACAGAGGAACTTTTTCTAGAAGATTGAGAATCATCTATTTTGTCAATGGATGACAAACCCCACAGGTATGATGGTAATCGATTGGTATTAAGAATTTAATAAGCAAACACAGAGTGACAAAGTAAGAGGAATAGAAGCATTTTTGCATGACGTATACTATGGAAGTTAATTTGTTTCAACATGGTAAGTAAATCTATCTGAAGATCCAAAGATTGGTTTTTAGGAAATAAGGATACACTAGTGAAGGATAAAAGGAAAGGAACAGTGAATGGAAAAAATTCTACAGAGATGAAATGGAGGTGGATGAAAACACGAAGAACCGCTCAGCCAACAGCCAATAGCAAATACCTACAAGGGTCTCCCGTGATAAAGCGGGGCAGCAGGTGAACGCATGGAAAGAGAATGAGAACCCAAGGGGGGGTCTGTGGAAATGCATCCTCAGAACAAACCCCCAATGCTATTTCTATCAGCTGAAAAACAACCCACACCAATTAAAATATATTTTGAAATACATTTCAGGAAAAAAGAAAGGAAAGTGAGATCCTGTCAGAGAAGAGCTAATTCTAATAGTTGTGAAATCCTGTAGTTTGGCACCAGAATGCTTAATTGCCCGCAGCTTGCTAAATTTAACCTGGAAGGCTTAAACATTTTTAGAAAATAGAGACCACAATTTCAGAATTGTGTTAATGATAAAGTTCTCCATTCAATGGTATATTTTTCTTTTAAAAAAAAAAGTAGGGAACAAAATAGGGAAAGTGGGTAGCAATGTCCATTCAACATGATATATTAAGGCAAATGTTCATGTTCCCTGTTTACTACAGAGAATTCACTTTTTTCAGTGAGTATTTCATGGCTCCTCAGTATCCCAGTTTCAAGGACATTTCCACGGCTATTCAGTGTCAATTATTCTTAAATTTTTATGTCCTCGAAAACATGCCCCAAATTAAATCACTGAGATTTATGAATGCCACCCACAGAAGGGAACAACAGCATCTGATTTCATGGAAAGATGTTCCGTTTGGGAGCCGGTAATAAAGCACAGCATTTGCCTTCCTGCGTCTACTAATGAGGAGAATGATGGCTCCATTCTGTTTACCTCAACTTCACATTTCTCCAAAGCAGAAATTTTTCAAGGTGACCTCCCTAAATGAAATAATAAACAATCTAGGTTCTATTTGGAACCCTATCTGTCTAGAAAGGGGTGACTGATTTGTGATCCCTTTGCAACCCAGAAACCTAACAAAATGATCAACAAATTAGCAATTATGTATTGCTAGTGATTAACAAAATTTTCTTACTTAGTGCCTTTAACGGACAGCATGTGCCAGGCACTGTTCTGAATACTTTACAAATATTACACCCATACCATTCATTTAACAGTTATTGCATCTTGGTAGGTAAGAATTATTATCACCAATTTCTAGACAAGGGAACTGAGGCACAGAGAGGTAAATAATTTGCCTAAGGTCACACAGCTAATTCTCTCTTAAAATTCACTCTTAAGACCCTCTCTTAAAAAGTTAAGAGCAATGCCCTCTTAAAATTCACCAATGGTCAATGTTTTAGAATGATCCTCTATACTTTTCTGGGCCTCCTCACTAAATAGTAGTTTGATTTTAATGAAACATCATTCAAGGAGCAACACTGATAATAAATTGCCTGATAATAATACATGCAGTCAGAGTCATTAATAATTCTCTAAGTGTCAAATATTGTGCTCAGTGTTAAAAAAAAATTAATGAGAAAACCCTCCTATTTAATCTGTAATCTAAACAATCCCACAAGGAAAATATTACTTCTTTTTTTTTTTTTTTTTTTGAGACAGAGCCTCACTCTGTTGCCCTGTATAGAATGCCATGGCATCCTAGCTCACGGCTTAAGCAATTCTCTTGCTTCAGTCCCAAGTAGCTGGGACGACAGGCGCCCACTGCAACACCTAGTTAGTTTTCCTATTTTCAGTAGAGATGGGGGTCTCACTTTTTTGCTCCAGCTGGTCTCGAACTCCTGAGTTCAAGGGATCCACCTGGCTTGGCCTCCTGGAGAGCTAGGATTACAGGCATGAGCCACGGTGCCCGGGCCAGCATCCCAACTTTCCTGTAGTTACATGACCAATAAATGGAAAGAGGAGTTTCAAACCTAGACCATCCATCCTACTGCAGAACCCACCTACTATATATAGTATGAAGCATACTGCCTGCCTATTAGGAAGCTGGTCCTTTAAGGAGAGAGGACTAAGGGATGGTGATTTGGGCTGGCTGTTTTCCATTTTTTTCCACTTTTAACAGAATAGGTCATCAACAAGTATTTATTAAATTGAATAAAACACATTACATTTAAACAGATGAATTATGAACGTAGTTCATCTATAAGGAGAATTCTCTGGCCAAAAAATAGCTTCTCAAAAGAAGCAGTGTATTAAACCAATTGGTAACCCCAGCATCTAGCACAATATATCCAAACATGACTATTGGAAAAAAGTAGAAAGCATCACCTTCTCTAAAAAAACTTAAATAGAGAGTAAAGTCACATCTATGGTAAAGCTTTAGGAGAGTCGTGCTGAAATAAGGAGAGAAGGGCTGCAGAGAGGGTCTCAGGTGTCTAACACCGAGCTGGTTTCCGAGGAGAAGTGCGGTTCTAATGTAAATTACCCAAAGCAATTTCCTACAATTTCTATATCCTTCTGCCACCGTGAAGAATGTTCTTTTCTAGAATTTCCAGATCCTCTTGCAACGTGACATGCGTCATCTGACAACACACACACCTTTCGAGTCACAATTTTAAAGACGTTTTTCCAGAATCAAGATACAAATCAATAAATTGGAATCACAAGTGAACTGGAATGGCCAACAATTTTTATCACAATCTCATCTTTCTTATAGATAAGACCATTTTTTCTTTTAAAATTTTAATAATTTTAGAGATTAACTTATTTTGTAATACTAGAAGCAAAAAATTTTTACATGATTGAGACTTAAATCTAAAACGTAATTAATAAATTTAGCTGTTCCCATCAAATTATTAATACATTTTATTGGTTTGTTCAGTTATTACAACTACAAAATGTATAGTAGTCCCCCGTTATCCAAGGGGGATATATTCTAAAACCCCTGTAGGATGCCTGAAACTTCAAACTCTATGTACATTTCTTTGTAGACATACATACTTATGATAAAGTTTCATTTATAAATCACAGTGAGAGATTAACAACAATAAACACAGAACAGTTATAAAAATATTTCTTATTATACAGTAATTGCCCTTTTTCTTCCTATGAGAGATAACAGAATGCCTACGTGATGAGACAAAGTGAGAGGAAGGTCATTGCCACTTGACCTTCCATATTGCCGAATTTGTATAATCGTCTTTTAGTGGTAGTGTCTGGGGATTCATTGCTGAAGTCTTCATATAGACTCCATGCTCTTGGTGCAGCAAGATGCCATCAAGTGGGGCACGTTTCTGTTCATGCCCTCTACCCACAAACTCAATGCCCTTCTATTTTAGCTAAGCTTTTCTCCTGCACTGTGGCCATAACTTTTGCAGTTTGAGGGGTGGCAGCAAGATTACCATGAATTTCTTTTCTTTATTCATAATTTCAGAAGTAAAAGATTTGTTCTCACCATAGGTTGCACGAGGTATTTTTTCTTCCTTTATTAAATTGAGAACTTCCTCCTTTTCATTTAAAAGGAACACTTGACGGCTTCTATCAGACATACCCAGATTGCTAGCATCCCTACCCTTGCACTTGAGGCCACTAGGAAGTGGTTCCTGAACACAAGCACTGGGATGCCGCAACTATTGATCTGCTAACTGTAAGGGTAATCTGAGGCAGTTTCTAGGTGAGAACGACACTGAAATGGCAAATACAAACTATTTATTTGAATTAGAGTCCAGACAGTGAAACTGATTTCTCAGAAAACTAATGTAATTGATATTCTTAAAACTCATGGCAAAGGACAGGCCACATAATATAATACAAAGGCAATGTTCTCTTGTCTGTGAAAATACTTCTCGTTTGTATCAGAAAAGGACTGAGCCTTTTTGGTACAGAGATTTGTCAGACATAAAATAAAGAATAAGGAGAAGTTCTTAAGCTCTGATGGCTTTTTAAAACATAGGAGTCTTTGATTCTATGAAAACAATATGTACTTTTTCTTAAATCATGAGAAATCATCTCTGCTAGGGAAAAGAGAATGGAAATTATATCATTTCTTAAGGGAAGTCCTAGCCCTATGAATTATACTTCATTAGATTTTGTTGTAACCTAGTGTAAACTGCAAATAAGAATTGCCTTAAAACCATTTATATAACCTAAATATTTTAAATTTTTTTCTAGTAGAGGTTCCACTTTCTTATATGTGTGCATATTATCCTACTTGAGTTCATTTTGAAGAATAATGTTTCAAAATACGTAATGAACTTTAAAATATGTTAGGGTTTAACTGAATCAGGAATCTATCCTATAAGTGATATTCTTACATAATAATAGAATTATAAATTCTAGTCACCCAACCTCTGTCCCTTGCCACAGAGTACGCCAGTTGACATCAGCACTTCTGTCTGACCTGGGGGATCTCCCTCAAACCCCCTCTTGCCCAAGGCTAAGGACTTTTGTTGTTTGGTAGAGCTCCAAACATTGCAAAAATATGCCCCAAAGCCTTTCACGTCACTATGATCCCTCTTGATAAATGCCTGGTGAAGACAGTAACTTGGTCCCCAAAGTACTTAACTCATTTATGCCAGAGGTTGAAATTCTTGAATATTTTGTATGACTGTTTGACAAGCTCCCAGCACTCTGGTGTCTGCAGCAGTGACTAACTCTGTGCACCACCACATGATGACATGTACCTTTAGGAGGCAGATGTATGGAAAATCAGACCTCAGGGATAACCTTCAGCAGTAGGATCTAAATAACTCCCACATCATCACCATTCCGATAATGGAATGTGAGCCACAAAAAGGTGAATTCTAAGCACCCTTACCTGGGTATTACTTATAATATATTTATCATAGAACAGTTAGCTAAAAATTCTTAGATGAGATATCAAGCAAATACCCTACATAGAGTGTTGGAACATATTTACTGATCTCCTTGAAATATAGACAATTATTTTTATTTTATTAACTCAACTATTACTAGCATTAATGACAAGAATAACAACGCATTCATATAAGTAGTTAAGAAATTTACATCCTATCCATTACTGTTTACTGGAAAAAGAATAAAGGACCTATTTTGTAAAATATTTCTTTACATATGTCCCTTAAACCAGGTCCCAATTAAACTTACTGCAAATGACACAGGGTAATATAGGACACATTGTATATATAACATTCTCTTTCATGAGAAAGACTCAGGAAAGTCCTGGGCATGAGGAAAGGAATTATGTGCTATATTAAGTATATAAGATTAGAATTTGTATTCCCCTTTCAAATGCATAAATTAGAAAATAATTTATTGCACAAAGGTAAATGATTCATCTGTATTCACACTGTTGGTAAGTGTTCTGTTTGCAAAAATATCGTACAAATATTTGGGACCACATATTAACTCAGTATCATTCCCACAAACCACCCCTTTTGCCTGTCTGTGTAGCTGTGAATCATTCTGCAAATAAAAGGCAGCTCTGTGCAGCTAGACAAATATATTAGAAATTTATAAATTTAAGTCACTTCATAGAATGTGCTCAGTGTTTCCATCTTTGCCAAAATGCTTCAAGGTTGGGAGGAAAAGTGCTATGATCACCCACCTTTTATAGATGAGGAAACCTAGGGCTAGAGCCATACCCCAGAGTGACTTAACCTGTGCTCACACAGTTAATTAAAGGGTGGGCCTGTGATTCAAACCAACGTATTTCCCTCTGGATTCCAGAGTCTAGAAATTTGCAACTTTCTCATATCCAACTGCTTCATTACATAGTCTGGAGGCTGAAAGAAAGGCTGCACTGTCTGGCCTTCTGAGTGTTCACAATATTCCAGATGCACTATCGAATTCTGTCTTCTTCTTTCTTATGTCTTTGCCATATCTCCCACAATCTCACTGTAACCTCCAGCGATTATTAGCACAGAACCAAGGACTTGCCACTTTTTGATAATAGTTGTTCATTCACTAACTAGGTGCAAAAGTTTGGGGACACCTATTCCAGGATTTCTTTGGTGGAAAGAAATTGTACACCAAAGCCAAACTGGGCTTACTTATTACCAAATTCTGTATTTTTTATTTGCAAAAAAAAAAAAACTGTAATAATGATTTTTTAATGAGAATATGTAGCATTTTCCAAAAAAGCAGATATTTTCATAAATTATTGGTGGGTGATGTAACCCTTCTGGATATAATTCATCAATTTCTAAACATACTATTGTAAGTTGCAATTCCAACAATTCCAACTCTGAAAGTGTTGCCTAAGAAAATAACTAGTGATGTTTAAAGGCATACCAAAACATTTACCTTTGACATGTAAAATTAGGAGATAACTACCTATAATTTAAACTTTTAGACTCTTAACAGTATGTGGTCAGCCAAGCCAGTTCTTTCTTCTCTAAATAACTATCATATAATTAAAAATCATTTCTATATTTGTTTACTGTTTTCATATGAAGGACACCCATTTCTTCCCTCATTTGTCCAAATTAATTTTAGCCTGTGAGCAAGTGACATACCTTTATTACATGATGCTTTTCTTGAAATGTAGGAATCTTAAACATTTGGCACCAATATGTTGTATCTTTGTTTGGGATGGGGACCTGTCTTAATAAAAAGGGGAGGAAGAAACAAAGTCACATACTCTTGACATGATATTAAATACAATCACATAGGCAAAAACACTCTTACGACGCCATTCCTACAATCCCCAAAACTAAAAACACTTACATCCTGATTTACTAGGTCAAAGTACGGGAAGCCTGCAGACAGCACGTTGGTTTTCTCAGGGTTCAGTAACCTCAGGCTCTTGGTGCCCCGATTGGAGTTGTGGTACTTGGGACCAGCTTCTCCCACATCCTCCTGGTGGTAGGCCCAGATCACTCTTACAGTGCTATCCTGGTGACCAAACACGGGCAAGATTTTGTCTCATGAGAGCACTTTTTTTTAACCACTGAGTTAAGTTTAAAGAACTCTATTTTAAACAAGATAATAGAAGAAAAGAGAATAATGACATTCAGCATTCTCAGTACAGTCTCCAACATTAATTGTGTAAACCTGACTACATTATTTAAGATCCTGATTGACAAGTAACTTTTTGTTAGCAATTGTCTCTCTCAGCGAGATTATGTGTTCCAAAGCAGAACAAAGGGCAACTGACTTAGTAATTATGTTGTCATGAATACAACAACAAATCACTGTCATGCCATAACTTTAAACTAGAGTCTAGTACTTACCAAGCAAATATTCTTATTATGCAGCAGAGATTTTAATAGAACATTTTAGGTAAAATAAGTAAATAAGACAAAAACTAAAATTACCTAAGACTTTACCTTTCATAGTAGGCTTTTTTATAGGCCCTAGCTTGGTCACGTGTATGAAATTACAGAAAGTGTAAATATAGAAATCAGAAGGATTTCTGATTCTGGGTTTCTTTATTAATCAGAGTTTATCTATAATCATTTTATTAATCCTGGGAATTTTCAAGGGACTGAGATACCCCCAACTAGGGCAGGTGCTTTCAGATGAAACTGGTTTCCATTCAGTAACCAAGAGAGATTGCCCCAAGGGTTGTGGGGTGGGAAAGATTTTCCGGGATATAAAGAAATTGTTCAGTCCTCCTACAGATAAAGGTATTTTTGCCAGATCTTTGCAATAAAAACTTTGAAAATAAATAAGAAAGCAAAAGCTCTTTATTTTAAATGTTCTCTTTGCTACATTCTTTCCTAATAAGTCAAATGACTATAATTATTATCCCAATTAAAGTATAATTGTACTGCATATTACGTAAAAACAGACCCATGTCTTTGCGTGTGTTTTTTCTTCTTTTACTCTTTATGTTCAATGTTAATCACAACCGCTTCATATTTTTTATTGTTCCCGTTTTAATGTTTTAATTTACCAAATAAAAAAAGATAATTATATTGGTCTATGCAAAATAAAATCGATCCAAGCAATTCATGAAAATTTCCGAAGTACCACATGAATTATATATCCTCTAAATATTTAATTTGCAAATGCATAAAGATATTATTTTTGCCTGGAGTCTGAAAATAAGAGAGCTCATATGATATGCCACTAGGCAATTATAATCAACCAAGTATTCATCTTGATTTTTGAAATTTACAAAGCTGAATCAGTTACAAATCCTAATTATATCCCAGTATTCAGATTCATAATTATCTCTTGTGTGATACATTTCTTCAAACCTTTATCTATTGTCTATTTTCAAACTTTCCAGGGAAGCTAAAAAATACATTACAGCTAAATCACATAAACTTTATAGAGCTCTTCAAAACATTAAATTCACCCCCAAATTGCCATTATTGAAATTTATAGTTGTAGATTTCTTTTTGTCATCTAAAAAGACTTTTAAAATATTCCGAAAAAGACTATGTGACTTTGTTATCAAAGATTATTTTTAGATATTTGTTTCTTTCATTTTATAAGGCATTTCCAGTGGGTGAGGACAGAATTCTTTGATGTGTGCTGTAACTCATAGACTCCTTACCGTTATCCTCTTGTCGTTTGTGTCACACGTATGCAGGTCTCTGGTAAACTCAATTATTGTGTGGGTACTGTTTTCCATGGCATATTCTAGATGGTAATCTTGCTGAGCATCTTTTTTCAACTCTCTATTTGCATTTGTAAAATAATCCTGTGGAAAATATGGAAAAGAAAAATCAGGATATCTTCCATACAGATTGAAAAGAATTTATAGAACCTTACAAAAATGATCCTGGGTTTGCTTACTATATCCTATAAGTAGAGTGATTTGCTAAATCTCAGGAAACTCCAAGGTGCAAGAGTATTCCAATTAGGGAAACTGGTGCATCTTTGAACTTTTGGCCCTTTAGGAAAAAGCAGTATAGATTGTAACATCACAGAGCATCAAAAGAGATGTAATGATTGAACATTAAATATCGATTTAGTACTTTTCTTTCATTGCACAATTAAAAGAGAGCCTTTCACACTATAAAATGACTTACGCCAAAGTGAAATAACTAGTGGGCACCAAAGCCAGAATCAGCCTATGGTCATCAGGTCACCACTCTTTCCATGAGTATGACTGAGTCCATGAATATGCCTGATGGTGCCTTTCTTCATCCTTCACCATTAAAGCAAAAAGACCCAAGGTAGGAGGCTTGTTGCTGCCTGAGTTTCAATGGCACATTCTTATGAAAATTAAATGCAATGAAAAAATATGCAAAGAAATGAAACTAGTTGAATTGCAAAGTATTTAAAAACTGGGGAAGTTTTGTTGTTATGGCTCAGCCATAATTTTTGTACTAAACTCTTCAGTGGTGTACAAATCATTTCTGGGAGGCAGATGATTGCAATGGAGAGAGCATGGACTTTGACATCAAATCCTTGGGATATGGCCCCCAGCTGTGCTCTTAAATAGCCTTGAAGAATTGATGAAATCAAACTCTGAGAGCTTTGGTTTCTAACATTAGTAAAACGAGGATAACATGTATTTCTTTTATGGCTTTTGAAAGATAAATGAAAGTGTATATGGGGGGGTAACTTTCTACCATGGCTAGTACCCAATTAGTTATCCCTCTTTCTTTTATGCTACAGTTTGATTTTATCCCCCCAATATCTTCCCATGCCTTTTGCCATTTGCCTGTTTTGTTGAGAATAATTGAAATAATTGGCTTTAATTTTGTCACTTATAAAAGACATAGAATTTGCCTCAATTATACTTTTTTTCAGCATCAACAGATATTTTGTTGTAAAAAATTGTGAAGAGTTGATAGAATATACCTCCCAAAACGTAATCATAATTACTTTACTACCGTTAACATTGTATTTGAAAAAGTGATTGCTATGCTTACCTAAAAAAATACAACATAACAAAACAAAACCTTAAATTGAGCATCCTCAAACTATGGCCCGCAGGCCACATTTATCCGGCCCTGGGTGTTTTTGCCATCGCTGCCTGTCCTGCTTAGCAGCCAACTTGTCCCAGGGCCTGCAGTCCGGCTCTCCAATGATCTGAGGGACAGTGAACTGGACCCCTGTCTAAACAGTTTGAGGGCCCCTGCTTAAACTGTCGTAATGGATGGCCTTTGACATTTTCATTCCAAGTACCTGTGTAAGGCAAATTATTGAGTATGTGTGAATTTGACATCCAGGGTACCAGATCCAGATATTCTTAACTATGCCAAGACCCCAATTTATTGGCAACGCACAGTCTAACCTTTTTTCACAATAACTACAACTTATGAGTACACTCCATGCACCAGGGCCTGTTTAAACATGTTGCATACATTAATGAATCTAATCTTCATATCAAACCTATGAAATAAAACTATTTTTCCATTTTGCAGATGAAGACAGACCATGAAACACAAAGAGACTAAGTGGTGTACAAATCATTTCTGGGAGGCAGACAAGTGCAATGGACAGAGCATGGACCAGTTACCTTGTTCAGGATTATACAGCTGGTAAATTACTAGGGAAATATTCAAATCCCTGTATTCTCACCCCCAGAGTCTGTATCCATCTTCACTGTTCTGTAGAACAGTGAGGCTACTGCTGGAATAGACTAGGTCAGTTTACTCTTGTTTATTTTTTTCTGTTTACAGAAACTAGCTATATCAATTTTTCACATAACATTACTTTTCTACTGCTCACGGTGAGGTTTGTCAAAAAATTTATTCTGAAGAACAGACTATAATTTTGAAAGCAATTTAGATGACAGATTTCTACAATACTGTGATTTTCACACTTTTCATCACTTTCATTTTCAATGTCTGTGGACAAAGAAGGATTTAGCTCAACTATCCGTGCTTTTTTTAGTGAATTCATATTTCATTACATGATTCAAGCAATCACAGTTTTTGCTAACAAAAAGAATACAATACAAATTGTAAGCAGTTCAAAGAGTAGAATAATTATCCTAGGCTTGCAAATATGTTTCCTAAACCATGAATTCCACAAAATATCCAGCTGGCTTGCTAATTTTCCATTCATTCGACTTCCACTCAACAATACCAACTGCTTCCAACCATTGCACCTTCTTCTGGCTTTTCAGATAACTTAGCTATTAAAAAATGGAAGAAAGTTCACTGAGCTCATATTGAGGATCCTTTGCGCTCATCTGCCTTCTGTAATTAGCTGTGTGCTTAATATTTAGAGAAGATTGAGCTACATTATTTCAAAGTCCTGGGCTCTCGGAAAAATGATTGTCTAAAAGAAGCTGATAGCTTCAGTGTTAATGAGGGAAAACATGATTGGATCTTATTTAAACTAAAATTAAAATGTGAACTAACCTGACCACCACTGTAATTCCACTATATTTTTTCACATTTTCCAACTTTTAGGTCCTATTTTGGAGGCAGATCTTCAGATTTGATTACAATATATCTTAGCTGTACAAATAATATTATTTACATGTATACTTCAGGAGGACCCTCATTAATGCTTAGAATACTACATGTTAATTTCTTGCTATTTTCTCCAGAAACCCCCCCCAAATAACTATTCTAAACCTTCTCTATACAAATGACAATATTTCTCCCACCCTCACATCACATCCTATTAAGAGAATTTCATACATGAGAGCCTCCCTTTCCCTTCTTTCTATCCTAAAAAAGATCTACTTTATAATAAGAATAAAAAATTTACTAACTTAAAGAAAGCAGGAAAAAAGAAAAATAAAACAAAGAGTAGATTGTATACATAGAAAATAGATGTAAATGAAATGAAGGGGAAACATTACAACAGAGCCCACAGACATTAAAGATTAATAATATTGTGCACACTTTGATGAACAAAAAAATTGGATAATTTAGATGAGAAACAAAATCCTTAAAACACACAAACCAGCATAATTCATTCAGGAAGATAAGAGACACTCTGAATAGCCCTCATGGGAGTGAGGAGAACTTTCCTACAGAGAAAATTCTAGCCCAAGATGCTTTCCTTTGGAATTTTACCAACTATTTAAGGAAGAGATTTTACCAATCCTTCACAAACATTTTTTTTTTTTTGAGACAGAGTCTTATTCTGTCACCCTGGGTAGAGTGCCGTGATATCATAAGTTCACCACAACCTCAAATTCCTGGGCTCAAGAGATCTTCCTGCCTTGGTCTCCTAAGTAGTTGGTACTACAGGCACCTGCGGTAAGTCTGGCTAATTTTTCTATTTTTAGTAGAGATGAGGTTTCACTTTTTCTCAGGCTGGTCTTGAACTCCTGAGCTTAAGCAATCTGCCAGTCTCACCTCCCAGAGTGCTAGGATTATAGGCATGAGCTGCTTCATCAGTCTGTTACAAAATTAAAAATAAAATATTCAAAATAAAAGAGGATGAAGCACTTCCCAACTCAATTTTTTGATACCAACATCACTCTGAAACCAAAATTAAAAATATTACTAAAAAAATTACAAACCACTATCTCTCATGGACCAAGATACAGATTCTCTCTCTCTCTCTCTCTCTCTTTTTTTTTTTTTTTTTTTGTTGAGACAGAGTCTCACTATGTCACCCTCAGAAGAGTGCTGTGGCATCACAGCTCACAGCAACCTTAAACTCTTGGGCTTAAGTGGTTCTCTTGTCTCAGCCTCCCAAGTAGCTGAAACTACAGGCACCCACCACAATGCCTGACTATTTTTTTATTGTAGTTGTCATTGTTGTTTAGCAAGCCCAGGCTGGATTGGAACTCACCAGCATGGATGTATGTGGCTAGCCCCCTAATCACTGAGTTATGGGTGCTGAGCTGAGATGCAGATTTTCTTAGTAGAAATAGAAATATTTCTTAGCAAATAGAACTCAGCCATATAAAAAAGGATAATATACCATAACCATGCACAGTTATCTCAATGGTAGAAAATCAATCAATAGAATTTATCACATGAAAAGTCTTAAAAAGAAAAACCATATGATAATCTCAATAAATTCAGAAGAGCCACTTTAAAATATTCATTCTTATGTCTGTTAGTAAACTAGCAATAGAAGGGTACTACCTCATCCTTATAAAGGGCACCTATAAAAAAACTTACAGTTAACATTATACTTTATAATGAAAGACTGAATTCTTCCCTGCTAAGTTCAAGAACAAATAAGTCCGGAACAAGGCCAGGATATCCACACTCTCCACTTGCAGAAAGACCCCACTGTTCATCGCCTACTTGTGACAGTTTATCTCAATTACTTTCCAGCTCCATTTTCCCACCCACTCTCTACCTAAGGACTTCAAAGTTCTGCTCCTGACCTTACAAACTCTTCCATCTTTACATTTCATGTTTTGGGACTCTCACCTACTCCCACAGTTTCAAATCATCACCTTTACTCAGTATCACATAAACGTGTACAAAACTCTATTTCACTTGAAAGTTTCATCGTCATTTTTGAATGCAATAAATCCACAATTGTATTCACCTTTCACCTGGAAGACTACTTTTCCTGATTTTCTTTAATTACATTGCCATCCTCCTCATCATCCATATTCAAAACTTCAGTCGTCTTTAGCTTCTTCCCTATAACTCACATCCTCACAGACAACCTCTGTTCCTATCAAACCTTTCTTCAAAAAAGTAATTCATCTAGTTCTATTTCATTTTGACTTCTATTTTAGTCAAGATTTTATCATTTATATACTTCTATTAAGGTCTTCCTTGAAAAATCACTCTCACTGTATCACTGCATTCTATTCAACAGTATATAGTACAAAGTTCTATAATGTAGATTCTGACTTCCCTAAAATTGAGTCTGGCCTGGCTTTCCAGGTTACCTATTATCTAAATCTATTAATCTAATGGCATGACTTCTTATTACCTATTTATTGTTCCCTTCAAATACTTGGTCTTTTTCCAGCTCTCTACTTTCTTTCACATTCTTCTTTGCTATTTCCTCTATTCTCTTCATTTGGCTGAAATATCCTCTCTACTAACTCCACCTACTTAATCTCTTCCTTTCCTCCAAGGCTCATGATTTTATTTCCTCTATGAAGTTATCTTTGATCATCCCAATTGGAAGTGATCATTCTTCCTCAGACTCCTTATTCCTCCATTTATATTACCATGTAGCGTACAGTATATTGTAGACATTGCGTTATCTTTTCAACCATGTGGTAATTGTCTAGAAGTAAACAGCCAATCTTGTTAATCCAGTTATCAATTTGTACCTTTAGAATAGTTGTTTATGTTGTAAGTGGAGGAGGGAAATAATTGATTACTTTCCCACTTGCTTTTAATTATATTTACATATGGTTAAGACCCATTGTGGAATGTGTTTAACCAGATGCTAGAATGAGTTTGGTTCTGCACGACCTGCCATGCAGACACATCTGGCACTGAAATCTGGGAATGTTGTTGTGACCTCTTAGCCCCCACATGGACATGAATCTTAGAAAACTGACATTTGTATTTACAAAAAAGAGTTTAAACATGCAACACTTCTTTGAAATCCTTTCACACAAGGAGGTAATTTCCTACCAATTTTAAGTAAATAAGAAAAAAAATCTGTGAGAGAGAGAAGTCATGTTTCAGAATATTTTCTAATATTAATTGATAACCTCAGTACCTAACACAAAGATTTGTCTATAGAAGATGCTCAATAAATATGCGTACATACTTTAGAAAAGAGCACCGTGGCTTCTCTTTTGTTAAATCAAAATAATTTTCAAAATAAAAGGTAAGAAAATTGGAACTGGCATCTCTATTCTCAGCTTTGTGGTATGGGAAGGGCTTAACATGATGAAACCAAAGATTGTCCACTAGTACCTTATTTCTTCCTTATATATTAAGAAAATCCACGGATGTTATCAAACAGAGACTTAATGGTATCAATATTGTATGAATATTATATCAATATTAAAAAGGTATATTGGCTTAAAAGCACAGTGAGGCAAAAGAAGAGAAAAAGAAAAAATAAAGATTCTGGGACTCAAAATTCCTGTCATTTACTATTTCGGGAAAGGGAAGAAAGAAAAAGGGAAAGAGAGAAGTAGAAAAAGAAAGCAAGCCTAACAGTTTGACAAAGTGAAAAACATTATTCAAGTGAATAATCGAATCACTCGTTACTATGTTACTATCACCTTCAAGGAAAAATATTCGAAAGTAAAATCGGCACAGAAAAACATTGACCAATTAAAAGTTTGAACACTGATGCCCCGTTCAGTGGCTCTCACCAGTAATCCCAACATTCTGGGAGGCCAAGGAGGGTGGATCAACTGAGCTCAGGACTTTGGGGTGAGCCTGAGCAAGAACAAGACCCCTCTGTACTAAAAAAACAAGCTGGGTGTTGTAGTGGGCACCTATAGTCCCAGCCACTTGGGAGGCTGAAGCAAGAAGATTGCTTGGGTCCAGAAGTTGGAGGTCCCTGTGAGCTACGATGCAGGGCACTCTACTACCCAGGGCTACTGAGACTCTGTCTCAGTCAATCAAGCAATCAATAAAAGTTTGAGTACTGGTAAAGTCACCTAGAAGGTGATATTCACAAAACTTCACTGCTTGGTACTTATGAGATATTTAAGGAAATTTCCCAGACCATTTCTACTATGTCTAATTTTCACTTTTAGGATTAGAACTAGATCATGCCCTCATCCCCAATCCCTGGCCCATTTAGTGAACGGAAATCAAATGTAGCTTTATTGCACGCCCCTGGGGAAGGCCATTCCTTAGCCATCTTCCCGTGGTGTTGATATCCTAGGACTTTTAAAATAAAAGTAGAAATACTGACCACAGCATACTCTTGTTGTCATGGCCTAATGTCACAGGCATTCCAATGTAATTGTACAATATTAATAGTGAATATGCTATCATAAATATAACATAAAATACAGATAAAAAGTAAGCTCCATTTAAGAAGCAATAAAAATGGACTTTATGTGAGTAAGAGGGCTGGGAAGGATTCAAATAATCATGATTCTGTAGAAATTTGGCAGGAGTTTGAGAATAAAAATATACCAATTTTTATATAATGTGAACAACGAAGCAGACATACGGAAGTTATTCTTGTTTGCAGTTATTCAGTTTTAATGTTCTGCAAAGTGAAATATAAAGTCATGTTGTCCCACGTGAAAGGCTTGATGTAGATCTCAATCATATTCTACCTGAAAGACTAAGATCCCCTTCAATACGAGCTGTCGTTGAATATTATTTTGGGGGATTTATTGTGGATTATTATATTTATCATGTCTTTAGCTTGTCTGTACTTGTTTTAGATAAAAAAAAAAAATTACCCATTCCCTTTGAAAATCTGAGTTAATAATTAGACTCCAGTAAAAAAGCTAATCTTCAGTTATGTCATAAAAACATCATGCCTGAAACATGTTCTCACAAGACATTTTTCTTTTGAACACTTTGTGCTTTGAAAAGAATTAAGAAACATCTAATTGAGGTTTCAAAATGTCATGTGGCAACAGTCATGTAAGTTACCATCACCAAGAAATTGACATTTATTACTTAGTATGATAGCTAAGTGAGTGCTGACTGTCACTTTCAAACTCAGATAACATAAAATAATGTGCCAAAAAAGCTGGCTTGGATAATCAACAAGACGGCTGTGACTTCTTATTCAAAACCTGATTGCACAGATGTTAAAGTGGTTCTCTCTCATTGTTAGCCTATTTTTCTCTCTTACACAGAATCTTTGGTGCTGTGTGAAATAGGAGGAAGTGAAAACTCTTCACAGGCGTAATAAATGATATGAACAGACCTTGGTTCAGCTTGGGGAATTGAATGTAAGCACAGCTGCAAGGAGATTCTTGAGAAAAATGTTACCATCTGTCATCATTCTCTTCAACAGGTGCTTGTAGCTGTTCTTCTTTTTCTAAATCCCATAAGCCTTTTTACTTCAAACATTTCTGTTTGTAAGATCAATTTCGACAAGTGTTATGGGGGTTTAATAATATTGATAGTACAATAATCAATATTTTTGTGTCAAAGAGAATCTTTGATCCGAACAAAACATAAAGCTATATAAACAACTATACAAACACAATCTTCAGAGTTCAACATAAGCTGATCTTAATAAGTTATTTCTGTGCTAATCTTAGAAATCGGAGTGCAATGTCAAAACAGAAGGGGCTTGCCTTTTAGAAACCACTTCAGATAAAACTGAAACTCTCTATGTCTAATAAGGGCTCTGTTAAATACCTCCCAGAAAGCCAAAACATGAACCCTGTAGCTTGTGTTCCAATAAGAAAGAGCCCCACCTGAGCAAGCTGGTGGTTCAAGTGCTGCCTTCTAACAACACACATCCTGAATTTTCTCCCACAGCTAATCATCTCATTTTAGTTTTCATGGAGAATAATTTAATACTCTGCTATAATTATAGAATCATCAGAGATGTAGTACAAAATTAACATCTCAACTCTTCATCTGCAACAATACACTTCAGCAGAAAAAACAAATTCAGAGTTCACCATTCAAATAAGATATTTTACCTTTATCCTTTCCTACCATTGTAATTTTCAAAAATATTTTAGATGACTTCTCTTAACTCTTCATGACCATTCCATACAAGAAATAAATTTTGAGGAGAAAATTAGTTCCTTCTTTCAATCTTTCCTCCTTCCTTCCCTCACTTCCTTCCTTTGTTCCTTCCTCACTCTTCCTTCCTCCTTCTCCTCTGTCCTTTCTTTCAACACAGTGTATTTTCTTCAACATAGTTCATTAAGTGCCTACTGTTCTTCTGACCCTATTGTAGGGCTGGGGATACATGATTGGTATAGGACAGCAAACAAGGTCCTCATTACAATGGAACTTGTAGTTTGCTAGTAATACAAAATGCTATTGTATTATTCAAAGAAATTTAATGACAAAATGTCAAAAAATTAGATAAGTGCTTATAGAAAAATAAAATGGCTATTACAGAAAGGGATCAGAAGCCTACTTCAGACTGGATGTTCAGAAAAGTTACCGCAGAGGCAATGATACTTAGGCTGAGAAACAAACTACAATTAGGAGCCAGCCATGCAAAGTGTGGAGATGGTAAATTCCAGGAAGAGAGAGCAGCTATTGGTTGGGTTATCTGGTGTGCTAAAGCAAACAAAAGCCAGTGAGGCCGAATGATACTGCCAATGAGAAGGTGGGGTCAGCAGGGAGCAGACGAGACTGCTGATGTCATGACACCTTATAGGTCACTGTAGGGAGCTGGACGCAGCAGTGCTGGTCTGTGAGCGTAAAGAGAAGAAGGAGTAAGAGGGGCATCTGGAAGACACTTAGGAGTCTGGCAGGGGGCCGGTGGGTTCCAGCTTCAATGGTAGTAAAATGAACAGAAGAGGGCAGGTTTTAGATTCGGTCTGGAGAACCTGAACACAGGTTCCATATATGAGCTGAAGAAAGGAGAAAAAACAAGGATGACTCCTAATTTTTGACTGGCGCTAACAGGAAGTACCATTTACTAAGATGAGGAAGGCTGAAGAGGAAGCAGGTTGGAGGTGAATTGGGTTAAGTTTAAGGATGTCTTCCTAACATCAAGATGGGCAGGTCAGGATGCAGAGAAGACGTAGCTTGTTCTAAGACAGGTCAAAGCAAGGCACCCATGGGGGGAGGTTCTGGGGAGAGGTCAGAACCTCACTGACCTCACATGTGGCTGTGTGGTACAAGTCCCCCACCTTCTTGCTTTTGAGTATATACAAATCATAAAACATTCCTTTTCTCTTTCTCCTTATTCTTCTTAGATCACAAAACTAACAAATTTCCGTTATATATAAGTCAAATATGCTGAAACTCATCACAATAAGAATAGAGATAAAATGTGCTCATAACCATAACAATAGCACAGAGCAAATCTATCCGCAGAGACCAAGCAAACTTCTTGAAGCAGGTTAAAAAGCAGCACGTTCTTACAGTCGCCAACATCTTCCCTTGTATTCATCTCTTGAAAAACCTAAAAGCATGAATGTAAAGTCATTTGTGGCATCACATCCAAGTTGGAAGACAACCTGAAGGATGCCCAATCCTGTTTCCCGCCAAAGGAAGATTTTTCTCAAAAATATTTTTTGAGAAATGATCGTGCGGTATGTAATACTTCCAGTGACAAAGCTCATGATCTTACAATCTCATGAGGCAACCCATTCAATTTTAATACCTCTGATTGTCAAAAATGTACTTTATTTCACTTAGCTAAAATCTCCTGTCCTTTTCTTTTCTTTCTTATGGAGCCAAATAGGTGACATCTAATCCATATTTCTTGAGGAAGACTATTGACTACTTCAAAGACAATGATCTGGCCTTCTCAATGTTCTTTCTACAGGCAAAACATTGCCAGCTATTTCCCTTTCCTTAGGCTCACAGATTTCCGGAGGTTTCAACCATCCTTGTATTCCCTCTTTCGCATGCTCCACTTAATCCATATGTCCATTAACAATGCTATTTCTAGTCCGATCATCCCAGGATAGGCTGCTATGTCACTATTATTTTCCTGGAACAGTAAAATTTATGGACGGACATTGCATTTTTGTGTTTAGCAGCAACATCATATCAAGCTTAAGATTGGCAAATACTTAGAACTCCTTCATATGAATTCTAATTAAGCACAATTTTATACATACACAGCTAACTAATTTTTTAACCAAGTTGTTGAACTTTATTTATATTTCCAATTAGTTTCTGTTATAATTTTACTATATCACTATCTTTAAAGTCCTCATTCTATAATGTAATGCTCCCAGTGTGTTAATAAGGTTTGGGGTATGAGTGTTTTAATATTTGTAATTGTAATTGATTCAACTATAGTCCCCATTCTACAAGGATATCATGAGAAACTCTATAAAATACCTTACTATCACCCAGATGCACTATTTATTTAATCTACAGGTCTAGCAAAGTAAATGCAAAATAAAATACAGTCTTGCCATATAACCTATGTTTATTGAAACCATGCTGGCCTCTAGTCATTAATGCTTGAAAAGTATTCACAAACCAATTAATTAAAGATTGTCAGAAAAGGATGCTGAACTTTGTCAAATGCTTTTTCTGCATCTATTAAGGGAAAGTATACTCTTTTTTTCATTTATTTATGTGGTAAATTATGTTTATCAATTTGCATATGTTCAACCACCCTTGAATCCCTGGGATGAAGTCCACCTGGTAGTAATGTACAATTTTTTTAATGTGTAACTGTATTTTACTTGCTAGGGTTTTATTGAGTATTTTTGCATCAATATTGATTAATAACATTGATCTATAGTTTTCTTTTCTTGTTGAGTCCTTTCCTGGTTTTGGTATAAGGTGATATATGCTTCATAGATGAAGTTGGGGAGGGTTCCTTCCTTATTAACATTCTGGGATAGGTTCTGCAATATAGGTATGAGATCTTTTTTGAATATTCTGGGATAGCTTCTGTAATACAGGTAAGAGATCTTCTAGGGTAAAATCATCTGGTCCAAAACTTTTTTTGTTGGGACTTGTTTTATTATTGTTGCAATTTTGATGCTTGATATTGGTCTGTTCAAGAACTCTATTCCTTCATGGTTAAGTCTAGGGAAGTAATGTGATTCCAGGTATTGGTCCATTTACTTCTTGTTTCCAAATTTCTGGGCATAGAATTTTTTGTATTATTCAGTGATGATCATATTCAACATAGTGCTGGAAGTCTTAACCAATGTAATCAGGCAAGAGAAGGTTATCAATGACATTCAAATGGGGACAAAGGATGTCAAACTTTTGCTCTTTGCTGATGATATGATCTTATACTAAGAAAACCCCAAGGATTCAACCATGAGACCCCCTAAGTGATCAAAAAATACAGTAAGATTGGGATAAAAGTTAATATCCACAAATCAGTAGCCTTCATATATGCCAGCAACAATCAAGCTGAGAACCAAATCAAAGTCCTAATATCCTTCTCAGTAACTTCAAAGAAAATGAAATACATTAGAATATACTTAACGGGCTCAGCGCCTGTAGCTCAAGCAGCTATGGCGCTAGCCACATATACCAGAGCTGACGGGCCAGCCCAGGCCTGCCAAACAACAATGACAACTGAACCAAAAAAACAGCTGGGCATTGTGGCGGGTGCCTGTAGTCCCAGTTACTTAGGAGGCTGAAGCAAGAGAATCACATAAGCCCAGGAGTTGGGGGTTGCTGGGAGCTGTGATGCCACAGAACTCTACCCAGGTGACAGCTTGAGGCTCTGTCTCCAAAAAAAAAAAAAGAAAGAAATATACTTAACAAATGATGTGAAGGATCTCTACAGAGAGAACTATGAACCCCTGAGAAAACAAATAGCAGATATGTTAACAAATGGGAAAACATACCATGCTCATAGCTGGGAATAATCAATATCATTAAAATGTCTGTACTACCAAAAGTTATCTACAGACTGAATGAAGTTCCCATTAAATCACCAACATCAAACTTTGAAGAACTTGAAAAAATAGTTCTTCGATTTACATGGAAACAGAAAAAATATCTCAAATAGCCAATACAATTCTAAGAAATAAAAACAAATGTGGAGGCATCACATTACCAGACTTCAGGTTATACTACAAGTCTCTAGTGATCAAAACAGCATGGTACTGCATAAAAATAGAGACATTTACCTGTGCAACAGAATCAAGAACCTAGAGATGAAACCAGTCTCATTTCACCATCTGATCTTTGACAAACCAAACAAAAATATACAGTGGGGAGAAGAATCCCTATTTAAAAAACAGTGCTGGGAGAACTGGTTAGCCACATGTAAAAGACTAAAACTGGATCTGCACCTCACATCACTTACAAAAATTACCTCAAGTTGGATAAAAGATTTAAATCTAAGACATAAAACAATGAATATTCTAGAAGAAAATGTGGGGAAAAGTCTTAACAACATTGGCCATTGGAAAAAATTCAAGAAGATCACACTACAACTGCAGAAATGACCAAAAAATTAATGAGACTTAATCAAGTTTAAAAGCTTCTGCACAGCTTAAGAACACAATCAACAAAGCAAATAGACAACCCTCAAAATGGGAGAAGATATTCACAAATGATGAATCAGACACATGGCTAGTAACCAGAATATGCAAAGAACTCAAGCAAATCAACAAGAAAAGAACAAACAACTCTTTCAACCATTGGGCAAACAACAAGAACAGAACCTTTCACCAAGAGGACAGATGAAGGGCCAACAAACACATGAAAAAGTGTTCATCGTTCCTAATCACCAGAGAAATGCAAATCAAAACCACTTTGAGACATCACCTAATACCAGTGAAAACAGCCCACATCTCAAGGTTTCAAAGAGGCAGATGCTAGGATGGGTGCACCATTGGTGGGGTTGCAAGCTATCACAGCACTTTTGTAAAGAAATATGGAGAATCCCCAAAGAACTAAAAGTAGACTTCCCATTTATCCTGCAATTCCATTACTAGGTATCTACCCAGAAGGAAAAAAAAATAATATTACCATTAAAAAAATTGCACTTGAATGTTTATAGTGGCTCAATTCACAATTGCAAAGATGTGGAAACCACTCAAGGGCCCATCAACCCATGAGTAGATTAATAAACTGTGTTATATGTATACCAGGGAATACTATTCAGCCATAAAAAGATGAATACTTTGCATTTTTTGTATTTACCTGAATAGATTTGGAAAATATTCTCCTATGTATATCAAGAAAGGAAAAGCAAGCCTCCTAGTATTCAGTATTAATCTGAAAATAGTTGATCAAGCCTACACTAGAGAAAAACACAGTAAATTCAAGAAGTGGAGTAGAAGGGAGGGGGATCAGTAATTCCCACCTATCAGGTAAAATACAGGGGTATATGGCATGCTTCCTGGGTGAAGGACTCAACTAAAATACAACTCAGACTTTTACCTTACAAATGCAAGTAATATACAACTAAAATACAACTCAGGATTTTACCTTACAAATGCAAATAATATAACCTATCATATGTACCCCCACATTAACACAAATATTTTTTTAAAAATTCACATCTTAAAAAAAATTATTGTCCTAGAGTTTTCTCAAAAATGTAATCAATCTTCCCTGTCTATACAGTTAGTGTACACCCCTTCTCCAAGTTGAAGGCTGGAATACTTGTCTTTGTGTGCTCTGCTGACATTCGCACATTACACTAACTGATCGATTCATTATAATAGTACTTTGTATTTATTGACTACTTCCAATGTGTCGCATACCCTGCTAAGAGCTTTACATGCCTATTTCATTTAATCCTCACAAAAACCTGTAGTTAAATATGATGATCTCCCTTCTTCACAGAAGGCAACCATCACTTAGAGAGGTTAAGGAGTTTGCCAGGGGCCACATAATACGTAGCAAGCTATGCTGAGATTGACATCCAGTCTGGAAGATTTCCTGTTCTTAACTGCTAAACAGTTATTCACTAGGTATTTTCTAGAGGGACTGCCAAACACATGGAATGGCTCCTGGTACCTCAAGAAGATTTGGCAGCATTGACAGTCATCAACTTGAAATATTCCATGCACACCCGAATAAGACACTCTTATCCAGCACCCCTGCTATTCTTCCTCCTTCTCCTTTCTGTAACTGTATCTTGAGGGCATTTCACTGCTTATTAGTAACCTTCAAGAATGGAGATGAAAGGGAAAGGATATGAATGCACTGAATGTAACTGGAAAGACACTCAAGAATTTTTCCAAATACAAAGGGAGCACATTTTGTTACTGCTAGTTTAATAAAAGATTTTAGAGCAGAATAATTCTCTTGGCTTAAACATAAACTGAGAATAACTAGGAATTTCATTTGTTAATGAAATGAAATAATGTTGCATTGATTCCCTATAATCTGCTTAACTGAAACATTGTAGGCTTATGTGTGCCTCTGTTCCTGTTGCTTAGAAATACAAAAGTCAGTGCCAGGTGGCAAAAGGAGCCCAGGAATGGCACAGGGCTATGAGGATGAGAGAAAGATTCCCTGGTTCAGCATATTTTGAAACACATCAATACTCTCAATTCAACAATTGCTGCTCCTACCTCAGTATATAAATGAGAGAAAATACTCAGATTTATCCAAAAGCTCATTAAACCTATCTCAGAAGTGTTTTTATGCCAGAAACACCCACCTTATTTTTCTATTTAAGAAAAAAATCTGAAATTTCCAAACACTTGCTATCCTAGTGTTTGCTTCAAACATCAGATGATCACTCTGAATGGCTCTGTGTAGAATCCTGCTTTGTATCACCGTGACCTATGTCTGGAATCTTCCACTAATCTTGCCTCTACCTGGAAAACAACAGAGAAACTTGAAAATATATAAATGTCTATGTCCACTCCATAGAGATTATGCTTTAATCAGTATGAGAGTGGGCGTTGCCCAGCATTGGAATTTTTAAAAGATCCCCAAGTGATTCTCATGGGCAGATGAGTTGGAAACTTTGATATAGGAACAGGAAGTATCTTTCCCAGTTCTCAACTCTGCCGGCTCATTACTGGACTGCAATCTGCTATAGCGTGAATTCACCTTGACCTTATACAAAAGGAATGGGCTATCCAAAGGACCAGGAGGCCTAGTGTCTATGTGGTTTAATCTACCATGAATTTCTTCGTAGAAGTGAAGTTTCAGGGTATAAAATTTGCAGAAAAAAATAAAATGGCGCAATGCAGTTTTTTCTTAAAAAACTGTGATTTCAAAGTTTTGGTCTAAAAATGCATGAAAGCTCTTCTGCAGAAGACCATTTTTTGTTGATCTAGCTTCTCAAAGGCCTTCGGCTCTCAAATGTTAATGAAGATGAGAAAGAATACAGAATATAAGAGAAAAACATTCACACCTAGTATTAAGAATGCAACTTCTATGAAATCACCAAGTCTGTAGATCAAAGCTCACAAGATTGTAGCTGAGCTTAGTAAACATCTTGTAACCACGCCACAGAGTAGAGAAGACAGCTGATGTGGTTCAGACACATTTGAAAAAACATCAATTATATTTTTTGCCAGGTAGGCGGTTTCTTATATTTGAGGTTGACTGAGTTCTTTGATGTCCATGCCAGATAATATTCTTCATAGTATACGATATTTTTGATTGTAGACACTATGGTTAACCTCGCAAGGCACCCTTCAAACCTTGGAACTTGATGTTTTGATTATCAGCATCCTAATCTGAAATATCCACACAGACACACTCCTCACATCACTCCATTCTCCTAATGTCCATAGCACTTGTTATCACTTCCTGATATTTTTCTTGCTTATTTGTCAACTATTAGCCCCCCACCAAAATATGAACCTCATAATACTACTAGTGATATTGAATGCTGTGTCCTCAGCATCTAGAATAGTTCAATAAAGCTTCAATAAATACCGGTTAAATGAATAAATAAGTATTCCAACATTCTCTGCTTATAGATGAGCACTTTACCAAAACAGCCAAATCATTTGTGGGAAAACCATAAATGATTTCCAAGCAGTGTGACCTGGAGCCCTTGTTTGTACATCTACGAAATGAGACAAATAAGATAATGACCTCTACTGTGAGAATTACATGGGCACACACTTTAAGGATTCCTCACAAAGGAGGGCATATATTAAGAATTCAATGAATAAAAATTATATTATAAAAAATATATGGCTCTGCGCTTGTAGCTCAAGCAGCTAAGGCACCAGCCACATACACTAGAGCTGGTGGGTTTGGATCCAGCCCAGGCCTGCCAAACAACAATGACAACTACAACCAAAAAACAGCCAGGCGTTGTGGTGGGTGCCTATAGTCCCAACTACTTGGGAGGCTGCTGCAGGAGTATCGCTTAAGCCCAGGAGTTGGAGGTTGCTGTGAGCTATGAGGCCACAGCTCTCTATCCAGGGTGACAGCATGAGGCTCTGTCTCAAAAAAATTAAAAAATAAAATAAATAAATAAACTGTGACATTTAGAGTAGAACAAAAGTAAGAGAAATACTATGATTTTATTTTTTCATTCTATTTTGTATGTATTTTATTAGTCGTGTTCTTTCACTATTTAGGGAAGAAGTTGGAATCTGATTTTACGTAAGCTACAGCTTGCAGGACAAGAAAGGGCACCAAACCCAGACTCAGAAAATAAATCCAAGCCCTAACAAGCCAGGTAATAGTTACCTGGGCTTAGTTTTCTCTCTTGACACACAGAAGGCAGGGCAGGGAGGTGTGAGAAAAATCAACCAAACTCTGAGCTCTTAAGGGGCAGCTAATAAATACACAAAACACCAACATTTAACCAGTGGAAACAAGAATGGTATAAAGATGTTCTCATCATTTCCCTCAATTGAGATGAATAAAAAAGACCTCGGTAGTAAATTCTATTTGTTTACCATTCAGACATAAAATCTCAAGCTTATAGTTACCAAATTTATCCCTCTGAAATCATTTTTACAGACATTTTTGCTCCTATGCTATATGATATCCTTATAAGTGGCATTTTTATGAGCTCTAAAATTGAACAAGTTAAAAAGACAAATATTTGGAAGAAGGCTGCTGGAGAAATACTTTTCCATTTAAAAGTTCTTTACTAATTATTTCTGTACATTACAATAGAAAGCATTGTGAATCATCCACATGCAAATATTTTATTACCTACGGATCAAACATTTCCAGAAACATGATGACATATGATGAATTCGTCCCCTCCATCAGTAACTCTATCTTAACAAAACTATTACAAATGATGAACCAATAAACCACCATTCACTTTCTTTGAAGTAGAATGTTGCCTCTCCTTCCAACACACCAGAAATACTCTGTTGGTCGCCTGAAGCCTTGACCTCTGTTTGTCAATTCAGGTGCATTGTTTCCTTGGCTGTTAAGTCTTCCCGTTTCCTCAGGCTAATTATGAAATCATTGTTCCGCCAGAGAGAAGCACACAGCTGAAGAGCATCACCCCGTGTTCCAGCACTGCGCTGAAGCATGTGTCCTTATTACTAATGCACAAAGCATGAAACTTGGAGAGATCCCTCCCTCATCTGAAAATCGGGGGGTATAATCTGAAGACTCATAAATATCTCGTAACAAAGCGCCAGCTGAGCTGTATCAGGGATGCACACTCTCTTCATTTTTCCCTTACAGCCTTTCAATTTGCTTTCCAAACATGTCTTTGTTGCCATTGGCTGGGGTGCGCTTAAGAGAAGCACATCCTTAACCACAAAGAATGCGTGCTGTTTTCTGTAATTTCAAATCAGTTCCAAGCACTTCCTCAGCGAGTGGCCCAGTAGCAATTACCCTGCTGCTGAGGACACTTCTCATCACAGAAAGGCTTCAGTTTGAGAGACAGCCAGCAAGCAAGGCTGTAACAAATGATGACATATGTTTCAGCCTCCATTCACTGGTGATGGATACCCCCATAGGAAGAGAGAATCAATTTTTGTGCAAATTCAACAGACCTGTCCAACAATGCTGCTCTCTTCTCCAACTCACACAAACTCGGCATTCATCGCCTGGATTACTTGCCTCAAACGGGCACTCACAGTTGCTCAATGGTGTGAGTAGGGGTGGAGTTCCTCTGTGTCAAAAAGGGGCAAAGAACAAGGAAAGGACACAGATCCATCAGGGAAATGAGAGCCGAGCTGATTCTCTGACACAAAATAGTGAGGTTCCGAAAAGCCAGTGCAAAAGAAAAGACTGCTTCCCACTCCCACCTGTGGCACATCTGTGGAAGCTATGTAGAAACTGACCTCAGCAGCATCCCTGGGGTGACATTTCCACTAGCATAAACTGCTCCAGAACCATTTATCCAACAGATTCAACAGAGATAGGCTTCATTTCACAGTTACAACATTTCTCTCTTTTCTTTCTCATTGTGATCATCCCTGGCTATACACCATGTGAGGAAATATCTACAGAAAGAATCACAAAGGCTACAAAATGAGCAGGGTAAATTTCTATAATTCCAGGTCTCAGATATACAGCAGAACTTCTATAAGTTGATCACCTGTGAGACTGTAACAAACTGGTCAACATACGCAGGTGATCAACATAAGGAACTAGGCCTACTGTACGGATGCATACATGTGGTGCATGCCCAGTTTATGACAATTAGGTCAACTTAAGGACATGGTCAGTGTAGGGAGGTGGCCAATTATGGAGGTTCTATTGCAATTTTATATGGTGGCCAAACCTTGAGGCAAGGAAAATCATTACCTAATTTTTTAACTCCGCAATTCTGCAGCTAAATGTCACACTGCCCTCTGGAGGTAGTTTCATTCGACCTAATCCTGAATTAGTGATTGATAACCATTGAAAAATACAGGACTGTTAAGGTTCAGAATTCTCTTTTTTCTGGGTGGGGGGGAAGTATGGAACATGAAGACAGCATCAACTAACCGTTTACTAACTCCTTGTGTGTAGAGTGTGTAGGTGTGTGTATTTGGTCAGAAAGAAGAGGGGAAGGTGAATAATTTCAGTAATATCAAAAGAGAATAGATGCATGTAGACAAGGACTCAAACGTGGTGGTAGGGGAGGGGCTTCAAGATGACTGACTGACGCATCTGGTACTCACCTCTTCCAGAGAGAGGAACCAAAATAGCAAGTAGACTATCACACTTCCAATAGCTTATTTAAGAGAGAACACTGAAATCAACAGAGAAGTGATAGGAAACATGGAAAGCAAGGAAAGAGAGGAAAGCAAGGCAGCCTACTCAGCCAGCGTTGACTGGGAGCCCAGGGAGGCTCTCCAATGTAGGGAAAGGGTAAGTAGGAGAGTTCCAGTGGTCCATATGCCCACTGTGGTCTCCAACAATCTCAGCCCAGAAAGTGCCTCTCAACCCTCACAGGCCCTTAGAGTAACACAGAGAGCTGCCAGGAGACCACAGGGCAGTGTTGCTCCAATGAGGTAGCCTATGATGGTCCCCTACACCCCCAAATCCTAAGCAGCCACAGCCATTTTAAAAGCCCAGTCCCCACCAGACTTTCCTCTGTCCAGGAGCCAAACAGCTCCTGTACCTCCACATCTCTGAAGCAACTGGCATCAGCCCCACCTCCCCCCTAGGAGAGAGGTGGCGGTGCATTTTCACATGTCACTTGCAGGCCTGGGAACTGGCCCACCAAGCCCATTGCAGCTACTACCAACAGCACTGACTGATTGGGTCCTGAAGGTTTGTCATAGTAGTGATACAGCCATTGCCATACTACATGTTTCCCCCAGGCTCAAAAACTCACCAGGCCCAGGACTGCCATCACCTATCACCTCAGCAAGCCACTTGGAGGCCCGAGAATCAGCTTGCCTACATCCATTAACACCAAAGCCAGCATACACTGCCTAGGACCCAAGGACAGGCATGCTTTGCCTACTGCTGTTACCACTGGGGGTCTAAAGACTGACCCACCTGGCATTTTAGTCCCCAGCAAAACTTCACCACAGCTTCCACTAATAAATACATGCTAAACCACCAAGGAAATCATAGACACCACTGTTTATTTACACCCAAAGAAACCACCATAGTACTGCACATTCAGAATCAAAGCCAAAGTACCTCACCCAACCAACACCGTACACATATTCAGGAAAAAGTCCTCCCCTACAAGAGCAAATTCAAAAAAATTATTTCACTAGACGTATAGGTAACAACATAAGGACACAAGAAATATGAAAAAGCAAGGAAATATGACACTTCCAAAGGAATACAATAATTCTCCAGCAATACGTCCTAATAAAAAAGAAATTTCCACCTATAATCCCAGCTACGTGGTAAGCTGAGGCAGAAGGATCCCTTAAATCCATGAGTTTAAGACCAGTCTGGGCAGCATAGTGAGACCTCATCTCTACATAAATGAATAAATAATTAAACAGAAATGTATGCAATCCTGGAAAAATAATTCAAAATAATGATTTTAAAGAAGCTCAGTGGGATTCAAGAGAAAACTTAAAAACATGATACATAGAAAACAGAAAAAAAAATGAGGCAAAAAAAAGAAAAAAAAGAAAAAAAATGAGGCTATACAGGACAAAATTATTAAAGAGATAGATATCATAAAAAGAACCAAACAGAAATTCTAGAACTAAAAATGTTACTGAATGAAATACAAAATAATTGAAAAGCTCCAACAATAGACTAAAGCAAGCAGAAGAAAGAATCTTCAGAACTGAAGACAGGTCTTTTGAAATAACCTAGTAAGACAAAGATAAAGATAAAATAATGAACAGAACCTATGTGACACATACCAATAAGTGACCTAATTGTCTAATTTTCACTGTGCCAGAAGAAAAAGAGAAAAACAACAGGATTACAAAATCTGTTTAACAAAATAATACATGAAAACTTCCCAAGTCAGGCAAGAGACTTAGATGCCCAGATACAGGATGCTCAGTTTCCTTATTAGACATAATCTTACGTCTAAGACCTAATCTTAAAAAGGTCTCCATAACATATTGTAGCCCAATTATCAAAAGTAAAAGACAAAGGGAGAATTCTAATAACAGCAAGAGAAAAGCATCTAGTCACTTATAAACAAATTCATCAGACTAACAGTGGATTTCTCAGCAGACACCTTCCAAGACAAGAAAGAACAGAATGACCTATTCAAAGTACTGAACGCAGTAGACCTAACATTTGATCCAGCAATCCTACTACTAGGTATCCAAAGGAAAAAAAGTCATTTAATCAAAAAGACACACACACACACACACACACACACACACGGAAATGTTTATAGCAGCACAATTCACAATTGCAAAGATGAAGAAACAACTCAAATGCCCACCAACACATAAACAGATTAATAAAAATGTGGTATACATATATCATGGGGTACTACTCAGCCACACAAAAAAGGTGATCTAGTATCTCTGTAACAACCCAGACAGAACTCGAGATCATTCTTCTAAGTGATTCCATAAAAATGGAAAAACAGGGAGGGAGGGGGGGAGGCGGGAGGGAGAGGGATTCGAGGGTTCACTTCTGTGGTTCATCTTGTAAGGGTACAAGTGAATCTTTCTATGAGTATAATATGAATGTTTTGACATAATAACTAAGAAAGTTACATGAAGGCTATGTTAACCAGTTTGATGGAAGTGTCTTGGATTGTGTATGAAAACACCACACTGTACCCGCAAAGTGCATCAATGTACACAGTTACCATTCAATAAAAAAAAAAAAAAAAAAAAAGAAGAAAAAAAAAATGGAAAAACAAATGCCAAATGCACTCAGTACTAAATTGGCCTAATCGATCAACATTTATGTGCACATTTGGGGTAAAACTCAATGAAAATGTAGCAGATGGGGGGATGGGGAATGGGTAAATTCACACCTAACAGGCACATTGCACATTATCTAGGTAAAGGGCAACCTTATAACTTTGACTCAATCTATACAAAGCCAACCATATAACTAAAACTTGTGTACCCCTGCAATATCCTGAAATTTAAAAAGAAAAGGAAAAAAAAAAGGACTGGGGAGAAAAAAACTGTCAGCCAAAGATATTATACTGAGGAAAGTTATCCTTCATAAATGAAGGAGAAACACATTATTTCCCAGAGAAGGAAAAGCTGAGGGAATTCATCACTACACCAGCTCCACAAGAAATGCTTAAAGAGATCCATACCCCAAAGCAAAAGAATGTTATATACTATCATGAAAACATACAAATTTTTAAAACCACTGGTAGAGTAAATATGTAAACATTACAACTACAGAAAACCCCTGAACTATAATGATAAACAATAAAAGAGAAAGAAAAGAACAAAGAATAAAGAAAACAACTAATAAATAAATTAACAAAATGACAGAAATAAGCCCACACATATTAATAATAATATTGAATATAAACAGAGTAAACTTTAAAAGGAGACATTACAACTGATACCACTATTATGAGCAAGTCCATGCAAATATACTTGAAAACTTAGAGGAAATGGATAAATTCCTGGACAAATACAACCTATCAAGATTGAATCAGGAAGAAATAGAAAACCCAAACAGATCAATAATTAGCAAAGAGATGAAATAAGTAATAAAATTTCTCCCAAAAAAGAAAAGTCCAGGATCAGGTGGCTGCACTATCAAATTCTACCAAACTTCCAAAGAAGAAATAATACCAATTCTCTCCTCAAACCATTCCAAAAAATTGAAAAGAAGGGAATTCCCCCAATTTCTTTTATGAAGTCAGCATTACTCTGATACCAAAACCAGATAAGGTTACAACAAAAAAGAGAACTGCAGGCCAATATCCCTGGTGAACATGACACAAAAATTCTCAATAAGATACTAGCATATCAAATCAACAGCATATCAAAAAAATACTACTACATGAGCAAAGAGAATTTATCCCAGGGATACAAGGATGGTTCAACATATACAAATCAAGATTAAACATGATATATCACATAAACAGAATGAAGAGCAAAAACCACATGATCATCTCAATAGATTCAGAAAAAGTATTTGATAAAATTCAACTTTCCTTCATGATAAAAACTCTCAACAAACTAGGTATAGAAAGAACCACAACATCATACACTTGATCTTAGCCAAAAGGTGAACAAGTGATGAACCTATAATAAGGGCCACATATAACATCATCATGAGTGAGGAAAAACTGAAATCCTTTCCTCTGAGAATTGGAAGAAAACAAGGAGTCCCACTGTCACCTCTCCTATTCCCCATCCCAATGGAAGTCCTAGCCAGAGCAATTAGGGAAAAGAAAGAAATAAAAGGAATCCAAATGGGAGAAGAAGTCAAATTGTTCCTCTTTGCTGATGATATGATCTTATATCTAGAAAAACCTGAAGACGCCACCAAAAACCTCTTAAATCTGGTAAATGAATTCAGAAAAGTTGAGGACATAAAATCAACAACAAAAAAATCAGTATTATTTCTATATACCAATAATGAACTAGCTGAGAAAGAAATCCAAAAGGCAATCCCATTTGCAATAGCTACCAAAAAAAAAAACCCTCAGAATAAATTTAACTAAGGAAATAAAAGATATGTACAAGGAAACTACAAAATACTGATGAAAGAAATTTAAAAATAACACAAACAAACAGAAATAAATGTACATGCTCATAGATCTAAAAACTTAATATTAAAATGACCATATGGTCGAAGGCAACCTACAAATTCAGTGCAATCGCTATCAAAATGCCAATGTTATCTTTAACATAATTAGGGGAAAAGTCAAAAGGTAGCATGTAACAAAAAGAAGAACAGCAATTGTGAGCAAAAATAATAAAGTGGGTGGTATCACACTATCTGACTTCAAATTGTATATTACGAAGCTATAGTAACCTGGTACTGGTACAAAAACAGACACAGAGACCATGGGAACAGAATCCAGAATCCAGAAATAAATCTATATATTTACAGTCAATTGATTTCTGACAAAGGGCCAAAGAACATACACTGAGGAAAGGCCATCCTCTTCAATAAACGGTGCTAGGAAAATTGGATAACCACATGCAGAAGAATGAAACTGGACCCTTATTTCTCACCACATACAAAAATTAATTTAAAAATGGATTAAAGACTTAAACATAAGACTTGAAACTATAAAACTACTAAAAGAAAACATAGGGCATACATTTTAGGACATTGATCTAGGCAACGATTTTATGGCTAAGACCTCAAAAGCACAGTCAAGAATAACAAAAGTAGACAAATGAGACTATATTAAACTAAAAAGCTTCTGCACAGCAAAGGAAACAATCAACAAGAGTGAAAAGACAACCTATAAAACGAAAGGAAATATTTGCAAACTCTTCATCTGACAAGGAACTAATATCTAGAATATAAAAGTAACTCAAACAACTCAACAGGAAAAACTAAATAATCCCATCAAAACCTGGGCCAAGGGACATGAATAAACATTTAAAAAAAGAAGACTTACAAGTGGCCAATAAGTATATGAAAAATGTTCGATATCTCTAATTATCAGAGAAATACTTATCAAAATCACAATGAAATATTATCCCACTCAAAATGGTTATTACTAAAAAGACAAAAGTAATAGATTTTGGTGAGGATACAGAGAAAAGGTGACTCTTACACATTGTTGGTAGGAAAGTAAACTAGTACAGCCACTGTGGAGGGTTCTCAAAAAACTAAAATTAGAACTACCCTATGATCTAGCAATTCTGTTACTGTGTATCTATCCTTGGGAAAGGAAATCAGTATATCAAAGGGATGGATACCTGCGCTTGCACGATTGCAGCACTATTCACAATAGGAACCATGTGGAATCAGCCCAAAGCAGGGGTTCTCAACCTGTGGGTCGCAACCCCTCTTTAACAATGAAAGTACATTGCAGCATTAGGAAGGTTGAGAACCACTGGCCTAAAGTGTCCATCAACAGAGAAATGAATAAAGAAAATGAAGTATAGATGAACAGTGGCATACCATTCAGCCATAAAAAAAGAATGAAATCATGTCATTCACAGTAACCTGGGGGAATTTGGAGGTAATGTCAAGTGCAACAAGCCAGGCACAGTAAGGCAAATATTGCACATTCTCACTCATTCTTTCATCATACCTACAGGAATTTCAGCCATAAAAAAAAGAACGAAATCATGTCATTTGTAGCAACCTGGGGGGAACTGGAGGTAATGTCAAGTGCAACAAGCCAGGCACAGTAAGGCAAAAATATTGCACATTCTCACCCATTCTTTCCTCACATCTACTGGTATTTATGCTTGTGACCTCTATTTAGCTAACAATTCTCCACCTGATTGATTAAAATTTACTTGTATCAAAGAATTAATACCTTTTGAATAAAAGTTTCAGATAATCCAAAAAATAAAAGTAAAAAACAAGTTTCAAAACTCTAAAGTTTAAATTTAAATAGAAAGGATGAAATAAAATATATGGAAAAAAGCCGCAGGATGGGGTGACTGGGATATCAGTGGAGGTTATTATCAGCCTGATGTCGTCCAACTATCAGTGGCTGCCACCTATACACTGATGCCCCGGGAGCCAATGTTTTTTGTTCCATTGTTTCATGTAAAGTTTATTCTCACTGAGAACAAAAGTACACAAAATTAAAAGTCCACTGACAGAATCACATACACTACATTGACAGGTCATTTTTATTTTTTAGCATGGTTGCCGAAGATATCCTTCTCACACTAGTATAGGAAAACTTCAAATAGTTTCTAGGGAGAAGATTCAATTTCAAACACTGGAAAGCACAATCACCCAGCCTGGATGATACAGCTGGAAGGGATACATTTCTTACTATTTATAGTATTCGGTGTCTTTCATCCTTTCAAATGAGTTGTAAGAAAACTGTCTTTCCACTTACCTGATTAGCATAGTTTAATTGTATTTCATATGTCAAAAATGAATACACTGGTTAAGGAAATGGAAAGGCAGGAAGTCAACCAGATAGGAAGATGGCTATCCTTTATATATGTGAATAAGAATTCTATTTTCTTAGGAATAAAAATGGAAGGGAAAATCCTGTTTCCTGCTCATTAATTATACTGGGAAAGCATCAATTTCCAATTTATCTCATGCTGATCATGTATTCACTTGTTACTTTGAGAAAAGTCTCAGTTTCAAATCTATCAAGCGGTCCCAAGTGTACTTAATTAAATCTTACACAATCCTGTGAAGAACCACTAGCAGTGTGAAAACTGTTTGTAGTGGGCCTATTATGGCATGTTGAATCAGGACTCTACTCTTGGCCTTGCCTTTGGCATCGAATTCTAGACGTATAATTCTTTGAGGGGAAATAATAATGAGGTAATATTTGCATGCCTTATTTGATAATATTACCGTAGTAAAGATTTCTTACACCACCTCCCACAGAATACACAAGGATAGTTAAAGGGCATATTATATTCTCCACACTAAACAAAGAGTAAAAAAAGAAAAACCTGGACTCAAAGAGGTATTTCAATAAAGTATTGTCCACTTCATATCACAGGAGAATAAGTCATACTGCTAGTGAGGTCTGTGTTTGAGATCAAACCATTGTTTCACAAAATTCAATGTCTTAGAAGCTTCAGCAGAAGAAAATTTACACAGCAGTGACTTCAGCAGAATGCAATCCTCATAAAACTTTATTTGATTTGTAGAGTTTCTTATTTAGGGAGGAAATGATTAGTTTATGAACAAAAAATAGATTAGTGGTTTTGAACTTTATACTGTTGTCACTTCTCTCCTGGCAGAGTTAATACAGCTCCGTGCCAGAATCAGGATTCAAATTTGATGGTATCTCATAACGGGGAGGAAACCGCACTCTGAAGTGAGGCATAAAATTACTAAGAAATGCACTAGACATTCATCAGGAACACTGATTTCATTATTATCAAAGCGTAATGCAATGCTATTAGAACTCGGAGTTTTCTCCTACAACAAGAGACTTTTAGCAAAGGGCAGTATTTTTGCATGAATTTTGATAAGTGACAAAGAGTGTGTATTCACCATGATTGGGAACTTTGGTCACAAAGGAAACTTAACCACCTAGTTGTTCTGATCATTTCACAATTCTCCCCCTCCCCCCACCACCACCTATTCAGGAAGATATCCATGCACAGGCAACATAGCTACTGAGGCTCCCTCTGAGCAAATCGGCAGCTGTCAAGTTAACTTTCTTAGTTAGCTATGAAAGTAGGTGAAAATTTTTTACCACTTAGTAGGAGATTTTGCCTGGGGACACTAGGTTTTGAAGTTCTAAATGTGGCTTCCTAAACAGCTCTCCGAAGAGCAAAGTTCATAGCGATTTTTCAAGGACCTTTCATACGTCTGGAGGATAGAATAGCGGACACCGCACTGCGCCTGGGGGCTCCAAAGCAGCCAGGATTGGAGAGTTCTGAGATGCCCACCCTCAGCCGCAAGGCCCCAAAGCGCTAACGCTCTGCTCCCCCACACTCCCCACCCGAGTCCTGTGAGAGCTGTCCCGTTAAGTTTCCAAAGCCGAGTTCCTCCCCCTTCCCATGAGGGATGAAGGGGACTGCGTGGCAGGTGTGTAGGTGGGGGAGCTACTAAGTGGGACGCTGGGGACAAGGAGGTGTTCGGGGAAGGAACACTGCCTGGGCTCACCGGTGCTCAGCTTCCCGGGACCGAAGCCCGGAGCCTCGCGGAGGTGGGGAGCGCAGCTACCAGCGCGCCTTGGGCGCTGGGGGTGCAGGAGCTGGGAGAGTGTGCGGGACTGCCGGGGGCGACTGTGTCCAGGCTGGGCTACAGAGAGGGCGAGCCGGTGGCCACAGGGAAGCCTCGCACCTGCGCCCTCCCTGGGGTCGGGACCCGACTGGGCTCGGCGCGGCGGGCTCTGAGGGGGAACACGCTTACCTGGAGGTAGGGCCGCCCGTGGGCCACCCCGCCCACGACGATGTCGGCTGAGGCCATGGCCCCAGTGGGCGAGAAGCCGAAGCCCACGTAGCCGGCGGTGCGCACCTCGAGGCGGAAGGCTAGTCGGCTACCCCGCTGGCCCCAGCCCAGCCAGTACTTGCCCTCCGAGTCGAGCACGGTGCGGTGCGGGAAGGTCCCGCCCGAGCCCTCCGCCGCCGCCCCGGGGAGCAGCCCCCACAGCAAGAACAGCCCCCAGCCGCACATCCTCAGGCGCCTCCAGCCCGCGGCACCGGGCTCCAGCCTCTGCGGAGCTAGTAGCAGGCGCAGGGACCGCGGCAGCCAGCGGGAGGCCGGGGACCGCCCCCGGCCGCCCGGGAGGGGCCGCACCGCTCTCCCCGCATTGGGCGACCGGCAGGGCGCGCCTGGTCCCGCCCCGTCCCGTCCAGTAGGGCCCGACCCTGGCAACTCTGGCCCTGCGAGCGCTCCCTGCCAACCCACCTGTCGTCCCCACCCGTGACCTGGTCCAGAGGTCTGGGCTTGGTGAGGAGGAAAACGAGGGGCTGCCTGGAAGGACAGGGAGGAGTGGCAGACGCCTAGAAAAGAGGGCGAGAGAGCCCTGCAGCCCGAAGAGCGCGCCCCTCGGGGACGCGGGCGAGCGAGGCCAAAGCTAGAAATTGACCTGGGACAGCAAGTTTAGCCTTGGAAGGGAGGAGGTGACTGAGCAAAAGGGATAATCCTGGAGTGCAGTGGAAAGAAAGCGAGAGAAAGTACCATGGGGGACCCTCAACACCTCTGTATCCATTGCTGTGGATTTTCCAGAGGCCTTGCGCCCCTCCGCTGCCGCCCTGCGGGGGCACGGTTCACGTCCCCAGAGTATTTATTTATCTTCCCCTTCACCCTGCAGGGCCCAAGTCTTGTTCCTTACGACAGCAACAACAACTGGGCACCCCATGCTTGCCTTCCGCTGCCTGGTTTTGGTTTGATTTGGTTTGGTTCGGTTTTGCTGCCACAAAATCCGCCAAACTACTTTGCCATCAGCATTGTAGGTCAGGGTTGAATTGTCCTTTGAGAGGTTGATTTTAATTTAAAATTATTTTTTTCTGCTATTTCAAGTCCTGGCCATAGCCACGTTTATCAAAAGTTTTTATTTCTTTCGCTTTTGTCTTTGACCAGACCTGTCTTCAGAATGCTACTCAACATGGCAACTATAAATTCCCTTCTGTATCTACTCCTGATACTGTGTTTCAAAATAAGTTCTAAGGTGCCTTACTAAAATAGAGTCAATACAAAGTAGAAAAATATATAAATGAGAGGATCAGATAAAAAAATATGGATAAGAAAAATACTACAAATCATACTATTTGCTCTGCCTCCACACAAGCCACCTATATACTACATACTCTCCTCCTATTTCAGCTTGTTTATTTCTTTTCTTTTCTTTTCTTTTCTTTTTTTTTTTTTGCACCTGTTTTCTTTCCTCCTAACTTTTCCAAAGTTACCAGCATGCATCTAAACTATGTCCTTCAAAGAATTCAGGCATATTTGGCTAAGACTAGAAGGCAACCCTTACTCTGCTAACCAGGAGATTCAAGGACTTGTCTGGAAAGTGATTGGTCCTAAGATCGGATGGAGGTCCACAGGGTTAGCCAGTGCCAATAGGCCAGCATCAGAGAAGCGTAATGTTGAAACCTTTGGACATGGTGAGAAATAGGAGAGCCTGTAATGCCTTAAAACATCTGAAGCATTGAGAAGAGGAAATATTAGTAATAGTAGCTGGTCCCTCACCTCCGTCAGACCCAGTGGGTGGACATCAATAGTAGAAACACCCACTGCAGCAGTGTAAGGGTGGCAGCCTTGGAATATTTTCCGGAAGCACCAGGGACTTGGCTGCTGCTGGTGGCTTCAGCCATGAAGAGAGATACATGAGAAAGAGAAACAAATTGAGGGACACGGCATCCAAGAGGCGGAGGTCACGGTTCCATGTGAGGCACCCCTGCTGTACTGAGCAGCCTCTCCCCACACTGGCAGGAATGTCAGATGACTACAAAGCCATCAGGGGTAAACCTCCTGGTTTGTTTTTGTTTTTGTTTTTTTGAGACCGAGTCTTACTTTGTTGCCCTCAGTAGAGTGCTGTGACATCACAGCTCACAGCAACCTCAAACTCTTGGGCTTAAGCGATTCTCTTGCCTCAGCCTCCCAAGTAGCTAGGACTATAGGCGCCCAACACAACACCCGGCTACTTCTTGTTCTTGTTGCAGTTGTCATTGTTGTGTAGCTGGCCTGGGCTGGGTTTGAACCCACCACCCTTGGTGTATGTGGCTGGCATCGTAACCACTGTGCTATGGGTGCCGAGCCTAAACCTCCTGGTTTTTGATCCAACTTTGATTCCTAGCAGGAAGAAACCTGGAACAAACACATCAGTATGTTCGCTTCCTGGGGTTCATTAAATAAATTCCAGATTCACATCTATCTCAAGACATTTTCTGTGTCCTTATTAAAACAAAATGATACCACACCTTCTAGAATTTGACCCCCATTTTCTGTTCTAGCTTTGCCTCTCACAATTATCATCTTGTCCCCCCACTGGCCTCTAGACACCTGCAACTACCTCCAGAATCCTCACTGGAGGGCCATGCATGTCACATCACTGTGCCTTTTCAGAGTGCTTGCCCTTCTGCGTGTTAGGACACTAAGTCCTGTACTCTGATGCCCTAGCATGTCTGAAGTGTGGCTCTACCCTTAACAAACATGCTGCATGATTTCTGAGAACATTTTGCAGCTCTCACTCAGCTACAATGCAAATCTGCACCTGAAGAGCCCCCCCCCCGCCCCAGCTTGGCTCGGGCAAACAACCTGCTGTGCTGTGAGAACATCTGCCATGTGGCCAACGTATGAAAGGCACATCTTGCTGCAACATCATGTCACCTCCCCCACCCTGCTACCTACTCCCATACCCTTAAACCTGACCCCTAAGCCAACATTGGGGTTGTTGTCTTTTTGACACCACTTTTACCTGTGTGGAAGCTTTACACCAACAAATGCTGCTGCTTCACCAGCCTGAATCTCCCTTGACTGTTTCCCAGTGGCCCAAAGTCCCTAACACTGTGTTTGTCCTTTCTCTTCTCTGCCCTTGTAGTATTTTCTCATCCTCCTCCCCACACTTCATAGTCATATGGCATTGACTCATTCACAGTGGTGCCCATGGAATGTTCTGTCCAGACCTCATGTAGCATCCCTGACACTTCAGTGCACTTCTTGTGTACAGGCATTTTTCCCTCCAGGAGCACCGGGAGGTCAGGGAATGCATCTGGTTCTTTCTTGTAATCCCATTGCCTAGAACACAGACAATCATGCAATGAATAGGCACTTAATACATATTTGCAGAAAGAAGAAATAGATGCATATGAAGATCCCCCTGGAAGCATCCTCTTAACAGAGTTGGACTGTAGGGGAAAGCCTGGCCCCACGTATGATTGAATGTTCTGCTTTGCATCGGTATCGAAGCAAAAACAGAAAAGACCACACATGAATGCACAAAAGAGAAAGTTTGAAATTGATTTTATTATTCCATTGAGTGGAAAGTTATTGTCTCTTGTTGTGAGCGGCATTGCATCTAAAAATGCCCTGAATACTCAAGATATACTAAAACTAATATAATCATCTTGACATTAAGTCGAGAAGCAGAACATTATTAGCATAATTCATACTCAAGAGACCCACTCTGCTTTGGCTTCAATTACTCCAGGCATTTAAGATAAAACAGAAAAAAATTATCTTTGTGTTCTTTGTAAGCTGCCTGAGTTTTCTGAATCAAAACCAACTTCACACTTCAGTTGCATAGCAGACTCAGTTTCCTGATTTGGAAACCAATTGCTGTTTTGCTACTTGTCTTAAATTTGTAAGGAAAGTAGAAAGAAAGCATAGATCCATGAAAAACTCAGGGATTATGGCAGAGAGGAGAATGAAATCAGTGGTTAAGAGCTTCAACATTTTTTGCAACTATTGTTTTGTTAAAAAAGGAAACTTGGCTGCTCATTTTTAAAAAAAGAAGTCTGGAAATACAGAAAAGTATGAATAAGAAAGTAAACTGGAAAAGAGCACCTGACATTCCACAATCCCAAAATAACCCTCCCTGTATGCATTCCCAGAACACCATTTCAGAACACAGTTCCATGAAAGGGTTGGAGTAACAGTACAGGGGCAAGAATTTATAAAGAAACAAGTGAGTCAATTTTGTAAGATTCCAGATAGAGAAACTATGAACATCCCAGTTAGGACTGTATTTTGTACAGCTTCGCTACATGTGTTCTTTGGATCCATGAATAGACCAAAGAAACAGAATTGATCAAACTGGAGATTCATTGAGGTCTGACTTAAATTCAGAACATTCAATCATATTACTCATTCTTAAAATGAATCATTTTCTCACACTTTTCAATCAGGGATTTAAAATGTAGTATTTATTTTAATTCCCCACTTTGATACATAGCCTGCAATCTGCCAGTGTGACTGCACCCATGCTGAGCTTCCTCACCTCCAAACCCTCTGTTGCTAAGGTTTATTTATATTTCTACCGTAGTCAACTGCAAGGGGTTGGGGGAAGGGAGAAAAGAAAGCCTGAGGGATGGTTACAAGCCAAGGCGAAGTATGAACTAAGACGATCTGAAATAGGTATTTCTTTTTGAGCGTATCATAATTTTCCTGTCTACATGTACCTAAGATACAACAATAATACTAAATATTTAAAAGTTCCTGTCTTCTAGGGAGCTCAAAGAAAAATATTTATGTAAGCGATCTCAGCAGTTCTCCAAAATAGAGAAGTTGAAGCACTTTCTCACTTTAGTCCATAAACTAACTCACTTGTGTGGAAAAGTGACTGGTTCAAGTTCATGCTATGAGTCAGTGGCAGAAAAGCCAAAAATAGAATTTGGGGTGTGTGTGTTTAAACGACATACTTTCTGTAGCTCTCACCTCATCTCCAATAAAAAATAATACTTTTTAGGCCACTAGGTCATCCTCCTGAAACATGCTTTCAGCAGGGCTTATTTGTAAGGAGAGCAGAAAGAAAGAAAGCATAAATCCATGAAAAACAATCACCTGAAACTCCACCATCATTCCACCAGGTGATTTTTTTCCCAGGATTTATGCTTTCTTTCATTCTCATTTTTCTCATAAGCAAGATGCTGTGATCTACTATTAGCTCAAGGTAAGACTCCTCACTTTAATACTGGATGCTATCATCAATAATGGTAGCATGGATAGAGAAAGTGTAGCTAGTGCATTTATTTTTATTATCAGGAAACTGAGATGTTCATAAATTAGTTCTTGGGTTACTTTGAAATTGAGTGCTGGTAGGTGCTGAAATCACTCTTAAGCTCTTTATTCTGAAAATCACAGCAAGCAAACCACTTTCCTTGTGCAAATTTTACACTTCAATGTTATTCATAAACTATGCTCTAACACAAAAATGTTGAACTAAAAAAAGTCTGTGATTAAAAAAAAAAGCAATGATCTTTTTATCACTAATGACCATCTGTTAAAAGTTTCTGTTATAGTGAACCGTGATGTTATCCATAATATGGAAGGGAAGAAACTGATTTACAACAAGTACTTAGTCCATGTTATTGTAAAGCCATGTTTAAAAAGTTGTTTGGAGACAGATGAGGGCAACGGACCCTGGAATTGGGCTCCTGATCACTGTGAACTTTAGCATAAGAAAAATGTCCATATCCTCAAATTTTGGCAAATCTCACTTCTAGAGGAACCAGGCAATCGAAGCTGTCAGTGATTACAGGAGGAGAAACAAGTGATGATAAGATGTGCTGAGCTAGACATGTCAGCCTTGCAAAGAGCCTCAGAGACACTGCAGTCCAGACCCTCATCTTTCAGATAAGGATAATGAGTCCTAGAGAGAAGTGAATTGTTTAATTTCCTTTTTTTTAATGGAGTCTCAAACTCTTTTATGAGCCTCCTACATGGGAGGCTAAGGCAAGAGAATCGCTTAAGCCCAAGAGTTTGAGGTTGGGACTCCATTAAAGAAAAGAAATTAAACTCATACAAGCAGGAAGGTTGGCTGTCTCCAAAATTAAAAACGTGGCTTCTATCCTCCCCTTAACAACTGTTCTTTTGTGTGTCTGACATTCACCATGGTATTGATTTTACCAACTTCTAGCTTCCACAAATGGGTTGCAATACAGAGGGAGAGGCCATTGAGGAAATAGAGATTCTCTCCAAGTAGGACTCCTTATAAATCATCCTTTTGGTTATTTAGTAGATGTGGCTTTTAAAGACTTGTGCCTCTATATGCTTATACAGTTATGGGCATCAATTTCAAGGAAAGTCTAGGCTTAGTCAAAATGAGCAAGTAGCATCAGTTCACAAACAAATACAAGTTTAATTCCACACTGAGAATGATGAGAGGATTCAGTACTACTCATTGATTCCAAAATTCCACATGTGGTTTTAGAAAAATTTATAGAAATCTATATGATAGTGAAAAAACATAAAGGCTGCAAATACACATGTAAAAAATTTAATTATCTCAAAACTAAAGTCATTATAATCATTAGAGGCAAAAAACCATGAACTGTGTTTCTCTTAAATAAAAAACTGAAATAATTTGCAATGATCTTTCCATATGAAAACTGGCAAATATAAGACACATTCTGGGGATAAATGCTAAAAAGCCTTTGAAGATTTCTAATCAATACATGGATAAAGAAATTTTGTATGTTTATTTGCTGAGAAAATAATTTAACTTTCTCTCCTTTCTTAATGTAAGCTCTAGTCTCAACTCTTTGGAAATTTCCATAGTCAAAGATCCAAATTAGATAATTAACTTAGTTTTATATAACTGCACCTTGATATTCAAAAAGGAATCTTTTTCCTTATTTAGATACTTTAATCAAAGACTATACATTTTAAACCAAGAAATAATCAGATGGGCCTTTACTGCTGCTATAATTGATCAGCTAATTGCCGTCACATCACTTAAAGTAGTATTTGCCCCAACAGGTCAATAAAAACTCCAGACCACTGCAAACTAGTCTTAGGAGTTAAACCATGAGGAATAATGATAACATGGGAACATGACCAGAAGGGTACTTACTAAGCAGTTCTAGGCTTGGAAAGAATTTCATTATATTCATATTATACATTCCCTCTTCCTCTCTACTTTCTCCTTCTAAGATGTTTACAGGTGTTAATATTTGGTAAAACCAATACTAACAATGGACCTAAGACACCAAAAGAATAAAAAATAACTGTTAGGAAGAGGCTGTAGAAAGAATCAGGCATTGTTAACATTAGGAGTAAAACCATGACCATAAAAATAAGTTTATTGAGGGCTATAAGTATGTTACATAGATAACCTTATTAAATCTTCACTGTGACTTTATCAGGCCAGTGTTGTTCTTCTCTCCATTGGAGGAAAAACATTGTTTTTCAGTTGATGTAAAATCAGTGGCCATAAGATCTCTCAGTCATGAAGGAAGAAATGTCTTATAATGTTAAATGTTTCTCAATACCATAAACTATTACATATTTTAGAAAGTTATTATATCTCTTGTCAAATAAGTCTATCAGTAATATTTTTGTTGGCTACAAATAAGCTAACCCCAAAGACCCATTTGCTATAGATGTTTGGAATTTGTCTTGACACAACAGCTTAAGATTGGTGTTTACTGCGTTCCCAGAGGAGTGACTATATACTGGAATTGGCTATATGTCAACAGGGCATATAAAAGTTCATTTAAAAGGCTTCAGGTGAGGGACATGATGTGGAGACAAGAAATGTTTGAAATTGAAGGAAGCAAGTCAGCCTTTTTTTTTCCTTTTTTGCTATTATTCTCTCTCTCCCCATACAACACACACACTAAAGTAAGTTCAATTATGCTTGTTAGAGAGAATGGTAATCATCAAATCCATTTTTCTCCTCTTTTTAAATGTTAGGAAAAGAAGAACTAATTATGTTGAAAATTTAACTTGGTGGAAGATAAAATGAGAGTGAATGACTTGTAAGAAACAACTCAGAAAAAAAAAAATGAGTAATCTAACTCTCTTTTCAAAGTATATAATCAGTGCTTAGAATTCATAGCACCAAGAAGGTATGGAGAAAATTGCCATCATTGCATTTTTTTGATTGTGAGTTTACCTTGTGATCCTCTTGTGACATTATAAAATGAAGGCATTTAGTTAATTCAGACCATGATTACAAGCCTAGCCTTTGTAGCTAGTCAGTGGTACAAAATATTCTAAAAGTATAATTTAAAAAAGAAAACTTGTTTTCCTTTTTTAAAAACTTACAAATGTCTTATTATTGCTATTTATATTGTAGGACTATTAAATTAGAAGAAAAGAAAACTTAGGCAAGTCAAAAGATATCATGACTTGGGATCGAAACCAGAGAAATCCAAGTATTATTTTTATATCTCCAACACGGTTACAAAGTCTTTTTTGGCTAGCAGAACCAATGCTATGACTTGGAAATATTTCAAAAATATTGACTCTGGTGAGGTAGGTTTATCCACGCAAAGAATATTTAGGAAGCCTAAATATTCGAGGAAAGGGGCTTTGACCTGACCTATAGGAATTACGTTGATCTACATCCCTCAAAAAGGAATCCAAATGACCAGTTAACACCTACCATGTCCTATTTTGTTCTTCCTTCTTCTTTGAAAGTAATGTCTTAATTCAGTCTTGTGGAAATTTCTGGATCAATCTATTTCCCAAGGAAATCATGAGTAGCATTTAGAAAAGAACATTCATTTTAAATCTCTAATTCACAATGAACAAGAGCTAAGGCCGCGTGGTAAAGTTAGACAAACTGATCAGTCGTAGGGTCATTTAGTCCTTATTAAAGCACGTTTATTATAAATTCTGCATTACCTAATGTATCAAATGATCCTTTTAATGTGAAAAAAAATCCTGAAAAAATGTGTGTTTAAGGTAACGTCAGTAATGTATGTTTCATTGGTGGTTGAAGAGGAAAAAAAAAGAGAACTATAAAAAGTGGCAGATTGAATCCCTCTGAGTGAGTCAGAAGAGTGGGAGAGGTGCAAAAAGGAATGGGACAGGGTGGCAGCAGGACACCAGAGTCCTGCCAACATCAGTCCCCTGGCCTCAGCCCACGCAATCTCCACCTCCTGCAGCGAGCACGTTTCTAGGTAACTCTCCATCAATTATGGCCTTTATGCTAACTTGGCTGGTTGATGGTATTTCACAATAGAGCTTCTAAACAAGGCGAGCAATTGCTGGGGGGGGGGGGGGCGGTGTTACAACAGAAAACAGAATTTATCCTCACTAAATCATCCAAGACAGTTCTGCCCAAGGGACAGGCATTGATAAGTAAAATACGTTGATGCTGATGTGACAGACGGAGTAGGGCTTATGAACAGTCCAGCCTGAAAGGAAAGCTAAAGATTAAAATGTAACTGGAAGACTTATTTATGTATGTATATACAATATATTAGGTCAGGTTTTGTGAGAAGTCTTTTATGTGGCTTCGATTAGAAGAAAGATTTCCAAATAGACTATGAATTTTAGGTTGAGGAGCATCACATTTTAAAATCAGAAAATCCGAGAAAATCGTGCTGTTTACAGAAAGAACACCTTACAATTTAAAAACAGCACTCAAAGATTTCATAGAAGGAAATAGTCACAAGTATTCGTTCTATAATGGAAAAGTTTCTTTTAAAATAAAGCCTTCTGTGAATAGCTGCCAGGATTTACAAATCTCCATACTTTATTAAGGATCAACATTATGAATGCAGTCGAGTTTCATGTAACTGGAGAACTTCTAAGCAAGCAAACATTTTAAAAAGTCAAGCGGATTAGGAAACAAAACTGTTCTAGGAAAACAACTGCTTCCTTAATTTATTGGGATTAATCCTTTTCTATATTTTGTTTGTTTGAAGTCTGTGAAGTTTCTATTTGGACTGCATGGCAGGATGTTACTCTATCCATCTACTCACAAATACATTTGAGAACTTACTGTGTATCTATAGATTCGAGGCACTGGAGATGTAGCACTGAACAAAGCCCATTTTGTCCCCTCATGAAGCTTGCCATCCAGTCATTTCAGTAACTCGAGAAGCACTGGGGAGAATCAAAATAGAGATAGTCACAAACCTGACAGGTTTCCCTCTCTTTCAAGTTGAACACGGAACACAGTTTTTTCTTTAATATGAAACAATTTTTTGAAATAGTATCACTTTGTTATTTTGAGCTCCTTAGAAAAAGAGAGCAGAACAAAGGCCTTCATTGTCCTAAATAAAGTGTTGAAGTGTTTTTTCCATGTGGTAAGAATTATCGGAACATAGACGGTAACTAAAACAAAACAAAAATTTGGGGGAAGAGTATTTATATAAGAGAAAACTACATCAAAATACTCTTGGTGGAGCCAAGACACCAAGTTTAAACCACCATAAAGAAATAATGTTTCCAATCACTAAAGAAACAAATAGAGATGTGTGGTTGTGAATAGGGCTGGAATACAGTGCTCATCCCGGTCTGAAAGGCCGATACATTTTCTTGTATGAACTCCTAAAGCATAGACGTTTAATCTTATAAAATTAATTTATTAGGAAACAAATCCAGTCAACCAAATGAGGGTTTGGGTATAGATGAGACTTTTTGAGTCAATAGCTTTTTTATTTAAAGCTCAGCCTCCTCCTCTCCTGCCTTTGCTCAATGAAATCCACACATTCACAATCATTGCCTGAATCTCACTCTCCCAGCTTCCCCGCTGGCCTAATTTTCTCTGCAGCCTGACATCACTGTTCAGACTACAGACTTCATTCTCTGATTTTGTGATGTACTTTATAACCACATGTTATGGAAGAGCTGTATCTGCCTAGAAAATATACACGCCCATATATAACTTTTATTTTTTATTATCTGGTTAACCCATTTTTACAAAAGTTCAAACTCAATTATTGAGTCCACCTTTTAAAACAGAATGCATTTTTTAAGAACATAGTAGAAACTGAAACATTTCTTTGATTATACACATTTCTTTCCTAGTCAGATTTTGATAAGCTACTAGACAGCCTGAAAAATATAAGGAAATGGTCTCTTTATTCCCCTACATTTCATGGTCTCCTTAGCGAACTAACATGTTTGATTTAAAGCTGATTCAGATTTTAAGGGATCATTTCCCTGTTTTCAAGTTCAGGCACACTTTATTTTGCTACATCTATACGATTACATTGGAAGCATTTGCAAATGGCACAACTTTAAATGTATGCTGTTGAATTAAATAAACCCAGCTTGGGGTAATAGCAATGAAAGTGATTGATCCTTGTCATTTATAATTCCCTTTTCTCTTCTCTCATCCTGTTTTCTCCCTCTCCACTTACCTCTCTTCCTCACTTTTCCTCTCCATATCCCTCTATCTCCCTTTCCCTTCCTTTCTTATTTCCCTATTTAGTCTCTGCAAGCAGAGAATTCATGGAGGCAACAAAGACAATTTCAATTTCAATGCTTTAGGAATGCTTTAGGATCATGGATTTTGGAAGAGGGGACTGCCTGGATTTGAATCTTAACCTTGCCACCCACCAGCTGGGCAAACTCAGGGAAGTTAGTTAATTTTTCTGTGCTTCATTTTTGTCATTTATAAAAATGTAAACACTCAGGTGTCATATGGTAGTAAACGAATTCACTATCTGAATGATGGGCACACATATAACTTTGACTCAAATTGTAAAAAAGCAATTCATGTAACCAAAACATTTGTACCCCCATAATATTTGAAGTAAAAAAAAAGTGGATAAAATTAATAACTAGCTCCTAAGATGTGAGTGTATTATAAATAAAAGAAATATATGAAAGCCTAAAGACAAAACTCTATGTGCATTCTAGAAGTAATATCTGTGGGGAAAAAACGTGCACAGTTAGTGAAACCACCTAATTTTTGATTACCTCCCACATTGCACCTGTTGTTGCGTAACAAGTGTGTTTCATGAAGTTGAATGTATTCCTCTTTGTCCAAAATTTATTCCCCTTTGTCCATCAACTGCACATGTATAAGTAAAAGTTCCAGAAGCTTCCTACTGCTTCCATTTCATAGGTCATTAGTGAAAGGCAGAATTCCTTCTGAAATTAGATTAACAGTGTGAAGAAGTAGAGTGGAAAGAGAGAAGAGTGCAGCAGAAGTGATTAAAAGTGAAATACAGGAAAGCAGAAGAAAACTTTTAAAAGCCCTATAATTAAATGCTTGCACAGAGCTCTGTTAACCTCGGCTGACTCCAATAACACCGTTATAAGGGAAATGGTCGTCTCCAGAGTGTCACTAGCCATAAATACAGAGGTAAAGAGTTCCAGGGCAAATAACATCAAAGGCAAAGGGAAAGTGGGATGGGACGAAGGAGCCCCACCCAGGCTCCTGGATGAGCTGGGTTGGACACAATTTTCCAGCAGACTAACCAAACCAGCAGCTTTGACGCTAAATGTAAATTTTTCACCAACTGTGGCAGATGAGCCTGCAAGTGGCGTCATGGGCGGTTACTCCTGGGGACCAAGAGGCCCACTGAAATTAGAGACAGACCTTTTATTCCTCTGCCTCTTGAGAGGTGACTTCTTAGGATCCTTGAATTTGACCGGGATGAATAAAGGCCCTCTCAGACTTGCAGATTCCCCCTGAGGGTTTTGACATCACTCCCCAAGCACTTGGCCTCTCTCAGCTGCATCATGCCGACCTCTGACCGATTGGAAAGATCTCACTCCTGAGACAGAGTTCTGAGATGGCGTATTCATCTGCAAGAAAGTTCAAACACGAGTCTGTGGGCCTAAGAAGTTGTTCTGAAATACTTATTAATTCTGGCAATTTTAAATGTGAATGTTGTGTTATTTTTTAATTCCTTCCTAACAGCTACATTTACTAAATTGCTATGCACTATTTTCCAACAAAACCAAATAAATAAAGATAAAAAGAATAGTAAAATGTGAAAACATGTAGCAAGAAAAAAGGCCAAGAAGTATCTTTACTGGCATTGATCAAAACAAACAAACAAACAAACAAATATATATATACATATATATATATAGTCATTTCCTTTGAGACCAAGATACATGTGATTTCTCCTGGTAGAGAAAGATGGGTCCTGGTGGCCATGCTGACTATATAATGACATTCTAGGATGCACAAATGTCCTTATCAATAACCAAGTAGCAGTCTTGCTTTGACTGTCCCTATTTCTGAGCATAAAATTTTCTAATTAGGTAATTTAAAGTAAGAAAACTTTCTGATACATAAAAAATGTGTAAGGAATACCATAGCATAATTCTGAGTCAAGATGCTTCATCGAACACCTGATGTGCCTGGACTTCCTCCTGAAACCCATTAACAGAAGTTTTTGGAGTCCTAAACTCACAAAGAAAAAGAAAATGCAAGGGGAAAAAGAGCAGCAAATTTGGAAGAACAATAAAGCACAGGATCAAAGGTAACTAACAAATGGCAGACTGGAGAAAATTAAATCTTGGGCTGGTAGTAGAGAAAGTCCAGGAGAAATGTGATTTAAATCACAGGATCCCTAGATAAGAAAGCACCAGAAAGTGCACAGGGAGCCCTGAAAGTGAGGTGACAGGAGATAGCCGACAAAATGAAGTGTTTGAAAACTTACGAAGTTGTTAGGCAAGAAAATCTCCCCTCTGTTTCACTCAGCTGTTTCAATGACTCTATTATTTTTTTTTTTAAGATAGTGTCTCTCTCTGTCCCCTAGGCTGGAGGGTGCTGGTGCATTATAGTTCACTGTAACCTCAAACTCCTGGGTTCACATGATCCTCCAGAACTAGAGGCACATACCACCATGCCTGGCCAATTTATCCATTTCTTGCAGAGTGAGAGTCTTGCTGGGTTACTCTTGATTTCAAATTCCTAGTCTCAGGTGATCCTCCCATCTCAGCCTCCCAAAGTGCTGTGATTACAGGTGTGACCCACCGCTTGTGCCAAATTACTTTTTCTATTCCAGCCCCAAACTGAAGGTGTATTCTGCAGGAAGGGTAACACAGCAATTCCAACTGGGAAAGGGACCAGAGAACATTGAAAGCAGGAGTCCTATAAAGGATGAGTGGGATAAATGAAGTGCCAAAGGTCAAATGACTGTCCTTCCTCTCCACTAATTCCTTGAGCCCTGAGAGCTGACTTAAGCCCTTCAGGTTGGAAAGAGAAAATTATTCACTGAAGAATCTGCTCAGCCTGAAGATATTAATGTTGGAGGCTCCTCAGTAAAACTGCCAAGTCAGATCCCAAGAAGACCACAGTGTATAAATCCCACTCAGCCCTAGAACTCCCCATTTTGCTCTCCAGCTTTTGGGATGAGTGAACTATCATAAGGTATTTAATGAAATCCTCTACTGTTCTAAAATGAAAGTCAGAGACCAAAAGAAAACAACAATCTCATAAAAGGAAAATAATGTCATAAAAAAAAGTCAGTCTGGGGAGGGAAGGAGGGGTAGGGAATGATGAGAAGTTGGTTAATACATATAAAAATTCACTTAGATAGATGGAAAAGTTGGTACTTGGTAGCACTATAAGAAAATTATGATTAATAATAATTCATTATATATTTCAAAATAACTACCACACCTATAATATTCCCAACACAAAGAAAAGATAAATGTTTGAGGTGATGGATATCCTAGTTATCCTGACTTGATGATTATACATTGTATACATACATCAAAGTATCACACGTACCCCCAAAATATGTACAACTATATCAATTTTAAAAATATAAAAAATACAACTTGAAGAAATAGATATTATCCCAAGGATACAAAACATAACAAAACTCTATCATTAATATGCTCAGAGAGCTAAGAAATAACATAGCATCTACTAAATAATAGCAAGATGTTACAAGAAAGAAGCAATTAGATAATAAAAGCAGCATGGGGAATTGAAATAAAATATCACCCATTAAAAACTCAAAAGAGGGCTAAGAAAGTACTGTTGAAAAAAGAAAAACTCAAGACAGTAAAGCACACACACAAAAGACATGAAAATAAGATGAAAACAACTATTTTTAATAACATCAAACTGGTCAAGTAGTTCCTATCCAAATAACCCAAGTGTTCCAGAAAGAAAAAGCAAAGAAATTTTGGTAGAAGGGGAGAGGTGTCAAATAATTCAAGAAAATTTCCCAGAAGTTAGAAATAAGTCCACTGGGCCCAGAATGAAAATAAAACTTCATCAAAGAATGCTGTCATGAAATCACTGCACATGGGTAAAAAAAAATGATCTGAAAAATTGCCAGAGAGAGAACAATTTGCATTATAAAAGCAAGACACAGATTGGCTAGAACGTCCCAAGAACTCACAGGAAACCTCAAGTTACTCAAACACAGCCATCACATTTTTCTTAGGAAAAATTATCTCCAACCTAAACATTTAACCCAGCCAAATTACCCATTAAGGATAAAGGTAAAATGAAGAATTTTCAAACTTGCAAAAATCTCCAAAATCTATCTCCTGGGAATCCATTCTTAGGTCTATGCAGAGCAAGAAAGAGGATAATTATGTCGCCACGTATCAGGGTCTCAGACACAAAAAAGACAAAGAATGTGATGGAGAGAAATCCAAAGATGATAAACTTTGCTATGCAAAAAATTTTAAAAAAGAAAAGAAATCCAAAGATGACAACTCCATAAATAATTGAAAAAAACCAATCCATGTTGGCATAGAACAGAAGGTTCCAGGAGAACTTCTAAACCACTGAAATGAGCAGAGGACCCAATATGCTTAAGGTTATTTTCTACATCTGAGAGGGTTTAAGGATAAATATATAGAAAAAGCAAACAATACATCAAGAGCAAAAATTAAGAAATTTAGCTGTTACATTTCAGTCTATGATCCATTTAAATTAATTTTTCTGTATGGTGTGAGGTAAGGGTCTAAAGGCCTCTTTTGCATGTAACTATTCATTCATCTCAGCATTGTTTTTTGAAAGGGCTATCCTTTCTCCTCAAGGAATTGCCTTGGCACCTTTGTTCAAAATCAACTGACCCCCGGCACCTGCAGGTGTGCTAAAAAACAAACAAAAAAAGAACAAAGGGGAAAAAAAACAAAGCAAGTTGACCATAAATGTAAGGGTTTATTTCATTTCAGGCCTTTTAATTGTTTTTTGAGTCCACCATATTCTCAGAAACAGACATGTTGGCATGAAGTAAACACATCAGATATCCTCCCATAAAAGTCTTTTTCACTTGCTGGTGCCTTCTCTCCCTATTCTATCTAAAATTTCGAGTCTTGGGTGGCACCTGTGGCTCAAGGAGTAGGGTGCTAGCCCTATATACCAGAGATTTTGCTCCGCTCCTTACTACTTATAAATATTGAACATGCTAATAATTTCATTTATTTTAATTGCTAGCTAAAATATACTCTACAAGGGCAAAGATTTTGGTCTGATTAGTTCACTGTTGTGTGAACTACTGCCAAAGCTTTCATGACACCCAAGACAAGTATGAGAGTCCAGTTTTCCAGACTCAGGGTGGAAAGTGCTGTGCTCTCCCTCCCACTCGTGTCTACTCCCCTAAATGTCTGCAGCATTCAGTTGGCTCTTAATTACTAAAGATATTTGATTAGCAAATCTCCTGAGTCTCCCATTTTTTGGACCAGATTTTCTTTGGTTCAAGTTTGATATCTCTTCTCTGCTTCTTAACGTTATTTAGATGAAGCAAATCTCTCCATATTGAAACTAACACTTTTCAGACCTCTGAAATGTATAAAAAGGGTAAACTTCACAAGTGCATGCATTTACCTGGGTTCACCACTTACTCCATCACCTCACCTACTTTTTTAACTTAAACAATGTGACCCATGGTGCTCACAATATTCAATTTTAAGAACCAGACATCTATGCAAAGTAACATTGGAAAACTTCAGAAGGAAAAATGAATACAAAGGCTTTTAAGAATTTTATTCTTCCTTAGCCAAAATGGTCTTTCATGTTAATTTAAATTCCATAAAAGGGAGTATGTTTATTTGGTTATTCTTCACTAAAAAAAAAAGAAAATTTGTGCTTGTTATTATAAATAAGAAAGTGGAAAAGAATGCTAGTTTCCAAATAACCCTTAATTCCTAGCTCTTCTCTTAAAGATTTTGGCTGTGCCCATAGAACACTGATCAAAGTGTGGCATTTATTGGATTAAAAGGAATATAAAGGAACACTTTTAATTTAAGCAATATTGTGCTTAGAAATACTACTAAGAAATATTTGCTTGGACAGTATAAAGGGGGAGGTTATTTTTGGTTTCTAGAACATATGGATGCTTTAAATATACTCTGAGACTGTCCTATGGCTAAATAAAGTCAGATTCCACAAGGCCAAAGAACCAGGTAAATTACACAGAAAATGCTCATTGTTTTTTGATTAATTCAGCAGCCAGTGTAGTGGAATGAAGCAACAGAAAATCAAAAAACACTTAGATTCAACTGTCCACCTACCAAATCTAAATACATTTTTGGTTTTCAAGGGCAATTTTCATGACAATATAGAAACTGTAAGAAGAAAATATAGACCAGTTTCTCAGTCTTGTATTGTAATGACAAGACTACCATTATTGTTATTGTCAAATTAAATGAAACAGTGAATACATTTTTACAATTCCTAACTACCTATAAAACATCCCAAGTTCTTCTTTCTTTGAGACAGCTGTGTATTGTCTCATTGAGATCAACTCTGAAAGGAGTTTAGACATTTTCAAATTCACTAAACAGGAAGTTTTTGAGGGTGCGCAAATGGGTTGACAGGAGCATGGACATGAATGTGCATGGAGGCAGGATAGGAGCTTACATGGGCATCCATTTCACCTGTACCTGCAGCCCTGAGGCTGACCTAGCAGGCTTATGTCTTCCCAGCATATGGAATATGTTTTGCTGAGTTTGTGCAAAACCGAAGTATATGTCCTTTTTCTGGAGAGAAGCTCCTCTATGCACTTGTGCCTGCATATGCTCTAACAGTAGGTGTTTCGACTCATTTAATATGAACTAAATGAATGTAGCTCAGATTTCCCAGAAGGCAAAAGCCTGTTGGGGGAGGGGGGACAGAGAATAAAGAGTGAAGAGTAAAAATACAAACATGAAACTGAATTCCTAACTGAAGGATTTATATACAAACCCTGGAGTAATCAGCAATAATTTGGGGTCATAAGGACAATAGCCACTGAGAAGACAAAGAGACTTAGGTCTCAGTGGATGCTGAGGACTTAGGTCTCAGTGGATGGCCTGTTCTATCTTTTAGAGCAGTGGTTCTTAACCTGTGGGTCGTGACTGTATTAAAGGGACATGGCCTATTAGGAAGGTTGAGAACCACTGTTTCAGAGAATCTCTAAAGTCAGATTGAGAAGATGAACTTGGGATACTTTTCATTATTTATTCAGAATATATACCATTAGAGACAGCAAAGTTGTGGAAGGGATTGAGTATTGCAACATAAGGGGAGAAAGTCTGTAAGAACAGAGCAGAGATACAAGAAGGACTCCAGCCACACACGTGAAAATACCCAAGTATTTAGGTTCCTGGGCCTCTACTTTCACTAAGCATAACTCTGAGAGAACTGGTTTTTCTCGGGATATCTTTTGGAGTACAAGATGAAGGAGTTGATTTCTGATCCCAAGGGGTGGTAGCCTCTTACACCTACTCACGTTTGCATCCAGTGAATCTTGCAGCTCTTTGAGAGTTCTGGAACATGAGTGCCTGAGACACTTTTTCATTAATTATACTCACTCAGCTGCTCTCTCCAAATGGAAAATAACAACTATGTATTGGCTGATGACATATTACTTACTAAATACATGTTTGGGGGGGCACAGAGAATAAAGAGTGAAGAGTAAAAATATAAACATGAAACTCAATCCCTAACTGAACAGCCTTGGTCTGTTTTTAAATTTTTTAAATGTATTTTTTTGTTGTTGAAAGACAATAATTGTGCATGTTTATAGTATACAATGTGATGTCTCAATACATATACCTATACTTGTGTGATGATCAAATCATGGTATTTAACATATTCATCACCTTAAACATTTATTGTTTCTTTGTTGCAAGAACATTCACAATCCTTTCTTCTAAATATTTGAAATATGAATTGCTAGCTATATTATCCCTACTATGTAATACGGTACAGAACTTATGTTTCCCTATTTAACTATAACATTGTACCCATTGGCCAATCTTTCCTCATCTTGCCTCTCCTCATCCTCCCAAGTTTCTGGTAACCACTATTCTACTCTCAAATACCATGAGATCAAGTTGGGTTTGGGGGGGGGGTTGTTTTTGCAGTTTTGGGTGAGGGCTGGGTTTGAACCCACCACCTCCAGCATATAGGGCTGATGCCCTACTCCTTTGAGCCACAGGCACACCCCCAGATCAAGTTTTTTAGATGCCACATATTTTTAGATCTCATGTGAGGTCATGTGATAATTTGTCTTTCTGTGCCTGGCTTATCTCACTTAACATAACGTCCTCCAGGTTCATCCATGTTGTTACAAATGGCAGGACTGCATCCTTTTTATGGCTGAATAGGATGACATTGTGCAAATTTATCTCATTTTCTATATGCATTCATTAATCAATGGGCATTTACATTGATTTCATATCTTGACTTATACTGAATTTTATTTTTTTTTTGAGACACAGCCTCGAGCTGTGGCCCTGGGTAGAGTGCCATGGCATCACAGCTCATAGCAATCTCCAATTCCTGGGCTCAAGCAATTCTCCTGCCTCAGCCTCCCACGTAGCTGGGACGACAGGCGATAGCTACCACCTGCTATTTTTTTCTTTTTTTGGTTGTAGCCATCATTGTTGTTTTGGCAGGCCCAGGCTGGATTCAAATCTGCCAGCTCAGGTGTATGTGGCTGGTACCTTAGCCACTTGAGCCACAGGCACCAAGCCATACTTATACGGAATTTTTTTAATTCCAAGGTCAGACTGGTAAATATCTATATCCATAATAAATTCTGTTCTGTGCAAGATTTAATATCTTTTTTTGTATTCGAAATTCAATAGATTACCTGGGTAAAGTATTTTTATGTTTCCTTTCTTTGTATATTCTGAATTCCAAATTTGTTGCTCTGGTCATAACTTTGTTCCTAATTATAAACCTGCCACCCATTCACCTCTCAGCTTTTAAAATCATTTTTAAGTAGAGGAATGTTTTGAACTGAAGTGTAATGCAAATGAGAATTATATTGCCTGCTCTGGACATATGGCTTCATTTAGAGTGTTTATACTTCTTGAACTTTAGAAAAAATTCAATTAAAGGGAAGTCATATGAACATAGAATACAGTTTACTTAAATGTTTATAAATCTTTTAAAATTCATTAAACACAACCTATGGCAAATTTTCTTATGTATAAACAGTGCTGATTTTTCAAATGTCAAAAGTTGTTCACTCAGTCATGGTCTTCCTTCAGATTAAACCAACAGTACAATAATCATTACTGTACAATATTTTAAACAAAATCTTAGACTACAAACAGAAAATGACTCATTATTCTCGCTCTTCTTTAAAAGTTAAATGTCAAGAAATTTAGAATTCAAATCTGGTATTTTCTATTGTATTCCTTGTGGTTCCTTATTCTAGATATTCAATATCTCTTAATTCTGTCACTTTCTGTTTCAAAATATGCTTTTCAGCATTTAGATATGTTATCGGCTAAACTGGTTGATTGTGCTGATTTTTTTTTCTGTGGAAACTCTTCTTTATCCGTCTTCATTTTTACCTGCATTCAGTTGAATCAAATTAGATGTTAAGTAAAGTGAACTATAAAATTTTTTAAAATACTTTTAATTAAGTATTTTGATTAGGAATAAACAAATAAGCATGTAGTTCAATGCTTCGAGTTCTGCTTTAGGAAAAAAATGATAATATTATAGTTGAAACTAGAATGCATATTAATTAATATAATCAGACTCACTCCATTCATCTTACATAAGCTTGAGTCCTCAAACAGAAATCTGAACATAAATATGTTTAAAAACTATAAGACCACACAAATACCCTCAAAACTATAAACCAGTTAAAACAAGTTTTCTGATCTACCAATGCTAAGATTATAAATGAATCTCTGTTGGCATGGCCAAATGTACTCCACAGGAGCCAAAAAAGCAAAGCATACCTCCAGGAGATTAGACTGAAGGTGAGTCATCCTGACACACAGGCTGTTGAGCTGACATCATCAGTCAGGTCATCGGATTGAAAAAAGAATCAGTCCACTCACTGACTCTTTCCATGGACCAACAACCCGGGAGACCCTCTACTGAAACTGAAAAGAGAAACCAATCTTTGCTGAACACACTGTAACCTCCTCTAAAATGGGACGGCATGTTGCATGAAAGAAGCTTCAGTTTTGAAATAAAGGGTGCCAAGTACTACTTTTAGGTCAATGCGTTAGATTCAATCTTTTGTTTTTTTAAATTTTTTGTAGAGACAGAGCTATTTTGCTCAGGCTGGTCTTGAACGCCTTGCTTCAAGTGATCCTCCCTCCTTAGCCTCTTAAAGTGCTATAATTACAGTCATGAGACACCAGGCCTGGCACTAATTTAATCTTTTCTAAGCTGTCACATTATTGTTATTGCTGTTATCATTATTATTATTTGGGAAGTGACAGACTCATATACCCCATAAAGATAGTCAAGCACCAATAAACAAGGAGAGTGTCATAAAAGAACATACATCCAAACTTGAACATTCACCAAATTTGTAGGTGGGAGAACCAAGGTCATGGAAAGCAGGGTGAATGCCCTCACCCTGCAGGGGCTCCCCCAGGGCAGGGAGCAATGGAAGTTGCTTACTTTCAGTTATAGAGACCATAAAGGATGCCCAGGAATATTTTAGAGGGAGGAGAGAAATCTCATATACTAAATATTCTGTTGTCAAGTGAAGTGCTTTTCTATAAATATTAAAAGATAAGAAAATATAATCACTAGTTAACCATTTAGTTCCTTGAATCATAAACTACCCTTTGGTGTTGTGCACAGAATATGCATTTGAATTTAAATACATAAGAATACCCCTAACACATAAATAGCTACTCCTATGTGCAGATGTAAGGTGTTATCTTGCTTTTTCATAATCATTTTTATTTTTATCTTCCCAAAATGTAGAGAATAAACAGAAAGTCACCGTCAAAAAGTTTCTCTTATTTTTTGTTTGTTTTAATAGACAAGATAACTGATGATTTTTCATAGGAAGACTTTAAAAGTAACACCACCTTGGAATTTGTAAAACATAATTGCCATTCTCATTCAAATAAATATTGTTGGATGGACGATTCAATTGATGAATAGGAAAGACTTTCTTTTCTGGAAGTTATACAAATCTTATTTAATATTTAAAAAAAAAAAAGAAACAAAAAAAAAAAAACATCTGTCAGGAGAGGAATGTGACATAGACAATGGTGATATTTTGGCAGGAAGGCATTGGTGAATAGTACCAGTCCTCTCAAATTCCTCATGCCTTCCAAAGAAGGGTGGGCTAAAGACCAGAGTGGGGAGTGTTGGAGAGACAGAGGGAAGGGGTCTAATCTCTCAACTAGACACCTGTTGGGCCGCAGCAAAATGCTTCACAATAGGATTTTTTTTTAAGTCAACAGTTCTATAAAGCCTGAGGACACACAAAAGTATAAAACCTGGAAGTCCCAGGGTTCTCAGTGATCACAGGCCTCAGAAAGCAAAGCTGAAGAGCAGGACCAGGACCAGAGAAGGTGGGCCAGGGAGGCAAAAACCAGCCCAAACACTAGGAGTCCAGGAGAAGGGAGGCGGCAAGGGGCTGGCCGGGAGGGACTATTATAGTCTGGCATAGTTCAGGCTGTGAAATTTTCTAAAAGGTCATTAAAATACAAATTCCCAGGCCACAAACATAGGAGTTCTAATACAGGAGATTTTTTCCAAGCTCAGAAATCTGCATTTTAACAAGCACACGAGGTTATTTCAATTCAGGGTTTTTCCATGACATTTCAGGATACTCTAGATTAAGGGATCAGAGGCAATGAGGCCTTGATCTTTTGGTAACAAGGAACACACAAAGAATTTTTTTCAAGGAATAGGGTAAGTTTCTGTTCTAGTCGTCCTGAATGGTCAATTTCTATATTTGTTGAGAGGCATGGAGGTCCACACATTCCAGAAGTTGTGAAGCTGACACTATAAGCATTGATGGTAGCTTTGACCATTTTGCACTATCTGAAGTGATAACCTGTGGGGTAGGAACTTAGGGCACCATAGCAAGGCAGGAGGAAGACCAGAATTTAGAGAAAAATCTACTCAGGAAGGTCTGGTCCTTCTTCTGGAGCATATACTTATATAATTTACTTTGTTGTGGGCAAAAGAATTCCATCTTGTATAATATTACATAATGTCTTCAACATTATGTTATACCTCTACAAAATCTCTGTATTTTGCATAATGTATAATCAAGTAGACATTCCATAATTTAAACTATTCCACAATGGGGGGGGATAACTTCTAAATTTTTTCTGTTTGCATCTTTTCTTATTTCCTGGAATAAATTTCCATCAGTCTCAGGACACAGGTTGGGACCCTGGTCAAATGCATACATCTGTTCAGTTTTATTGTTCAACTGGAAGGGTTGTTTCAGAAAACAACTATTTTTTTTTTCAAGGAGATGATTTCATTTGTGGGCAAAAAGGAGTATCACACTATCCTCTTTAGAAGACAGCAGTTCATAAGTCTAGGAATCCATTTCCTTTTTTTTTTTTTAATTAAATGATAGCTGTGTACATTAATGCAATCATGGGGTACAGTGTGGTGTTTTCATATACAATTTGAAATATTTTCATCAAATTGGTTAACATAGCCTTTATATCATTTTCTTAGTTATTGTGTTAAGACGTTTATATTCTACTTTTAGAAAGATTCACTTGTACCCTTGTAAGATAAACCATAGGAAACTAGGAATCCATTTCCAAAGCAACCATGACACTACACGGTATTTCTCAAGATACTCCTAAAGCATCTGGGATACAGTGAAGAAAAGCTAGTATCATTCCATCTGGACCCACATATTTTGTTAATTCACTTGATGTTAGAAATGTTTTTACGCCTATGGAAGAGATGGAAAAAGAAACCAATAAGATTGGTCAGATAAGTTGCAGGAGTCTGTCATACTTGACAATTAACTGTGTCTTGCTGAAACACACAAAATGTGTGTTTTGTGAAGACAAGTGCCTTGTGACAAGACTAAAGCCTCTGCACCATGTTCAGGGCCTACCCTCCTTTGGCTCCCTGCTCAGGCACAGTTTAATGACAGAGGCCCAGCATGTTAAATATAAAGAAAGGCGTTTCTGTTGCCTCTGGGATTTTCCCATACTTTGTGGAGGCTGATTTTTAGAGTTCTCCAGCAAGTTCCCTTATAGAAGGAAAAAAGGTTTTGAACCAGGAAAACATGTAACAAGAGGTAATAGAAAAGTAACAGCTGAAAAAAATTAATATAGACACTGACTAATCTTAATGCCAAGGTGAGTCTCAAAGGAACATTAAGGCGGTTAGGCTCATTCACAATTACTAAGGCTAGGATGTCTATTGAAGAAAAGGAGAGTTGGTTTGGAAGGAGATTTCTTTTCTTTTCTTTTTTTTGAGACAGAGTCTCACTTTGGCACCCTTAGTAGGGAGTTCGGTGGTGTCATAGTTCACAGCAACCTTAAACTCTTGGGTTCAAGCGATCCTCTTACCTCAGCCTCCTGAGTAGCTGGGACTACAGGTGCCTGCCACAATTCCTAGCTATTTTTAGGGGTGGGGTCTTGCTCTTGTTCAGGCTGGTCTGAAACTCCTAAGCTCAAGCAGTACACCTGCCTTGAGCTCCCAGAGTGCTAGGATTACAGGAGTGAGCCACTGCATTCAGCCTGCAGAGAGATTTTAAGAATGAAAAAAAAAAAATGTTCTGAAAGATAGTTTGTGCTACTGTAACAAAATACTTGAGACAGGATAATTAATAAAACCCAGAAATTTATTTCTCACAGTCTGGGGACTGGAAGTTCCAAGTCAAGATGCCCACAGGTTTGGTGTCTGGAAAGCGTCTGGACTCTGCTTCCGACATTGGCGCCAGGCGGCTGCCTCCTCCAGAGGGAGGAACGCTGTGTCCTCACGTGGCAGGAGGACAACAGAGGCTCCTTTCAACCTGAGCCATTTATAAAGGTGCTGATCCCATTTGTGAGGGCTCCACCTCTCGGAGCTCACCTCGCAAAGGCCTGGCCTCTTACAACTGATGCCTTAGGGGTACCTCCCGACATGAATTTTGCAGGGGACATCATCATTCAAAGCAATGAAAATTCAGCCCACAGAAGAGGCTGAGGCTTCTAGACAGGCTGTGAGGCAAGTGGGACTGATTTTTGTGAAACACATTAATAATCATGAGAATAAGCAGGATTTATGATAATTGTGAAGGCAGAACAGCATAGTTGAGTGTGATATGGAATTTAAGAGTCAGAGTAGGTATAAAACTTCACTTTTCAGTAAACTGTGACTGTGGGTACATTAATCTTTCTTACTTTCAGTGTTCTCCTTGTAGAATGATGATTATAATAATAGCTACTCCCTGGCACTAAGATTAAATAAGGTAATGCATGAAAAGTTCTCAACATAAGGCCTGGTCTCTAGCAAGAATGCTGTGAATATTAACCATTAAAGATGATACGAGGTAAAGATAAATGTTCGTAACTGCCATAAATAGCACAGGACCATAAATTGTAACCAAGCAAAAATTAAATGTAAAGAATAATATGAATAAGAGCTAATTCCTGTATCTTCTCCCAAACCCCTAAACCTTCTGTAAGACTTGATTTCACACAACAGTGTCTAAGGGCACAAGCAAACAGCAGAAGAGGGTGTGTTCAAGTTTTGAAGAAACTTGTAATCCTAGCACTCTGGGAGACTGAGGTGGGTAGATTGCCTGAGCTCAGGAGTTTGAGATCAGCCTGAACAACAGTACAACCCCTGGTAGCGCCTGTGGCTCAGTGAGTAGGGCGCCAGCCCCGTATGCCAAGGGTGGCAGCTTTGAACTTGGCCCTGGTCAAACTGCAACAAAAATTGGCCAGGCGTTGTGATGGGCACCTGTAGCCCCAGCTACTCAGGAGGCTGAGGCAAGAGAATCCCTTAAGCCCACGAGCTGGAGGTTTCTGTGAGCTGTCACGGCACAGCACTCTACCAGGGGCGACAAAGTATGACCCCATCTCTAAGAAAATAGCTGGGTGTTATGGTGGCTGCCAGTACTCCTAAGCTACTCGAGGGCTGAGGCAAACCTTGCACAAACCTAGGAGTTTGACGTTGCTGTGAGCTATCAGCACTCTGTTCAAGGCAACAGAGAGACTCTGTCACCAAAAAACATATAAATAAATAGAAATTAAAATTTTTTTTAAATATCAGTAAAAAATAAAAGTACAAATTTAGGGGGAAAAGTTTTGAAGAAAAGTGAACCAGAGAAAATCTTAAGGGTCGGCAGGGATAAGGAGGTCACACAAACTAATTGGTAAGCTCAGAACGAATCCAGAGGAAGGATAGCAGCATCCTTCTCAGAAATTGTTGAAATAATTAGAGAAAATGCTAGATTCCCCAAACTACCTAGGATGGAGACTCAAGCAATTTTATATAAATAACTACTATAAAAGATGGTACCAGTGCCCTGGAGAACTTATGAAGATCTGAGTTACATACGCATAGATATGGATGTTCACATCTACATGAAAGGTGTGCCCAAAGTCACCATACATAGGGAAAATTGGAAAGTTTAGCCAAATGTACACTCATTTATAAAATATTCATTACAAAATTTTACAAAATATTCTCTAGGTGTTGGCCACCTCTTCATAAAATTTTGTAATGAATATTTTGTAAATGAAGGTACATTTAGCTACCATTTCCCATTTTCCCTATGTATGGTGACTTCTGGAATACTCTGTAGAAAAAAATTCTTCAAGAATATAAATGAAGCTATTAAGTAATATTTGTTGGGGAGAAGTAGATCTGGAAATCTTCAGTTTTCCGCTTTCTGTGTTGGAAATATGGGCTATCTTTATAAAAATGAAAATCAATGAGGATATTTTATAATCATGATTCTTTGGTATGGGTATAAAATCTTGCCCAGTTGATTATTGAGCTGATGGTGCCATTTAGAAGGTATGAACTTTGTTATTCTCACTCCCTCTGCTGGCTGGTTGTTAGCCACACAGAAGCATCCTTTATCCCTGCCTCATGGGCTAGGAATTGCTTGAGAGAAACAGAATAATCCCACCTCCTCATTAGCTACTAGAGGTTGTTGATTGCAGAAGCAGGAATATGGAACTGGAACTAGGTGATTCTCAATACAGATGACTCTTCCCTAGAGAATTCTTAGTGTTATAGGCAATTCAGAGATGTCATCTGATAGTGTCCTAAGAACCCAACAGCAATTTCTCATGGATGGGAACTTTTAACCCTAAATATGATAGATGAATATCCCTGATCTGTCAAGTGACAACATTTCAGAACTTCCCTTCTTGTGTCTGTCTGGAATTCCCCAGGAGACAGAAAGAGAATGCTGCGCTCAGTGAGCCAGTCCATGGCGCCCTTTGTCACAGCAGATGTTCTGCCCTCAGGAAAGCCATCTGCACTGGAGGACCTCCAGCGCCTCAAGCACATGCCCTGGGCATTCTGGGGGACCCCTGGAGTAACCGTGACTTCAGTGTGAGCTCCTGGGTGTGCACTTTCTCCCTGCCTGCTGCCTGTAGGTCTCTGGACTTTACATAGCACTGCTTGACTCAGCTAAATCATGCTTATGGCTAACAGGGGCCAGGGGCAATTTGTTTGCCCTTCTTTTCCCTTCATGTTTTAAAATGAACCACAGGTGTCTCCGTATGCTCCAGCACTGTTGATGCGCCCAATAGCTAGTTAACTAGGGATTTTCTGAAGCTGTCCCTCCCTGTGTAATCCTGCTCCCTTCCTTTGCTTCTGCACTGCTCATCCCTCTCACCCTACTCAGTCTGGCTGCTGGCATGGCTCCTCTTGACTAAGTCCAAACTCTGAACCAATGGCACAGTCTTTTGTAAGGATGTATGCTAATGACAATACACAGCTGATTGCCTTCTAACATTCTGTGACAGGGAAGCTTGGAGGCTCTGATTGGCAGAGTACACAGATGTCCCGCAGAGGATGTCAACTGTGAACAGAGGAGGATCTATAGATTTACCAGACCGTTAATGAAACTTAACCTCTATGGCTTCTCACTTGCACTAGCCCATGCACTAGCTCATTCAAAGACTTGATGTGATCTTGGAGTCATCAGGGAAGAACCAATGGTCCCAGCCATGTACAGGAGGCATGACGTGCAGTCAGAGCTTACTCTCACAATCTGGGGGTGGCACAGGAAGTATAGTGAGACCAGCAGGATGTCAGCAATGCCTCCATATTAGCCATATCCCTGAACAACCTCAGGACCCAATTTTTGACCCTAAGGGGAATGACAAAGGAGATATTTCCCTGTGAGTAACTATGACCCCAGGAGTCAAGAAAATTCTTCATTTTCCATACTCCCCTTCTTAGGGACTTCCCAGTGGGAACAGACGGCAGCAAAGACCTAGTGAACCATTGGCATAGTAGCAGCCATCAGGGTCCGTAACCAGTGGTATCAAAGGGCTGGAGTCTTCCTAAGACTTTTCTGAGCACTGCCTGAGCCAGAGACTCAGATTTGGCATTACTAATAAAGAATGCTGAAACTATAAGAAAGCTTTCTGAACTCTTCATCTCCACCCACCATGCTAGAGGAAAGATCAATTCTATTTCCAGTCTTTCTGGAGAAAATATTTCAAAATTGTTCACATGAGTAGATAATTAAAAGGTGTCCAGCCCAAAGAAGTAGAAAAAAAAATGTTATAGAACTGATAGGTAGGTAGTTAAGTATTAGTTGTTACTTTTCTGAATTTTATATAGTGTTTGTACTATGTATCTATTTTTTAAAGACGCTAATTTTTGTGATTTATTTTCTCATTCTAAATATTCACTTCCATAGCTAATTTTGTATACTTTTTCGTAAACAGGGTCCACCTACCTGGTTCTGGTCTCACACAAGCTGTTGTCTGGCTCCTACTCAAGCTATTACTTACCAAAGCATGACCCTGTAGGGACAGATGCAGAAGGCACAAAAATCTTTTGTTTCTAGGAGGCCCAAATTAATTAAGTCAATTGACTATAGATGTAAGGAAATATATATGGGCTCTCAATTCTCTTCCATTGATAAACTTGTCCATTCCTGTGCCAATACCACATTTTATGGATTATTATTATTTATAAGTTTATAATAAATTTTGAAATTGTATAGTACAAGTCCACCAAGTCTTCTTTCTCAGACTTATTTCAGTTCCTCTCTACCTATGGCATTTACACATAAATCCTAGGAACAATCCGCATGTCAGTTTCAATAAAAGTTCCTACTGGGATAGATAGAGATTATATGGAAGTGAAAAATTCATCTGGAGATAGGTGCTATCTTTAACATATTGAGCTTACAATCAATAAACAAAAAATATATCTCTGTTAAGTTAGACATCTTTTGATTTTTCTTAGTAATTTTGTATAGTTTTCAGTGTACAAGCCTTATACTTTTTTTTTTTTTTTTGCAGTTTTTGGCTGGGGCTGGGTTTGAATCCACCACTTCCAGGATATGGAGCCAGCGCCCTACTCCTTTGAGCCACAGGGACTGCTCTAGCCTTATACCTTTTTGTAAAATTATTTTCCCAAGTATTATACTTCTTTTGAAACGTACTGTGAATAGTTTTTTTCTTAATTTCATTTGTAGAATTTTCATTGCTAATATACAGAAATAGAATTGATTTTGTAGACTGACCTTGTATCTTATAACTTTGCAAAGCTTAGTTATTAGTCTGAAAAGCTTTTTTGTAGATTCCATCTGATTTTTTGCATAAATGGTCATGTTATCTACAAGTAATGAGAGTTTTACCTTCACTTCCTCTCTAGATGCATTATTTTTCTTACCTTATAATAATGGCTATAATCGCCAGGGCAGTGTTAAATAAAAGTGGTAAGAATGGACACCCTTATTTTATTCTCAATCTCAGAAGCAAAGCATTTAGTCTTTCATCATTATGGATGGTATTTATTAGCTTTGAGGTTTTTCAAGATGCCCTTTATCAGGTTAAAGAAGTTTCCTTTTCTTTCTAGTTTGTTAAGAGTTTTATCATGATTTTGCCAATTGTGTTTCTAGATTATGTGGGGTTTTGCTTTATTCTATTAAAATGACATGTTATATTAATCGTTTTTTAGATATTAAATCAACCTACACACCAACATTACATTTTTAATAACTATACTTGGTCTTTTCTCATTTTTTTCCTATTAGAATTACTCCTTATGAGCAAATACAGACCTTTATCAACTGAGGTTCCTCCAAAATTAACACTAAGAGGCATATGCTATTGTGTTTGTAGGCACAGTCCAGGGTCCACATAAGGATGTGCTAAATATTGTGTTGTCAGAATGATGAAGGACATTATTCCTAAGGTGATTTGACATAGCAATTCTTACATGAACCCCTCTTGTAGAAGTGTTTAGCAATAATCCCATGACTTCTCTGAAGATTCAGCAGGTGTACAGATGGAGTAGGATGATCTATTGATTAAAAATATGGTCCCTGGGCAGCGCCTGTGGCTCAAAGGAGTAGGGCACCAGCCCCATATACCAGAGGTGGTGGATGCAAACCCAGCTCCAGCCAAAAACTGCAAAAAAAAAAAAAAATATATATATATATATATATAGTCCCTGCAGATAGGCAGACTCCCTAGTTTCGAATTCTGGCTATAGTACCTACTTGCTGTGTAACTTTGGGTGACTTATTTAATCTCTTTGAGCCTTAGATTTCTCATTTGTAAGACCTCTCTTCTATAAAATGAGGCAATAAGACAACTTGCCCCAAAAGAATATTGGGAAGACTGCCAGTAAAGGTAAGTAAAACAGGTAACCCAGTAGCTGGCACAGAGCTCAGTAAATGGTAGCAATTATTGATTCAGACAGCTTTAACATTGCCCTCAGCTCAACTAAACTTCAGACAACTTTCCTCTTGACCAGAGATCTCTCTTCTTAGATCACTTACTTTAGAAAGCCTATACTTATAAATTATCCTTTTGAGAGGTAAATCTTCTACAACCAAGGACTGTCTTTCCAAAGACCTGGGAACCATACCTTTGGATGAATATCATCCAAAGAAAAAAAACCATTCCATTATCATCCAGGAAAAAAAAAACAACCTCATCTGTGAAGAAGCAGAAGCCTAACTTCAGGAAATGCCAATTAACAAACACAGACAGGGTAATCGCATTCACCAACCTCCCATTAATGTCCTTCAGGAATTTGACAACAACTGAATAAAAATCTCCCCACTTTTATTTCAGTGTAGTTGAGTTCAATCTCTTTCCTATTGCAACACTATTGAATAAACTCCTCCTTGCCTAACCCATTCAGTGTAATTTTTCTTACATTATTATTTTTTTTTTTTTTTTT
>NW_003852397.1:26680154-26686568 GCF_000181295.1 Otolemur garnettii
TTTTTGGTTGCAGCCATCATTGTTGTTTGGCGGGCCTGGGCTGGGGATTTGAACCCACCACCTTAGGTGTATGTGGCTGGCGCCTTAGACGTTTGTGTTTTTCTTACATTATTATGGTTATTATAAACAGAAATAAAGCATAGGTTTGCCTTCCAGTTGTTTCAGCTGCAGAATTGAAGTCAATATTCACTGGAAAGAGTTTTAATAAAACTATTTCTTTGCTAGTTGAAAGGGAAGGTGATACACAAGAGAAAAACTCAATTTAATTCAAATTAAGGGAGGAGGGAGGCAGGAGTGGGGATTGGTGTGCTCTCACCTGATGGGCACAATGTAAGGTTATGTGACATACCTCTTGGGTGAGGGGCACAACTACAACAGGGACCTTACCTAACAAATGCAAACATTGCAACCCAATCTCTAATTGTTTGTACCCTTGTAATAATCTGAAATTTAAAAATAAATAAATAAATAGGAAGGTGACGAGAATCTGGATGCAAAGCTAGGAGGCTCTGTGGTTCAATTACAATATTCTCATACTATAGCTGAAATGGGACAACTTATTCCCTTTAAAGCCTATTTTGGAGAGACTGCCTGTTTTCTATCTGTTAACTGCTTTTCCAGTACAACAGCCATCATAGCTTTTAAAAAATTACAAGAGCAAAAGAAGCTAAGAAGCTGAAGAAACTTAATATAACTGATGACCCAAAGAAAAGCACCAGGTATTAAACAATTACTTAAATGCCTTTTCATCACGCAAAATTGTGCCACTTAACATGTGTGTATTTCTGTGTGTGCCTTTATTTCTCAATAATGAATTAAGTTTCTATGAAAAAGAATACTGCCTTCCAAGTAATATTCTCCTTATATAAAAGATAATTATGCCATAGAATTTAGATAATTTGGAAATAGTAAGCCTCAGAGAGAAACAAAAATTAAGTTAAAAGTATTGAACTAGAAAGTAAGAAACTAGGATTCTTTTGGTTTCCTCAGTGAAGGTAGTATTTACTTTTGCTTTAAGATACTGGTAGGACCAATATTTTCCAGTGAACAAATCTTTTCCTATAAAAAAAAGAGTCAATTTTTCTATGCTCTGTTCCACACAGCTCTGGGAGGTTTGGGGGCTAAAACAACAACAACAACAAACCAACCAACCAATGAAAAAACTCTACAATAATAAAATGTCATGTCAGAATCATTAAGTAGAAGCTATTGGTCTGTTAATTTGCTCTTAATACTATGATCTGAAGAAAAGAAAGAAAACTTTAACAAATAATAAAAAACTTTGAGATGAGGAAAGAGCTGACCTTCAAGCATTCTTCTTGATTTAGTCATAAATGACTGCCTCAACCTCACCATACTTCTCTGAGGTGCCTTTCTGCCCAGTCTTGGAAATTAAATTTTGCCAGAGTAATAGGCCTGATGTGGCCATTGGAATCATGGTGAATCACAGTGACCCTTACCTACTTAAGTGTTCCCTCCAAATGGAAATTAAACTTTGCCACAGTAATAGGCCTGATGTGGCCTTTGGAATCACAGTGAATCACAGTGACCCCACCTAACTAAGTGTTCCCTCCAATCATGTTCAGTGTAAACCAAACATCCTGCAGTGCCAGGATTAAGAAATGCATTGTTTTTCTAAAACCATACCACTTTGTCATCATATAATAGAAGGATTCATTCAAGATTGAGAGGTGCTCCTTAGTAGGCCTATTCAGGAAGAAGATTAGTTTAGAGGAGCCAAAATCAAAGCATACTGTTTGCTGTTAAGTGATCCAGTTCCTCTCTGAAATAGCATTCTTCCTCTCCATGTACATTTTGGAAAATTACAGAAAGATCAGTAGGTACTTGTAATGCAATCAATGCTGAATTATCACCCAACAGGCTGAGTATTTGAGGGCACTAGCAAAACAGAGGAATCAGAAAAGACTAAGAAAGGTTTAACTTTGATGAAGTTATGCAACAACTTAAAATAAAATCCATGAGGAAAGCCATTGCATTTCAGTATTCATGTGAGTTTTATGACATTTTGAAAAAATAAATTGTCTTTTGAATTGCACATGGGGTTGTCATCACAACCTTTTTAGTGTTTGGGGCTTCTAAAATTCCCAATTCAGCCCCACATACAAAAATTCCAAACACGGAGGGTTAAGGCATTAAAGATGAAAGCTAGTACCCGTACAAGTATTTATATTGCAAAAGCTTTGCCCTTCTGCAAGAACATGCAGCTTCTCAAACACTAACCTCTCTTTACAAGGTTATGCTTATTAGCTGGGATTTGTAGCTCAATAGCAACACTGTTCATCCTTGGTTCAATTCAGATTGTAATTTCTTTTTAAACTACCTGACCCTTATAATCATATGGTGAGTCGGCCCGATCATTCATCTTCCTGAAGCCAAGTACTTGGTCTGAACACAGAGTCACTTGTGTTTCTCAAGCCTCTCAGCATCATGACGATTGGGGTGAAAAACTGTCAATTGAAAAAAGTTTGAAAGAAACCTTTCATACAGTGTTTTCATTGTCTTTTTCTTTTTCTAGAACTGAAAATTTCTGATTGCGAAAACAAAAGTCTTCCTAGATACAAGGATGAGGTTTAGTTTAAGAGATAATCTTTGTTTCTAATTAAGTGTGGCATCTATCAACTATTTCATTGTTCCCACTGTCAGAATGCACTGAATGAGATTTTGCTTTTTCTCAGGGCCCAGTGTTTATTAAGCACTCAGCAAATGCTTATTGAATAAATGAATGAATGATTCTACCTAACCTCATGCCTTTGTCCTGAAGCTCTGTCTTCCGTCACACTATTAAAACGTTTCATTAGTGTCTAGGTTCACACCCAGAGCACCACATTCCACACCCTGCGTTAACTGGATAACCGGTTGGAGGAGAGTAAGTTACAAGGTGGATTTCCTAGACTGGGTTTCTGCCCATCCCTGAACCAATCTCTGTGGCAAAGGAATGTAATTAGGATCACTGGTTTATGTAAAGCAGTCCCTCCATCTATGAAGTTGAGATGGAGTATATTCCACTAAGAATATATACAGCTTACCAATAGAAGAGAGAGAACACTCCAAAGGAAAGCCTGGGAGCCACCAAGAACTGACAAGAGTGCCACAGATGTCAAGTAGGAAACTGAGAAATATTGATAAAACTATTTCTGTTTTTATTATGACTCAGCAGAAAACTAAGAAACGTAACTGTGTTAGAAATAATTCCATCTCCCTTTAAATTTAAAGAAAATATCCTTTATATCAGTACAAAAAAAAAGTACTAATAGGTTTTTTGTGACATTTGACACCAATGTATTTGTTTTTAAGGGACAGACCCTAAAGTGGGATGCCACTTATTGTGTAGTGGAAAGACTTTTAGATTGACTAGACACTGACCAGCTGACTGCCCCAACATGTTTCTTAATCATTTAAGAACACTATTTTCCAGAGAAATTTTAAATAAATTGTGGTTGACTTTATGTAGATTGCAGTTAATATCTTTTGCATATTTTCTAAGAAACTGCTCCCTTTGTCAGAGGTTATAAGAACATTGTTCCATCATTTTCCTTCTAAATCTTGAGGAAAATGTACAATATCTAATTTGGGGACACATGATTCTTAAGGTGTTAATTGAATTAACTTTGGTCATTGTGTTGTGCTAAGTATTTACTTTTCTAGCTGCTTGAATGAACAAATTAAGAGATATGTGAAATATGATATCATAGGTTTCTCTGATTTTCTCCGTAGTTCTGTCAAGTTTTAATTTTTCTACCTTGTTTAGTAACTGTTTAGCATTATTATGCCTGCCTCATTAGTTGAAATGTCTATGATTTTTGAGACTCTCTTTATCCCTATTAACACTTTCACCTTAATATTTATAAATGCTGATATTGACCTATCAGTATATGTATACTGTCATTGCTCCAAGAATTATATACATTTTAGGATGGAAGTTAAGATAACGCCTAACTTTAGACAGACTTTTTGATCTAAGGACTTAATGGTAAATTTTCAAGAATAACCATTTAAAAATAAGCAATAAAATATAACCTCCAAACTAGTAGAGAGAAAATATTCTAAAATAAGGAAAAGGGCTTTCAAAAGTCCCAATTTTGATAGACCAAAAGAAAAAAAAAGCAAGAAAGGAGAAAAGGCATAGAAAAAGCAAATAATAATAATAATAATAAATGAATAGTTACAATAAATATAAATGGCCCACCACAACAAGTAAAAAGGTTACGCTTTTTATGAGTATACTTGCTTGTGGTATTATTTTCTGTAATCCTACTTTTTGTCTTTATCTTTATGCTTTTGCCTTTTGTAAACTGTATATAATGGAAAATGGGCAAATGACACCTTATTTCTATAGGGGAAAAACAGTGGATTTCTTATGGGGAACTATGAAAGCCAGAAGAAAGTGACATAACAATTTTCAAGTGCTAAACAAAAAAAAACAATCAATCTAGAATTCTATTGAAATCCTTCAAGAATGAAGGAAAAATCAAAAGACATTTTCAGATAAAGGAAAACTAAGAGAATTTGTTACCAATAGAGCAGTAGTAGAAATAACAACAATAATAATAGTAGGCTAGAAGAAGTTTTTGAAACAGAAAAAAATGATAAATGAAAGAGTTTTGGAATGTTAATTGTGAAAAATAATACACTGGAAGCATTCAGCGCTCATGTATGTGTGTGTATGTATGTATATATATGAACAAATCAAACAGTAAAAAAGTGTGTGTATATATGTATATTCTAGATACTAGTCCACTGTTGTATATGAGATTTGCAAATATTTCCTTCCATTCAGTGCCAAGTTTTTCATTCTCTTCATGGGGGTCTTTCACAGAGCAAGTTTTTAATTTTGGTGAAGTTTAATTAATTTTTCCTTTTATGCATCTGGATCATGCTTCTGATATCAAGAACTCTTTGCCTAGTCCTAGATCACAAAGACTCTTTTTTATGTTCTTTTCTAAAAATTATTGCAATTTAATGTTGTGCTTTTTAAGTCTGTAATTCATCTTGAGTTAATTGTGTATAAAACGTGAGAAGAATGGAGGTTCACTGGTGGGGGATGTATGGATGGCTCCAGCACAGCACTCGATGAAAAGGCTATCTTTTCTCACATAGTAAGTCTTGCAGTCAGATAGGCTGAGGGCCTCCACTGTATCCTTTTTCACAATTATTTTAGCCACTCTTGTTCCTTTGTGTTTTCATATAACTTCTAGCATAATCTTGTCTACATACAAATTTCTTGTTGGGATTTTGATAGGAATTATTTAAACCTGTACGTAAGTATAGGGAGATTTAAAGATTTAACATCTTTACTATGTTGAGTTATCCAATCCATGATCACAGGACGTCTCTTCATTTACCTAACCCCCCTTTCTTTAAATCACTATTGTGTGCTTTTCAGCACACAATACATGTTCTGTTAGATTTATAGCTAAGCATTTTATTTTTTAAGAGGTTATAAATGGCATCATATTTTTAAATCCACGTTCACATATTTATTGTAAGTATAGAGAAATATATTTGATTTTTGTATTTTATCTTCTATCCTGAGAACTTGCTGGGCTCATTTGCTACTCTTAGGAGGTTTTTGTTGATTCCTTGGAATTTTTTTTTTTACATAGACAATCATGTAAAAAATGCAAACTTTTCTTCATTTCTGCAAATGAATTCCTTCATTTCTGATCTGTATGCTTTTTATTTCCTTTAACTGCCTTACTGAAGTGAATGTATACAACACTGTTGACTAAAAACAGTGAGAAGGGATATCCTTGATTTGTTTCTGGTTTTAGGAGGAAAGGATTCAGTGGTTCAACATATTAGCTGTAAGATTTTTTGTAGATGCTTTTGATGAAGTTAAGGAAGTTCCCCTTTATTTCTATTTTTCTGTGAGTTTTTATCATGAACTGGTGTTGGATTTTGTTAAATGCTTTTTCTGGGTCAATTTATATGATCAAGTGATTTTTCTTCTTTAGCATGTTAATATGGTAGCTATGTTGATTTCTGAATGAAATAACCAAAATTAGAGCAGAATTAAATGAAATTGAAAATAAAAGGATTATAGAACAGATGAATAAATCAAAAAGTTGGTTTTTTGAAAAGGTCAATAAAATAGATAAATCTTTGGCCAACCTAACCATGAAAAAAAGAGTAAAATCTCTAATCTTGTCAGTAAGAAATGGTAAAGATAAATTAAAAACAGACCCCTTAGAAATTCAAAAAATCCTTAATGAATATTACAAGATTCCCAGAAATATGACAATCTGAGGGAAAATGACCAATACTTGGAAGCACGCCACCTCCCAAGACTTAGCCAGAAGGAAGTGGAAATGTTGAAAGGTCTATATCAAGTTCTGAAATAGCATCAACTATACAAAATCTCCCTAAAAAGAAAAGCCCAGGACCAGATGGCTT
>NW_003852397.1:26688867-26696636 GCF_000181295.1 Otolemur garnettii
CCCTATTATGAAATTAACTTATAGCTTTCATATGAAATCTATAACCTAATAACAGCCTAAGAATACGGGAAGGGGGGAGGGAGAGGGGGGAATGGGTGGAGGGACAATGATTGGAGGGATCACTTCTATGGTTTATCTTACAAGGGTACAAGTGAATCTTTCTAAGAGTAGAATATGAATGTCTTAACACAGTAACTAAGAAAATGACATGAAGGCTATGTTAACCAATTTGATGAAAATATTTCAAATTGTATATGAAAACACCACACTGTACCCCAGAATTGCATTAATGTACATAGTTATCATTTAATTTAAAAAAAGAAATTAAAAAGATATAAAAATGGAGATGATGACTGTCAAGGGTTAAGGAGGGAGAGGGGATGAGAAGGAAGTGGGTATGGCAATAGAAGGTAATGAGAGGGATCTTCGTGCAGAAAAGGCTCTGTATGGAAATGTTCTCTATCTCGGCGGTACCAAGTCCATATCCTGATTGTGATATTGTACCATAGTTGGGTGAGATGTTCACTTTGTGGCAAACTAAGTGAAAGATACATGAACGAGATCTCCATATTATTTCTTCTACCTGCTTGCAAATGTAATTATATCAAATAAAAGTTTAATTCAAGAGTTAGGATTAAATGTCTTTTGAACTTTATAGAGAATGGGCTCTTTGTTTTTGAAAGAGAATGGGCTCTTTTTCTTTGAATGACATTCCAAAGAAAAGTATGAATCACTTGCCTCCACTTCATACTTAGGAGAAATTTAATACATCATAGAAATTTTATTAAGGAAAACACCACAGATCAGGAGGAGACATAAAGACAACAGGGCAGCTCTAATTTTGAACAGGAAATGGTCTATTGCATCCAAGATTAAACTAATATGAGTGACACATTATTAAGGTTATCCTACTAACTTCTGGGATGCATCCCACTGCAAAATAATAATTAAATGTTAAAACCATGGTAACCTTTAATGAAGTTAAAACATTAAATTTGGCCCTGTAAAGAAGTTGAATGTGGTCAGGCACAGGGAAAACAGCTTAAAATGAACTCAAAAGGAACATATCACCCAGGTTAAAAAAGAAGAAAATAAAATATTCCCCAGTAAAATTTTGTGCTATCATTAACTGACAGAAGATTTGATATGAAAGCTTGTCCGCATCAAGTCTTTAGCTATGCGACTTTAATAAAAAGCAAAAGCTTGCATCTTAGGTTTGGGCTAAAACTCTAATTTTTAGAACAGTTTCTCTTTCTCCTGGTCTGAGCTCAGTATTTCAGACTCACTGTTACCCAGTTGATATAAAACTTCCAGAGGGCACTAGAAAGTGAAACTGAGGATGGGTAAAGTGTTAGTGGAGGCTTAACAACTGCATTTCTCAGTTTTCTACTAATGCAAATAAGTTCAGAGTTAGTAACTACTGTCTAACAGTACTTATGGTAAACACTTAAAAATTTGTACTTTGGGTTGGCCAAAGTGGGAATTAATACCTTTCGAGTTTATTTAAAGACTCAGTTCAGTTCTAGCAGACTCCCTCTAAAACAAGTGAGAGTGTTATGCCTGTAACGACTGCTCAGGAAATCTGGGTTTGCCGTCTACCACTTAACATTTTAAGCAGAAATGCCAGCACTGCACAAAACCTACAGGAATCCCACTCCAAGTAATTAAGTGACCAACCTCTTAAAAACTTGCCAGAAGTAACGGTGTCTATAAAACCTATTTAGTCTGTTACTTAGTTCTATTTCTGCATTCAAAATTAAGATTGCTTGGAGAAAAATGTGACATAATTTTCGTTGTTAACTAAATGGTCACCAAAACGAAGAATTAAAATTGGCATATTGATTCAGTGTTCAAATTATGAGAAAATGGATTAGCATGAGCCGTCAAGTTTTTGTCTTTATTCCCTTTTGATTTAAAAAAAAAAAAGCCAATCAATGGGGTAGGATTAAATTAAAAACATGTCAAGGTGCATTTTACATGGAGCACACTTAACACTTTTGCCTGGAGTGCTTTCTGATGAAATACAGACTCCAATTTCCCATCATTACTCACCCTTCTTTCTGCTGCTTTGTCCTCTGTTGGTAGCAATAACTCTATACATGTCCTATAAACGTCCTAACAGGATACCGCACTCTGAGTCAGCTGCCACCACCAGGAGAACAGCTCCTTTCTGGAGACATCACACACAAATTACAACTTGAATTAGCAGTTTATCCTTAGAAAACTAGCAATTTACTAGTTATCTGTTAGTTGAGGAAAAAAAAAAAAGAAATTCAATTACTTGGTAGGGAGAAAACAGAATAAACAGGAGGCTGGTCCTTAAGAGTTGAATGGTGCGCAAATTTAGGTACTAGGTGGTCAAAGGGTGAATTCTCACACATTCTCATCCCTCCTTGACTTCTTGCAAACTTTCCACTTGGCATGTTATATGTCAAAGGCCAAAATGTAAGCTCCCCGAGTGTAGGGATAGTATTCTTTTTTATTTTTTTTACAGTCTTTGGCTGGGGCTGGGTTTGAACCCACCACCTCTGGCATATGAGGCCAATGCCTACTCCTTTGAGCCACAGGCGCCACCCAAAGATGGCAATCTTTAGATTCACTCTTGAATCTTCCATTCCCAGGCATGTAGCAGCCTGGCAAAAAGCTGACCCCAAGAAAACACCAAATAAGTGAACTCTTTATTAACTACCACGGGAGAGAAGAAGGAAAGAAACTGTGCTAGGTTCTAGGATCCCAGAATCTTTGGATTTTGTTATTGTTGAATAAAACTGCCTAGCTCCCCTTCTAGAAGCAGTGCTTCTCGTAAATCTTCCCATCAAAGCCTCCTTGAGGCCTTCCACTCTGTGTGATTAGACTCTCTGTATCACAGGGTTTGTTTCCCCATTGTGCTGAACTGTCACCTCAACATCACTGCTCTCCTGCCCCCCTCCCCGCCCCAGCCAGAATGTCCTGTGGATTACAAGAAAGCCAGAAACTACATTTCCCACAAATTTCTTTGTTCTCTAGTTCTACGTTAAGAGTTGGCTAATGAAAAATAAATAAATAAAAATAAACAGAAAAACACATTTTTTGGAAACCAAAAAACAAAACAAAACAAAAAGAGTTGGCCAATGAGAAGCATCTCCATGAATTTGGAAGGCAGAGAGAGTTGTCTTTCCTCAAAGGCTGTGCATGCAGAAGCGGGCAGGCAGCAAACATGGGTTTCACAGCAGCACCACGATCTCTTGCAAGGAACCTGCTTGGGTGCTGTTAAGTTATAGCTGAGGCAGCTGGTTGCAGTGGTTCTCAACCTTCCTAATTGCTGCGTTGTTACAAATTGAAAAAAGGGGTCACAACTCACAGTTCAAGAACCCAGTGTCAGTGCTGCAGACTGAGAAAGCAGAAACTTCTAGATGTCAAGATTCACAGCAGTCCAGTGGGTCAGCCCCTGAGATCCGCCCACTCTGGTGCTGCTGTTGCTCCCCGCAGCCACCCTTCTGATGCTGGAAGCTTCTAATTCCATATTCTAAGACATTTTACACTTACAATGCATCAAGTCGTTTGTTTTCCTGACCAAGATGTTGAAACATTTAAAATTAGCACTCAAGAGAAAAGTTTCCTGTCTTATTAACTTAGTGTATGAGATATTGCTTCCTCGGGTCTACTGAGTTAGGAAAATCTGGCTGAAATGAAGAAAGGATAACCCTGCATGTTTGGCAACCAGGTAATGTCTTTTCCTATCTCGTATCAAAATTCTTAAATACTTGGGAAAAAATGGTTATATCTTCATTGATTTATAAATCATGTTAGGGTAGTTGTTAAGCAGAGGGGTCATGAATTTTGTCAGCAAAGTGGTTACACTGCAACATTGTCAAGTCCTTACTGGTTGCCAGGTCAAACTGCTAAAATCTTAGGGTAGACTGAACAGGTCTGAGAACCACAGGCTCATTTTTTTATTTTTAACTCAATCATGAAAATACACAACTTTTTTTAAGAAAAGCAAAATGACTGATTTTTTTTATCCCTAAAGAACTGAAAACATAACTCAACTCATAAATTTCCCAATCAACTTGGTTTAGCCCATTCTGAAACTTTATTTATATTGCACCAAACTGGCCACATGTAAGCAATACATTCAGTTCTAACTTTCAAAACTTGCTGAGTAAGTTATCCTCGTGGATCTTAGCTACAGAGGTGGACAATAACTTTCTTTTCTTTATACAGGTTTTATCTTTTATTATGACATTCATTTTTCTATATGAAGATACAAATAAAAATTACACCAACTACAAAAGACTACTCTGTACTTAATAAACCACAGACCTATTTCATGGAACAAGAAGCCTTTGAAGTCGTTTTTCTTTATTATAGGTTTGCCTTAAAAAATGATATTCAAAACACAACATTTTTGTGTACAAAAATTCAGCACTGTTAACAAAAAGCAGTTATGACACTTTACAAGTCAGTGGCAACCTCTTCAGTGGTTCTCGGTCACCCATGTAGATGCTGCCAGGGCACCCAGACAGCAGCCATGGTGATTCCAGACACTCCAGCTATGGTGGTCTGCTAGACTGAGCTTCATCTGTGCGCAAATCTGTACCTTTTAACAGATAATCCCATGCCCACTGAAAAACAAGTTGCATGATACTGAAGTGATGCTAGTTACTCTTTCACCATCTATCATTTTGCAAAATCAAAACAGTTTCATAATATTTAAGGACCAAAACAACAGCCAAATACTGAATCCCACATTGTCATTCAACGTATGAGGTTGATCAATCTCCATCTGTGTTCAAGTGTTCCTTTCCAACACACTAAAATGAACAAGTGCCACTTGAGAAGGAACCTTCTTTAGTTTGACTCAAACAGATCAGACACACTGTCAGTCGAAAACAACTCTAACTTTATTTTCCATAGTGTAATCTTCGTCTTTCACAGTGATTCTAAAACTAACCTAAAGGCAAACTTCCAAAAAAAAACATTTTTTTTTTAAAATTTGGCTACTGTAGCATTTTTTTTTTCAGTTTAATTTTTTCTAATCAGGACTACTTTTTCTGTGTTCCAAATATTTTGTGTAAAATTCTCTCTCAAGTAATTTGTGTAATTTCTCTTAAGAGAAGGTAAGCCACTAAACTCGCTACTTTAAATCATTGATCAGTGTCCCAGTTAAAGGAATATTTTTAAATGATGACACTTTTAAGTAAAGGTCCTACACTCACGCCAATGTTTTTAAGTGTTTTGGTTATTACTGGGAACTCATGTGAAATGAAAAGAAGTACATGTACTTGGCCAGTATGAGGATAAAAATTTTATCAAGTACAACTGTGGCAAAAAAATTTAACTGATTTGTGAAAGACACTGGGACTTTTACTTAGTCATGGATGCAAGTTCACCACGTGAAATAGCAAGCACTTCTGAGCAATTGCAAAGACAGACCCTGTTTGAACAAGCCTGGTGGGCTGGCACTGACTTCGCAACAGGGGTATCTGTGTGAATTCTCTGGCAATATGAAGTCACTAAGCTCCACTCACTCACTCACAATAAAGTTTTCTATAGTCTGTTTTGTGAAAAAAGTTGGGTTTTGCTGTCATGCAAAAGGCAGCTTCTTCCCAGAGACAAAATACACAATATGATTGATTCTCCCCCAAAACAACTTTGAGTAAACTAATGCTCTAGAAAGATGACAAATTCCTACAGTGCATGTGGCCACATCTCCAGTGCAGAGGCTCCAGGTGGCACAGCACCACAGTGTGAGATAAGCACTGGTCCCAGGGAAGCAAGAGTCCTCACGAAATTGGCCTATCCAGACCCCTTTTAAACCACTTTCATTTTGGTTGCAAAGATACAGTTTAGTTTCCTAATGTTTTATTTGTTCCCATTTGAAGTCTAGAGCTTGCCATGTTTGACACTGCCTTCACTACCAAACGGTCATATAAGAACATTACAAAATACAAACTATAAACTAAGATAATCCTCTTTACAGTATTCAGATTAGTATATTAGAACATTGATTTAAAAAGGCAGATGAGTCAACTGGCAAACATCCAATTGCTTTTCCAATGAGGACCATACAAAATGGCACACAAGGTAAACACAAAATTTAAGTGTCAGGTGCTCAAAAACAGAAATTGTGGGGAAATTACTTCCCAAAAATAATTTTGACCCAGGTACGTATGTAGCCATTATTCTATAAAACATAGGGAAGGTAAATAATGGCTCACAAAACTAGAAGGTATTGTTAAGATAGTTTAGTAGAATAGCAAGTAGGGATCTTCAGAAACGAAACATAACAGGCATTGGTATTCGTTCTCCTCCTCCTCTTCCAAATTACATTAGACATTTACAGGAACTACACTTTCCCTAGTGAACGTCAGACTTAAATTACCATAGATTGTAAAAGCAATCTATCCTTAGTAATTTTACTAAGCAATCTACAGCAAATGCTTAATATATACACATCACAAGGATGAAATATCCAAGCAAATTATTCACTCATTTCATTCAGAGTAAACAAAGGTTTTAAAAGAACACAGTAAGAAAAGTGGAATAAAAATTTGTGCTGTTGCAAAACAGACAAAATTTTATAAACCCCACAAAATGATATGCAAATGTTTTAAGTTATTGAGAATATCTTCTCTGTTGAACCAAATCAAAATTAAATTGGAGGTTTTTCTAATGGAAGTAACATAAAGCCAGGTGCATGTTAACACAGTGACAGAGAGATAAGCAGAACACATGCATCGTAAACTTACTAATTTCAAAAACTAAGTCAAACAGGGTAAATAAATTATAAATGAAAGGCATATACAATGTGGGCAACAACTTAACTGTTATTAAATTGGAAAGCATGAAAGTGGTATCAGCAACAACATTTAGAAAAACTTTCATTATTAGAAAATATCAGATTTAATCCAAAGGAACCCCCTTGTGAAAATAATAAAGTATGGGAACCATCCTTTTCACGATAGCTTTAAAATAATAATTAAAAAACCCATAATTACAGGAATCTTCCCACATAATTTAGAGAATGTAGTGCAACAGTGTACTCCTGGATAAACTTAGCTGTGCAGTCCCCAGATGATGAGACCAATAACCAGAACTCCCAGGACAGCGATAATGAGGATGATGCACAGGGTTTTTCTGGATTTGCGCTGCAGATGCAAAAAACAAAAAAAGAAATCAGAGATTTAATAAGAGTATCTCTCTAGCAACTGAAAATACTGTATTTGGTTCATTTCTAGAGTAAAATCAATCCTAGTTTATTGCCCTCAAGTTTTGGCTGTGTTTGCTGCTTCACAAAACTCTCTTCAATATAAAGCACTATTCTTTTAAAAAATCCTCTTCTTGAATGAATGCCGCAATTTTTCAACTCTTCTTGGTAATTATTTTTGTGGGTATGGCTGGGCTTAAAATAGAAGACACTGAGAGTTAACATATAAGTGAGTTACAACAGAATGAGGTATACCTATGTACAAACACAAAGAACAGCTTCAAAGTTCAGACATTTTTTAACTTTTATTTAAAAATTTCTCTTAAAAATGAATTCTTTGGAAATATCCACAAGTATAAAAATGTTTGGCAACTTTTCCTAAAGTAATTATTTGTTCACTTTCAAAATTATTTTCATGCTTTAAAAATTAATAAAAATTTCATTCAAAATCTCAACATACAAATAGAAACCAAAGAGCAAACAAAATCATAATGCTGTCATTTAAAACACAGACGTTAAGAATCTCGTTCCACTCTCCATTCCTGACCCAGCTACCCGTATGTCTTTTTTTTTTTTTTTT
>NW_003852397.1:26696703-26729431 GCF_000181295.1 Otolemur garnettii
TCTCCTGCCTCCACCTCCCAAGTAGCTGGGACCACAGGTGCCCGCCACAACACCGGGTATTTTTTGGTTGCAGTCATTATTGTTGTTTGGCAGGTCTGGGCTGGATTCGAACCCACCACCTTAGGTGTATGTGGCTGGCGCCTTAGCCACTTGAGCCACAGGTGCCGAGCCCCGTATGTCTTTAGCATCTTGTGTGTTTCACATCTAACATGCAGGTATCCTTTTTCTTACAAAGTAGAAAAATTTGTAAATTTACTTTGTGGCAATTAGAAGCACCCTGAAATTTATAAAAAGTTACCTTCTGAGTCTGAAGTTACCTTGAAAACTATGAGTACTTTCAGTATTCCCCATATTCACCTGACTTTTCAACTGAAGACTTTACAAGTATTAAACACAACTTCTCTAATATTTCAATATTGTTGTGCATAAATGCCCCCTACCCACCCTCCCCCTGGTTATTATGCACCTTTCTGAGTTATGATGGGGTGTATTTGCTGAGGGCGGGGAGGGGAGGGGGACACCTCTTCCTAGTGTGGGATAATGACATGCTCAAGGCTGCAGGGACAAGAGCATTCACCTTCCTTTACGCTCATGGTCCACCCAACCATACCCAGGATTCCATGTAAAACTACCAGAAAGCTGCCTGTTTTCTCAGCATTTGGTAACATGGCCTCTCCTCACCCTTCAAGGCCTGAAGGAATTAAATTTGGGGGTAGCTCCACAAGGAAGTCAAAAGTAAAATGTGGCGATACATCTACATCCCTCCAAAAATCCAAAAGTAAAACAAAAATGATATATGAACGAAGGCAGTGACAAATCCCATTAAACACAAAGTTTCAGCAGTTACATGCTAACTGCTCCACAAAACTGCTGACGTTTACACATTACCGTATGTGTATGCACACACACACACACACACACACACGTGCAAGTGTGTTCTCAACTATTCATGAAAGACATCTAAAATCCATGGCATGGTGATATCAATTCTGTGGAGCTGCATATCTGAATTATCTGCACAAATATGGTAAACGGGAGTCACTCTGTCAGTGAATACTACTGGTTATAAATCAGGAGTCTCCACACAGCTTTCCCGTTATTTACATATCCTGAATATGCAGTCATTTGTCTACTGCTCTATAGTATAAAAGAGCTGTAAAAGGAAAGGCAATTTTTTTTTTTTTTGGCCAGGGCTAGGTTTGAACCCACCACCTCCGGCATAATGGGCCGGGGCCCTACTCCTTTGAGCCACAGGCACCGCCCGAAAGGCAACTTCTAAAGTGAGAAAAAGGGAAAGCAATTGAAAATATCTAAAAAAGTGACAATATAAATTAATAAGGTCTAAGAAAAATGATAATCATCAACAACAAAAAAATGATGCTTTAAAAGGAAAATCAGATGCTACCCATTATTTAGGGGATCCCAGAGAACTGGGCTTCAGGGCCTGCATATGATTCTAATATTTGTATAGTATTTGACACACACATATGGACCCCTGTATTAACGCTTCACTTAAGAAAGCAATTCATTCCTGGTGTAGGTCTGCTGAATGTTAACAGAATATACAATGAATAATGACACTCAAAGCTGCCGTGATTTCCACAAGACCTGAAGACCTCTAAGACAAGACTTTTTGCCTCTTTATCTCAGAATGCCACTTACAAAAAGAAAGAAAAGGTAAAAGGAACAGCGAGAACTGGAGGGAGAAGCCTATTGAGAAGTTTCTGAGTAGAAATGTCACAAGGATACTGGAAACCACCAGCCCTCAGAAAGCTTCCAGTTCTCCACTGTAACTCAATCAACAAACTTCTCTCCCTCGGGGCCGCTTACTCCCAGTTCAATCCTGAGAATAGACAGGCTACTTTCAGTCTGAACTGGAATATTTCTGACTCCTCTTAGAAGTGATTACTTCACCATCTCATTCATTCTCTTTCTCTCCTCCCTCTCTCACTCACCTGTCAGACCAAGTTATAGGAAATTTTATTACAGTTAATATTACCTGATATTCTGCTGCCCGTGATAGCTGCTGGTTGGCTTGCTGAACTTGGACCTCGGCACTTTCTACATTGGCTTCTATGCTGTCTTTAAGATAAAACACATACACACAAAAAACTTTAAACATGCATTGAGGCTCCAGTAACAAATCACTACATTTCATTCAAGAGAAGATTAAACGTGCTCATTGCTCAAAGCATAGGAGTAGACCAAAGTTGAATGTATTTTAAGCCAACTATAGTTCATCCTTATATTATTTCTTAGGTAATTTAAGCAACACACAAACATTTGAAGAAAAGAACCTTGATCATCTTCATTACAGTGCAACCCCAGTTCTACCTGGCAACCCAAGAAAAGTACTGCCACCCTGCAGTTACCAAACCAGTGTCAGCACAAGGGCCTGTCTCAGCCTCAAACGCCGCAGCTGCTTCATGCAAAACACATCAGTCTTCTTCCCATGACTGAGGATTTTCTTCATCACAAAGGGGTCAAAAATGGCACCTTGACTTTTCAAAGATTGCTGTTTCCTCAGAGGGAAACTAAAAAATGACCCAAATACCAAAATTTGGTCCATTTTATTTCTTTATATATAGTATAAATATTTAGCTATCAAATTGTCCTGTCAGTCCCTAGTGATCTTCAGTTACCTGTCATGATACCTATGTTCTACCCAGGTTTTCTATAATGGCCGACTGAGCACCAAGCATCTGACAACTTTTACTCAGGGTAAATACAGAGCAGTGAAAACCACTTGCTCTGCGGCCACCATCAACCTACTTCTATGCTGAAAGCCAGCCCTCACTGAAGGGCCAGCCAGCCTTCTCTAGTGATGGCAGTTTTTCTTCCCACACTCCTCTAACCTGGAGGTGGAATGGGTGTCACTCTGCAGCATGAGAGACCCTTGTGTCTTCCCTATCAACCCTCAGTGTCAAAGCTCATGCGATCAAACTCAGCCACTCCACCTTGCTGCAGACACCTATCGATCTAACGGTCTCTTCTCGTTCTTCCAACAGTTCAGCCGCTGACTCACAGCTGCTCTCTTCAACACTTCTCTTAACATACTCATTGGCGATTTCAATGTGCAGGGGCTGACCCTTCTAAATTCTGGCTTCTCAATTCCCTGACCAAACTTTTTTCAAAAACGATGTGCACTATCCTTCCTCAGCCCCTCACTTCCACGGTCTCATCCCCCAACCAATAACTATAGCTGCTCCCTAATCTCAATGCCGGGAGTCTCACCCCAACTGTCACCTTTGCAGCTCACTCCTCCTAATGTCCCGACTCCAGCAATTTCTGACCTTCAGTGATCCTCCCATTCTGGCACTGTCCTTCACATACAGTGTGTCCTTATTTCCCTCCTCACCTGGCTGAGATTCCTGGGTGATCCTTCAGCATCACATTCATCCTCAGCTCCCCTCCCCCTCTACCTCAGTCATACTCATGTGACAAAACCCTAGCCGGTACCCGTGCAGAAGATCACACACAAAAAAGGACTAACTTTAACGCTATTTCTAATCTATTTCTCTTTCAAGTCATGACTGACCAGCAATGGCAGTCAACTGCCACTGGCTGTTGTCATGATTGCCAACTTCATTTCTCTCCCTCTCCTCTCTCTTCAAACTTCCCATGCCTCCTTAGGCATTATCCTCAAGACAGGGACCCTGATTTCCAGCTTGTTGAGGCAACACGAACAATCAGAAGACATTTCTACATGTTTTGTGATCCTGTCTACCACCTGCAGGCACTGTCTCTCTCGTTGTCAGGGAGAAACTGTCATGCCCCGAGCAAGCAGCCTCTCCACTGTGTACTATGCATGTTACCCCATTCCTCACAACTCAACTCAGGGCCTCCGTCCAGAGAACTTCCTATCTCTCACTACTGGTCATATTTCTTTCCCTAGTAAATCAATCTTGTTAACCCCACAGCTGCCATCTTAAAAACAAACAAATAACGTTTCATTTTTTCTGCATTAATTTTTGCAGCTATGTATGACTCACTCTTTGTTCCACTTCTCCTCCTGACTCCTTCAAAGAGTCATTTATACTTGGTAGCTTCTGCTGCTCTCCTCCTCATCTCTCCTGAACTCACTCTTCATGCTTTTGCCTATACTATTTCACCAACACAGCTCTTGCCAGGGTTGCCTATACCCCACATCATTAAATCCAGCAGTCAATTCTTAACCTTCATTTCACTTGACCTGCCAGCAGCATTTCAAACAGGCTGATTATCCATCGTTCTTAAAGCACTTTCTTCAGCCATGTTCCAGGCTGAATGCATTCACTTGATTTTCCTCTACGCCAATGGTTAAAAAAATTTTTTTAGTCTTTTTTACTGATTCTTCCTCAGCTCTCTGGGCTCTAAATCAGGGGTCAACAAACTTTTTCTGCAAAGGGCCAGACAGTAAATAGTTTAAGCTTTATAAACTTAAGGCATATGATCTCTGTCACAGTACTCAACTATGCCAGACAACACTTACACATAAATGAATGGATGCTGTTTGCCAACCCTGCTCTATGATTCATAGGATCTAGGGCTAAATTCTTAGACTCCTGTTTTCTATCTAGACTAACTTCCTGTGACCTCATCCAATCACATGGCTTTAAATACTATCTATGTGCAGATGACCCCTAAATTTATATCTCCCGCCCAGACTCCAGGTTGACTTTACACCTGGCAAACCTTTACTTGGTATCAGTGTATACCTTGAACTTAACATATCCAAAAATTGTTGATGGTTCCACTTACACATTGGTTCCACTGGTTTCCCTTACACATTTCCCCCAACTTAGAAAACAGTGACTCTAACCATGTTAATGGGTGAAGGCAAAACCAGGCTCACCCTTGAATTAATACCACACCCAGCCATTCAGTAAATCTTTCTGGCTCTGTATTTTATAAATGCCCAGAATTCAGCACTACTCACCACCTCTCTGCTTCTACCCTGATCCAGGCCAACGGGATGCTAACCTGGATGACTGCAAATAGCCTTTTAAGTGGTCTCCTTGCTTTTGGTCTTATTCCAGCAACCAAGTGAGTCCTTTGAAATCTAAGCCAAGTTACAAAACAAATCCTGCACAAAGCCTCCTGTGGCTTCCTGCCCATTATTAAAAATATATTAAAACTCCTTACAGTGGCTCAGGCTCCTACATAAATGCCATCTGCTATGACTTTGGACATGATTCTCCACCATTCTCTTGCTCTTGTCACTCAACAAAAATGTCAGGTGTGCTTCTGCCTCAGAGGCCTTTGCACCTGCTGCTCTCTTACTTGCTCCCTTACTTCTAGGAAGGCTTCATGAAAATGTCACCTATCAGTATCAGTAACCCTTACCTGACTACCCTGCATAAAGCAGGAACATTCTCTTTCCCCAGCAATCCCAGCCCCCTTAGTGGCCTTACTTCCTTCATATGACTTGTCACCATTTGTTTGTTTTTCTTTCTTTTTAAAAAAACTTGTCTTTTTCCCCCAGTTGTAAGATTCATGAAAGCAGGGTCTTTTACCTGTTGTTTAATTTAAGGTGAATCCCCAATACCTTTAAACATATCCACAGATAGCTCCAGATTTAAAAATGATCAGGATCCTGACCAACACTGACAATTACATCTTAATTGGAGAACTATTACATTCAAACCTTGAAGGGATTCTTAGCAACTCTTTTTTTAAAAGAACTCCTAACATCTATCTAAGTAATATTACTAAATTACTCTACAAAAAAGGCTGTTAAAATAAATGATCAGGCAAACAGCTACCTATTCCTTATAACCTAAAAGACAAGATACTATACAGAGTTGGCTTGGTGCCTATAGCTCAGCAGTCAGAGCACCGGCCATGTGCAGTGGGGCTGGTGGGTTCAAACCCAGCCTGGACCTGCTAAACAAACAAACAAAAAAATAGCCAGGCATTGTGGTGGGCACATATAGTCCCAGCTAATAGGGAGGCTGAGGCAAGAGAATCATTTGAGCCCAAAAGTTTGAGGTTGCTGTGAGCTGTGACACCATGGCACTCTACCGAGGGCAACACAGTGAGACTCAGTCTCAAAACAAAACAAACAAAAAAGGTAGCATACACAGTTATAAACATCACCAGTTCCCCCAAAGTCCTTGGTATGATGAGAATTAGATTAAAGTAAGATTGAAACCAGAGGCCCTTGGAAATAAGCTGGAGGACATTACATGGTGCCTTCCATGATCTAGCAATGGCAGGTCCTAATTAAATTTGGGTTGCTGAAGTACATGAGGTCATTTCAGCCAGTAAAAGCCAAAAATGATATCTGTTTTAGCAAATGCCAAGGGCGATGCTTTGTCTGCTGTAGAGACTTTTGATTCCAGAGAAACACAAAGAAAAAGAGGAATTTTTTCACACATTTTTTTGTTTGTTCCCACCTCACAAAATCTCATCAGCAGGTCTTACCTATCACATCTCCTTGTTCATGTATCATCATTCCCAAATCTTTAAATATTTCATTAATATCCATAATATCGGCCTAAGAGAAAAAGGCATACATTATATGAAGGCATATATTATTATAATAGGACATTCCACAAAAAGGGAAAATTAAAAATCCCCAATCCACCACTTACATATAGGTAAGCATAAATCTAGATTTAACACACAAATTTTGTAAATATCACAAAAATATTTTACAAAAAGAGCAATCCTAATTTAAAAAAAAACTTTGAACCACCACCAGTTTCTCCAAAACATCTGTGATATTAAACATATCGAACGAGGTAGGATGGAAATACAAGACATATAATAGAGAAGGGCCATGGTTGACTAAGTTTATTTTATGCAATCTAATCTTTGTTATGACAAGCAGTATTTGGTTACAAGAGCATTAACTATTTTATGACATATTTCCAGTAAAAATTTATACATAGACTTGCTAATTCAAAAGAATAAAACATCTGACGCTCTCAAAATGGTTAATAAAACAAATAAAAATAAAAGAATAAAATGTTTAAGTATAAATTTAAAATCTCACATTAACAAATTTGAACATGCAATGGATTACTGAAGTTATAAATGTCCTTCCTGGTTAAATAAATTATAAATTTATTGGATAAAGAAGTTACATATTTGCTTTTCTTCTGTAATTAACTATTATTTTGCTCGATTAAAGAGAAAAGCTTAAATATTTTATTCAGGTGGATGAGGAAATTTACATAATCATCAAGTGTCAAGTCCTTATTCTAATTTTTTAGGTAAATTGCTTTAAGTAAAAATGTAATTATACAGTATTTAGAATCATAAATTGCCAAGGAAGAAATTCATTAAATTTTTTCAAGGGTCAAATAATAAAAAACAAATATTATTTGGTTCAAATGTAGTGCAATCTTGGAATCCATCTGTTTCCCCATCTGTAAAAGGGCAATGAGAGTGACAGAGTTAACTATGTCACAGAGTTTCTATGAGGATGTCAAAATGAGATGGAGAACATAAACAATCTGTCACATAGCACCTAGTTAGTATGTGGAAGGTCCTTAAATAAACTTCAGTCATTGTTAGCTGAAGGCCACCTTCTAGGAACTAAGTGGGTTCCATAAGAACTATGACTTAATAAATCCTCTAAATCTCTTTGATGTCATAAATATAATAAAGAAAAATAAAATACTTTTAAAGCCTTTGTAAAAATTCTTATTTATGCAAGTATGGTGTGTACCATGTGCCATGGGAAGACTCCAGACTCTCCAGAGAGATGTATTTTTGTAGACTAATATTTTTTTAATACTAAGGTGACATGTAGGTGACTTAATAGAATTTCAAAAAGTTGGGGTAGAGGAAAGCATGTTCTCTCATCCTAGCCTAAATAAAAATACCACCAAATTTATACATTTATTTAGCTTTCTTTCTCAACCTGCCTCCCAACATGATCTGAGTATCTTAAGAACAAACTCACTAAGAACAGAGCAGCAGCCCAACTCTACAATTATAGTAAGGCTTACTTCAAGTTGCCTGATGGAAGACTCTCTCTCATGAATAAGGCGGAGGTCATCTTCTGTGATTTCTTCATCCTGCAGCTGTACTTGAGGTTGAGTTTGGCTAACAGAAAGAAAAGAATATGGAAAAAACAAAGACTGGTATTCAAAACAAGGAGACACATTTCCTGTTTAAGATACATTCGCTAAGTAGGATACGTTTTGTTCATCAAACTCACAGAACTGCTCACTTAACTAAGAACATAATAGATAATGTTAACCAAATTTTATTTTATTTTTCATTCCTCTTATATTATTTTATCTCAAATGGGTTTAGAGATTTTATTTAATTTTTGGAAGCTATATTTGGCAACTGAATATTACATCTTAGCTGACTTAAACCTCACGTAAGGGAATAATCTGTTAAAAATTAAGTCGGTAAATATTTATTTGGATAATTTATGTATTTTATAATAAATACTTAATAATCATTTTGAAAAGCTTTCCATTTACTATCTGTTTTCAATTCATAAGTAACTTAGGATATTTGTGATATAATAAACTGACAGCTTTAATTCTATTGCAGGGACTATACTATATAAGATTTGAAAAACGATCTTTTAATCTGCAAAATGCTTTGTGTTTCTTACCTTTCCCAGGATACGAGATTCCTTTCTTTTGAGCTCTCTTCAGGAAAACCACCCTGAATAATTTAATAAATAATCGGGTTGGTTGACAAGGGGCAAAGAAAGCAAAAATAAGAAAAATTAATAACGCTGACATTTTCCTTTACAATAATTTAAACGAATTTGTGCACATGTGTATATATATATGTTGTGTAGAGAAAGTGGGAAGTTCTTGTTCTAGTTTTTAGGTCAACTGCTTCAAGTAGCAATATAATTATATAATTTTTTAGGATATAAAATTGTATATTTTTATAACCTAAACTCACAAGGAAGGACTTCATTAAATATTCTCAAGGGTCAAATAAAAAAATATTATTGGGTTAAAACTTAGTGTGGTCTTCACAGATCAATTTATTTTATTTTTTTGAGACAGTATGTTTTTGTTTTTGTTTTTTCCAGTTTTTGGCCGGTGCTGGGTTTGAACCCACCACCTCCGGCTTATGGGACCGGTGCCCTACCCTCTTGAGCCACAGGCACAGCCCCAGAGACAGGATCTTATTATGTTGCCCAAGCTGGTCTCAAATGCCTAGTCAAGCGATTGTCCTACCTCAGCCTCCTGAGAAGCTATGACTACAGGCATGCACCACCATGCCTGGCTAGTTTTCAAATCCCTATGTTAAGGAATAAGGAAACAACTTGTGATAGTTTCTAGGGGAATTTAAAATTAGATTAATTCAAGATTCCATTGTAAATCTCTCTTTCATTTACTTCCTCTAGGCTTAAGTTCATTTTTGAAAGTGGGTCATGTTTTGAGGTTAAATTCATAAAATTTATTTGCTCTGTTTGTTCATCTCCAACACCACCATGTAATCCAGGAGCAAAGTGCACTCTAGACCGGCACGTACACAAAGGGGAAGACTCAGTGCCAAGTCAAGGTGAAGACACTACTCAGGATTTGATCTCTAATCATTTTTGACAAAATATGTCTCTATACTTCTGTGTAATCTTTAGTTCTACAAGATGGACAAAATAATCACAGTAATACATAATCATCACCCTACTTAACAAAATAAAAAATATGTAAATAATACAATTAAATATTCAAACACTGATTTCTAAGAAACCACAGATCTTTATGACTTAAAGAAAAAATCATGTGAATGTAGACTTTCGTGGGACTCTTAGAAAACAGCATGTTCATTTTAGAATGAACCTTTCAAATACTTACAGATACTCTGGAACTGGCTCTTACTCGAGCAACAAACTCTTTCTCTCTCTCAGCAGCTTGCCTCTGGACTTTTTGGAAGTTTGTCAGTGATGTTGTAAATTCAGCCACTAAGCGATCTTTTTGTATTTTCCTTTGACGCTACAGGAGAGAGAGAAAAACCTACTAGAATCAAGCTGTGAAGTTCAAATCCTGAAACTGTCACTCACTCCCCAATTACCAGGACTCACCAATTAACTCTCAATAACATTCTGACAATATGTTCAAATACTGCGTTTACCTTGAGGCAAAAAAGGCCGATAATACTGATTTCTCACCTCAAAGTTTTTAGGCTGCTAAAAATTGAGTCATGATTTTGTGGTTATTTTAAAGTAGTTTTTCTTTTCTTTTGGCAAATAAAGCCTTATGCTTTTACCTAAGTAATAACTTCCATTAAGTAAGCAAGGAAATAAATATGTGCCCCTGGGACACCTTCCATCTTGAATGAGTGTGCATGTTGCCTGCAGTCAGGCCCGGAAGGCCAGGAAACAATTACTCAGGAAGCATTTTCCGAGAGCTTACTTAATTATGGGTCAGGGCAACCACATGGAAATAATTTTGCTTTATTGAACCACAGGATACTACCTGAGCAATTAAATATAGTTTTGTATTTTGTGAACTAATCTCTAATAGAATTTTTTCTCCCCTAATTTCCTCTCTAGCACAACAGTTCAAAGATCCTGCAATGCATTTGATTTCTTTCACATTCAATACATCAAAAATGCATCTTAAAGCTTGATACCTGTTCACTGGGGGTGGTGGGCAGAGATCCAAACTCTTTAATGTACTTATCTGTTTCTTTGGCAAGTTGGTTAGTATACTGCTGCTTCTGTTGCCTAAAGTGAGAAAACACACATTACAGCCAAAGAACTAATACACTTCTTTAAGCTACAACTCTGCCACTTGAATCAACCCTAATATTAGAATAATAGCTTTTTCATAGATCGGCTCTAAATCTTCTCTGTCAAAACAAAATTATCAGATCCTACTCTTTGATAAATATTGAACCAATATCACATGGCAGACTGTTCACTCACATGGCGTAGCAGAACATAGAGAAATAAATAGAAAAACTGAGCATACCAGCAGCCATTTAGTGACACAGATAAATCAGAAGGAGACTTAACTGCGAGGTGAGTAGATGCCTCATCCTTTATGTTTAAGATATTGACACTGTGGAAACCTTTTATTTCCATTGCACACCTGAGGAGGCCAGCTAAGCAAGTAAAGATTTGGTGCTTTAGACTGTCTCGTTCACAGGCCTTGGGTGTACCTGGCCTTTATTTTTCTAAATGAACACCTATGTGCTGTTGTTGTTCTGCTCCTAGGCACGGAACAACAAGGGGACAGTGTGAAAAGTAAACTCTTACACTCACTTACTTTCAAAGAAATATAACCAATGAGGTTCGGAGAGGCAAGCGGCTTCAAGGGCAAAGCAGGTAGCAAGGAAATACTACGCTGAATAAAAACCTCAAGGGTCTTTTATTGAACCAGGAAAAATGCGCACAAGCAAAACATATGGAACATACAAAGTTGATTACAGATAGAAAGAAATTTCTAGTTACACTGCTAAAAAAACAAATCTGGCAAGGTCAGTGAACTGAGGAAAAAATGGAAAAAAAAACAGACGAAATTATCGTAAGATTATAAAGTAAAAAAGAATCAGTTACAATATCTAGAGGATAAACTTGCCTATTCTATGCTGCTAATCTCTATCTTAACCCTTGAGCCTTTTTCCAGCATATGACGCATAGATCTATAGGTACCGTGTTCAGCAGAGAGCAGCGTTTGAGGAATCCAGGCTGTTGCCCGCCGATCCTCATGTCAGCCAACATTAAATTCTAACCCATGTCTCCCTCCCTGTGTTTTATTCCAATTAAATTTTATTGAAAGGAAAAACAGTAGAAAGATGCGGGTTTTGTTAAGGAATAGGAGGTTCTGGGAATTGTGAAAACTGGAGAGCCATCATTGTTTCTGTGTGTGCTGTTTGGGACAATAACTTGCAAATATCATTCAAAACTATAAGAAAACATAAGAACAAAAGGAAAAGTGATGGCAGCAAAAATCCAAATTTGTAATTTGAGGCCAGAAAACCAAGTTTTGGGATTGAGCCAATTAGTGACATTATTGAGATGGTCCAGAGTTTGTTTCTAGGTATCATCTTGCAATTGTTTCACTTCTTCAGTAAGTTGACTTTGGATGGCAGAGAAATCTTGAGCTAAAGGTCTTTCAAATGTGCCTTGAAGGTGCAATTTTACTGAATTCTGACTTTTAGAAATATTAAATGAGATGGGTGTGACACACACATATCAGTGTCACATACAGTACTGCCCCTGGAATCTGAATGCCCCAGAACTCGAACAACTTGGAATCTGACTGAAGAATTCAAGAAAATTCTGCACAAAATCCGAATGTTGCTTTGGAATCCGAACATTGTTCCCATTTTTTGTGTGTCCATTTCCCCAGCGCTCGGGTCACCCACGTGCTTTGTCATTCAGTTTATTGTCAGAAACTGTAGTGAAAGCAGCTCAAGATTTTCGCTGCTCATTTTATGCTTTTGTGCTGTTTTGTGTGTGTGTGTGTTTAATATAATGAGCTAAGTGTATTTGCCATAGGTCCTAAAAAGTGTCATGAGGAAAAAAAGAGTAAGAGAAAAGCTGTTAGAGCTACAATTGAAGTGAAGAAAGATCTTACCACTAAGTATGAAAGTAGTACGCGTGTGGCTACTGTGTTTGGGATGCCTAAATCAACTGTTTGTGTGATTTTGAAAAATAAAGAAGCTATCAAAGCAGTGATGTGGCAAAACAGGTAACAATGCCGACCTCTAGGAGACTGAAAAGTATGGAAGAGATGGAAAAATTCCTCTTACTTTGGCTTAAGGAAAAACAGCTGGCTGGTGATGTGATTTCTGAGATGATGATTTGTGAGAAAGCCAAGGTCCTCCATGATAATTCAGTGAAAGGCAGGCCTGACACTAGTGCTGAAAGGAGGAGTCTAAAGCCAGGAGGGGGCGGTTCAGGAGTTTAAGAGAAGGACCGGGAACCACAGTGTTGTTATGCACAGAGAGGCTGCCAGCTCTAATTTAGAAGCAGCAGAAAAGTTTGGAAAGGAGTTTAAGGAGTTTGTGAACAGTGGAAGGTATGTTTTGAACCAAGTGTTAAATTGGAACAAAACAAGCCTTTATATTTTTAAATTTTTAATTTTATTGATTTATATTTTATTCAAATATTATTTGTCAATATTTTACCTTAAAATCTAGTGTATTTATTGTTGAAATCATTTTGAAAATTCAAGCTGTGGGACCCAGGAACAGATTAATCCAGTTTCTATTATTTAAAGGGGGAAAAACTGTCTTGGAACTCAAACCATTTGGAATTCCAACAGGGTTCTGGAACGGATTAACCTCAGACTCCAAGGTATCATTGTACTAATTTTTGTATAGTCTACAATGCTTTTTGCCTTTCACCCATCCAAAGGATAGCTGCTTTAAGAACATTAAAATGTTTTAAAATTTCCTGATCAATGGTAGCTGAAAACTGAACTTCTAAAGTAGTATTTTGAAGATAGCCATTTAATTGATGGGCTGTTTGAATGGAATGAGATGAAACCACAGTGGTGGTTGTGGGTATAACAGCAAGGGCAGTAGCTGCAGTTATAGAGGCTATGAGGACTCTGAGGAAACATTTCTTCTTGGAGTTTTCCCAAAACTGAAGTAATTGGCTCTAAAGCATTATTTTTCACCCAAAGACAGGTGAGGTTGACTGGAATCCAAGTTTTAGCAAGTTGTCTTAAAATATGTAAGTGAGTTAAATCAAGTTGTGTCACATTAAAATAAGTAAAACAAGGACTCAATCAAGTTTTGTTGGCTTTTAAAGTCAAATTGAAATGCTTTAGTTAGAGGAATTTTTTTTGACAAATTGAAGTAAATTAGTATGAGAGGTCAAAGCAAAAGTACAAGGCTTTGAAGTGCAAATCATAACTTCAGCATAGAGTCATTAACAATTATTGTAGAGGATGATTAGGAAATGAACTTAACACGTCTTTGGCAGAGCAAAGGCAGGAAAAAGGACAGAGCAGCTCTCCAAGTGTCTTTTTTAAGGGGAATGGACCCTTAAACAGGAAGGGACAAGGGGATTCTTAAAAGTGGGCCAGCCAGGCCAGTTTCTAACCTTTGTGGGCCAAATGATACAGAAAAGAGAACCCCCAGGGTTGATGGGGCTCAAGAACATGAAGTTCCTGGGGTCCCCAATTTTCTAATATCTAATTGTTTGGTAGATAATTTCTGGTGAAGCTGGGATAAGAACAATAAAACCAACTTAAATCCAAAGCAGGGGCATCTGGGCCATTAAGCCAAGGATGATTACCTATGGGATAGAAGGTTTAAAGAAAATATTTCTAGAAACTGGGACACCTTCAGCTCCCACTGCATTAATGAAGACTTGATGTGGTACATCATTAATTCAGGAGTTGTGATAAATATAATTCACATACCACTGGGGCTTAGAAGGAATACAGTACGCGGGAAGTTCAGATGCAAACTTTTGTAAACATAAAGGTGTGTCTTCGATTAACATAGACCCGTCCTGAGTTAATTTGTGCCATCCACTGGTATACATTTCACTGACACAAGATTTAGAACTGCAGTCCCACAAACAGCCAGAAAAGTGGTGGTCAAAAGCCACCAGTCGTTTTTGTATTGTTGGTGGAAAGAGGGGGCTCAGGGTCCAACCAAGTAACAGGTGAAGAAAGGGGTGATTCAAGTAAATGGTCCCAATATCGATCAGGGGAAGCATTCACCTGTGCTAAAAAAAAGGAGAAAGAAAATAAAGATTCCCTCTCCACCCCGAGAATTGGTAGTAACGTTAGTGAGCATAAAAAGAAGATTTTCTGGTGTTACAGGCCTCCCTATTTGTACCAAGATGTTTACTGCTCGGTTGATGAGATGTTTTAAACTTCCCCAAGTGATGGAAGCTTTCTGGGTGGTAGGTATCCTGGTGGTCTTTGGCCTTTTCTGACTCTGTGGCATAATTCCTGGAGGGGTTTCCAGATGGGGGGTTTGCAATTCAGGAAGTAGATTCTTCTCTAGCTGATGCCAACTCATGATAAGTTTTGATAAGGTGGGCTGTGACCCACAAAGCATCTGTTGGCGATAAAACAATAGCATAACCCCTCTTCCAGGTTACAATGGCACCGGCCCCAACCAGAGGCTCCTTATAAAGTACCAATGGTTTGGGGGTCCTTGTTAGGGGGAGTAAAATGTCTTTCAGCAGCCATAGTGTCTTCCTTAGAAGAATTCAAAAAATTAAGAGTAAAGGGAACTTTATGTAATTGTTCTTGTGGCGTGAACTTATCTTTCATACTCCCCTCCTTTTGTTTTATAAATCAGCACTTTAAAAGTGAATGAGAACATTCTACAATGGCTTGGCCTGTGGGGTTATAGGAGATACCTGTTATATGTTTAATTTTCCACTGTTGGTAAAATAGAAGAAAAGAATGAGAAGTATAAGTAGGGCCATTGCCTGTTTTTATTTGTTGAGGGAGTCCTAAAGTAGCAATTGCAGATAATACATCACGTTACCAAGTTTGGCAGTTTCTCCTGTTTGGCAAGCAGCATGAATCATGCCAGAATAAGTATCAACAGAAACATGAATATATTCAAGCTTCCCAAAAGGAGGGAAATGAGTAGAACCCATTTGCCAAAGAACATTGGCTTGCAAACCATAGGGGTTAACTCCCATAGGAAAAGGTGCAGATGTTTGTTGGCATTCTGGACAGGCCTGGAAAAATGTCTTGAGTTTGGGAGCATTTAAACGGAAAAGATAGAGTTAATGCGTGGCTCCCTGGTTGAAGAATTGGTGCTACTAAATGGCAGCAGACATGGTAGCGTTAAATAAAACTACAGAGTCTGATTGGTGGTTTCTTTCTGTAACAGGACCAGGGAGATTAGAATGAGAACAAACATGAGTGGCGAATAAAAGGTCCCTTCTTTTTAATAAACAATTTTGAAGGGGGAAAGAAAAAGTCATATAAATTTCTGTCAGAAGCTTGATGGATGGATGAGGACATCAGTAATAACTTGAACTGTATGGACTACACATACAGAGTTTGCCACAACATTTAATGGGCATAAGGGGAACAACTGTATTACTAAAATGGCAGCAGCAAGTTCTGCATGTCCTGTGGTGGAGTGGTCAGTAGTCATAGAATGTTCTCATTTATCTAGGCTTTTCCACGTGACCGCTCCTTTACCACTTTTCCCAGATTCATCAGTAAACATAGTAAGGACACTTCCTGTGGGTACAGGGACTTGGAAATCAGGGATTGTTGCCCAAGCCCAATAGGCCACTTGAGAGCTCTGAATAAGCGCTTGGGGGTTACAATTAGCTTCAGCATAGGGGGTGGCATAATGACCATCTTCTGTGAGCATGTCAAAATTGACGGGAATTCCTGCACGACAATTATCTATAGTTACAATCCAGCAGTGAGTCTAGAACTCTTGGACCCAAACACTATACTGGGCAGGGAATACAACAGTCTTAATGTTCCTGTCCCAGAGTGTCAATTCATACACATTAGTGATGATATACTACACCCCTAGTAAAAGTGCTCTGCAAACTGTTCTCAGTGATGTTCTTTCTAAGTTCTTTAAAAACCAAGAATGAGAGGTTCTCATGGTGGGGTCCCTGGCCGCCAAGTCTTGAGAAAAGTTTGAACACATTCACCATTGCTCCTTCTCCTAAGCTAGGGTGACCAGACATCCTGCTTTTGGCAGGACAGTCCCGCTTTTGAACAATTTGACCCACGTCCCGTGGTGTTTTTAAAAAGTCCTGATTTTTGGAAAGAATGCACGAATGGGCAGGAGAACAGGAAGGGAATATACGGTTTTCGGCTGCCATGTGGCTATTTCACCAGAATATGAGTTTTATATTATTTTTGTTAATTTTATAATGTTAAACTGTAATAATAACAAATAATTGTTGAGAAGTGATTATTGAGAACTGCTTATCAAAGTTTGCATTGTTGTCAGGCCCTGCCCTGCCCTGTCCCCTGCCCCACTGCCCGGCCCCCACCCTGCCCCCTGGCCATGTTGTCCCAAGTTACAAATGTTAAAATCTGGTCACCCTACCTAAGCACCTCTCCACAGAACTCTCAAATTTAGGAAATGGCTGGGCAAAATTATTCACAGAAGAGGAAGGAGCAATAGCTGCAATAGACCCCTTGCTCCCTTTTTAGAAGGTGACTAAAAGGAGGGTCTGGTTTAGAATCATCTGGGGGAGCCTGAGCTGGTGGATCATTTCCTTGAATCAGGCCAAGAGCTAAGTGACATGATTCCATACTATAAGGTTTTGGACAGTTACAGGGCGCAGAGATTGAGCAGCCATCATCCCACTCTTTCCCAATCTTCCAAGTTGAGGACCCCTTCCTTAGGATACCAAGGACATTGATGTTGGAGTATAATTAAAACTTTTGTCAACTGATAGTCTGATACAGATCTACATTTAAACTGCTGAACATTCCTGACCCCCTGGTGGTGTCCTGCAGGTTATGTGTTCAGTACAGGGTGGGGTTGAGGATTCTGTGCTGTTGCCAGCAGATCCTCAGGAGTGTCAGCCTACACTAAAATCCAACCCACATGCTCTGTGGCTCAAAGGAGTAGGGCGCCAGCCCCATATGCAGGAGGTGGCGGGTTCAAACCCAGCCCTGGCCCAAAACCACAAAAAAACCAAAAACAAACAAACAAAAAAGAGAGAGAGAGAGAGAAAGGGAACGAGATAAAAAAACAGTACAAATTTACTATTATATTATTTAAGTTTGCTGTGGAAAAGATAATAGCATCTCCTTGTAAAGGGAACAAAACACAATAAAAGAAGTAAATTATAGTTGTCCTTTGTTATCTATGAAGAATTGGACCCCTGTGGATATCAAACTCCATAGCTCAAGTATATAAAATGGCATAGTATTTGCAGATAACTTAGGCACATCCTCCCATATCCTTCAAATTACCTCTAGATTACTGATAATACCTAATACAATGTAAAGGCTATGGAAATAGTAGTTGTACTATATTGTCAATGTTGGGGACCAGCCCCAAACTGTATTGTGAATTCCCTCCCAGTGGCTGGTGGAAATGAGAGGATGAAGGAAAAATGAATAGGTAAGACACAAAGAGAAAGTTTTTTAAAGAATTTTAAAAAAATTTTTAGGACTGTTTACCTTTAAATGTGAGGACTGTGGATTAGCCTTTTGCTCTGGGCTAGTTTTGTTTTTATTATATATGTATTAAATGGGGGGAGGTTGTACCCTTACATCATAGTTCTTATTGGGCTTATACTTTTTAACTAAATTGTTTTTAACTAATTATCTTAATTGTATTGATTTACTTTTATTATTCTATATTACTTTTGATCTTAATAGAAGCAAAATTTGAAACAGGAACATAGTCTAGGTGTAGTACGTCAAGGCTGACCCCAATTAGACCATATATACAAACCCCAAGATGAGTAATTAAGTCTCTGGGACATTTTGTGGGCAGTCCGGTTTTGAGTCATATTTAGAAATGGGAGATGAGGGACACTTTCCCTTCACCTACGTGAGAGACTTTTTCTCTCTTATGAGATCAAAGTGTTGGTGTTGATTTTAACGTGTTTTGCCTTTTCTCCTTAATTTTTTCAATCTCCTGTGATCACTCCCTCAAGGGATCAGTCTCACCTGTGGGAGCATGGCCTCCTGGTGCCCAAAGACCTTGGGGCTGAGTCAGGGTGGGGTGGGGGTAAAGTTTCAGGAAGACAGTCCTCCTGTCTTAACAGGCCAGACTTCCAGCTGTCACTCTTGTAAACAGCCTTTGAATTTCCTAGCATAGGTCCTGTAGTCTGAATGTGTACCTGCTTTTCTCTGATTTACTTTTCTCCTGTCTCTGTTCTCTTTGCCCAAAATCTGTAACTTTCTTAATTTAATTTCTAACCTACTTACAATAGACAACTGAATATTGGCTTTGAGCTGATTAAATCATTTCTCGCAATGTAAGCACATAAAGACATGACTCTTCCCGTAAGTGCCCACATTCTCACCCTCAGTTTAATTTGTAATTTTTTTTACTTTTTAAATTCGTTTTTCTTGAATATTTTTGATCCAAATTGATTGAAGATACATAAACCATGAAAATAGAGGCCCAACTGTATGGTTATACTTTAGCTAGCTAATAAAGTAAAAGGTAACATTTCTAACTAGAAGATACAACACTAAAAAAAATAAGCTTATATTAATGTGCTGTTTTACAAATTACAATATCAGTATCTCTCATATCTGTTACCTCTCATTTTGAATATGGATTGGCCACATTTAGAATTTTTAAACAAAATAATAAGATACTACCTAAGGATATGCCTCAATACAGACATCTATGTTTGACCCATAAGGGAGAATAATTATTTATTTATATCTCTATTTACGAAATACCATTTCTTTAATATGTTTTTGTTAAATCTTTGGAAGTTTGCTGTGGAAAAGATAATAGCATTTCCTTGTAAAGGGAACACAACACAATAAAAGAAGTAAATTACAGTCGTCCTTTGGTATCTACAGGACAAAATTTTAAAAAGAAATTCTTAATGACCCTGTCTACATATTCAGAATCTTTACTGTTAACTCTAACAAAATAGTCAAACTATTAAAAATCGTGTATTTCTGTTCTATTTTATTTTAATAAATGATTTATTATTTAGATTTGGAGCATTTTTATCATCCTGACATCTATCCACCTTAAAAAATACAATATAAATTAGAAATGATTGTAAATTCTTCACATTGTATTTTATAAAAATATGAGTTCCTATTACCTTTTAATTTCTTCTTCTTTGCAATTTTTCTACTATAGTTATTATTTGGAAATACCACTTCCTAAGTACATATTACTTTAAATTTATAGCCATAATGGCACCAAAATAAATAAGATTTAACAAGTTTAAAATGATATTGGGCAAATCGTCAAACCTGCAAGAGACATGTTTCCATTATGAACAAAATGAAATAGTTCTTTTGATCATATATCCCACTCCAATTTTGTATAGTCTGGGTGAGAAAATATGTAAAAACATTCTGTAAAATCTTTTAACACACCATAGACAAAATATTATTGCTGGTCTACTAATAACATATTAATTTCCTGGAGTATGTATTATATAACTTCATCATAACTACTTTTTCTTTTTAACAGAAGCTACTGCCTTCTAAAATTCAAGGAAATAGGTATAAACTTTTGGGGAGATAGTTCCTACAACTGGATAAGTATTGGAGCTAAACAAATAAAAATCTGGTCTCTCCAGGGATTGCTAGCTACAAAAAGTAAATCACATAAATTCAAACGCGAGAGTGCAATTTTTCCAAAGCTGTCAGAAACAACTAGTATAACAGGTATAAAGAAAGTGACTATAAAAATTCTGCTGTAATAGAGCAAGCCAGATCTTTAAAACAAAGAAAAAAACACCTGCCTACTTCGGACAAGGAAAAACCTACAAGAAGCTTGGTGCAAATTTATGGATAAGGTAGAAGATAAACTATTAATTTTCCATTGTTTCCTGCAGTAAATAAATACTATGCAGTACACCATCAAAACAACATTAATAATAGCAGTAGGTTTCTTTTTTTCTTTCGTTTTTACTTAATACTTACAGCTGTTGCCTCAATTCGGGTGTATCTTGAGGTGTTCCAAGTTGATTCAGAGCTCTTTGTATTTCCACAGCTATTATAAAGAGAAAATTAAAATATTAATTGTTATAATTATTAGGGCAACAGAAATAATGTTATAAACTAATACCTACAAGCAACTGGGAAGTTATTTTAATCTAATTAGTAATAAAAATAGATTAATTTTCAAGAGGAAATTGTGTGGTACTTGTGTACTGTGAGACAGTATTTCTGTATTATGAGTACAGACATAATACAGAAATACTGTCCTCTTCTCCATTCCCTCAGGATAGTAAATAAAATACAATGGCACAGAGGCTTTAACTCAATAGGCATGAAAACTGTGTTGAAAATAATTGTAACAATTACATATTTCATTAGAATATAAAGTGAATAAATTATAGTTAATAAATGAGAAAAAAAGAATTTTAACAATCATTTGTCAATTATCTATATGGCAACTGGGTCAGACAAAGATCACTGAAGGTTGCTAAAAACATAAGACACTCACACAACTTCAAATTATCACCACAGAGATGTCATTTATTATAAAAGAGATAACTTCATCACTTAGCACCAACAATGGAACAAACTGACCTTGTGAACCTCTTGACATAATACAATGACAAAGTCACAATATGACCCAAGGATTAATAATTTTCTTGCTAAAATGTTTAACCTGAATCTAATCATGAGGAAGAAATCTAACTCATCTAGACCATGGGAAAATCTACAAGGCAATTGGCCTGGACTATCCAAATTGCAGTGTCACAAAAGAAAAAATATGACAAAGGCAAGAGAATTTTCTAAAGTAACTAATTCAAGCACCCAAAACACTAAACACCCAAAAGGAACTGTATGATACTTGACTGGATTCTGAACCAGGAAAAAGAAAGCATTATAAAAAAAGAAAAAAAAAACTTGTTTAGAGAAATTTGAATATGGAAAGAGAAATGTATTAAACAAAGGTTGAAAAATGTCAACAATTGGTGAACCCAGGTACAAGGTTCATCATACTATTTTTTTTTTAGGTTTAGAATATTTAAATATTTTAAAATGAAATGCTGGGAAGTTAAAAGTCATGTTACACTCAAAGTCCAGGAGTCTACGACTACAGATATAGACTATAGTCTCTGATATAGACAGAGAAACTGGGACCTTCTGATTTCAAGGTTGCTCTTTTTATAAGTATGGAAGGAGGTCAAGAAAACCTGCATCTTTCTCTGCTGCACCCCTTTTAATGAAGGATTTGTTATGTACAATTTGGATTCAATAAAAAATGAGGCACTTAGGACCAGGAGGGCCACAACTTTCCAAAGGTAAAACTGGCCTATTTTATTTCTGTAGCCAATGCCAAATCAGGTGAGTTCATTCCTTCTTTATTCGTTAGCTAATGGAACAAAGTCTAAACGTATTGTAATTACTAACAATACACCCTGAGTAAAACAGTAGAGGAAATGAATAGGGAAGGAGATACAGTTAAAATATCTAACTGTATACACTGATGAGCAAGCGCAAGAGATATATTGCTGGTCACAGACTGCAGTCTGTATTAATACATTTTCCTACATGTCCCAAAAGATACATTATTGTTTCATCACAAATGAAAACAGTCCCATTTTTGGCTTTTCATCATTTTCTGCGCTGAAGATCAACTCTGTTCAGTGTGGGTCTGCCGCCATCTAGTGGATTACTTGAGGAAAACAGCTTTATAACAGAATTTTTTTTTTTTTTTTTTGGTCACAAAATTGTAAGCAGAATTTGGTATCAGGGGCATGTAATATTACAACCTGTCAGGGGCCACGAGGACACAGGGAACACATGAGGATGCTATCTGACAATGAAAGTGACTGGGCTGCAGGGCTAACATGCAGACTGCCCTAACACACACACAGAGTAAATAACGGTCTCCAAATAACTAAAAACAGAATACAGCTATCTTGTTTAGCAAAAACCATCTCTGCTGCTCATCCCAAAATCACAGAGCTGTAACAGCCAATCACAGAAATAAACCATGGTTGGTAAAAATCCTGGACAGGTAATGTTGAAATCCTGATTCAGTGCCACACACGTCACACTGAGGAAGACTGTGGACCTCCACGCACCACTGGAGCTAGAAAGCCTGATTTGGAGACTTGATCTCACTTCTTCCTGGCTGATGAGGTTGGGCAGCTCTCCAAGCTATAATTTCTTTTACAGCCACACCACTTACTTCTCAGTTGTCATAAACTTTAACTGAGAACAGTGCAGGTAAGCACCTTGTACCGGATCTACTAACAGCTCAACAAATGAGAGCTAACAGCATAGTTTATGTTTTTCTTCAAAGTCAGAAACAAAAAATATTAACTTTTGTTTTTTTTTGCAGTTTTTGGCCGGGGCTGGGTTTGAATCCGCCACGTCCAGTATATGGGGCCACCACCCTACTCCTTTGAGCCACAGGCACTGCCCTTAACTTATTTTTTTATTTAAAAATACTTCATTGAGACATAATAGACATGTAAAGTTCGTGTAAACTGTACGGTTTTATAAGTTCGAACTTATCTGTAGATCCACCATCACCATCTACACAGCAAATCTATCTTTTACTCTCAAAATGTTCCTTTCTGTGCTTTGTAATTTCTTCCCTCTTGTATATCTTATTTCCTCCTCTCTCCATCCCAAGCAACCACTAATGTGCTTTGGGTTATCTTACATTAGTCTGCATTTTCTAGAGTTTTATATAAATGTACTCATATAGTATTTACTCGCTTTCTTTTCTGGAGAGAGTGGTGTCTCACCTCTTTAGGTCAGCATAATTGTTCTGTGATTTGTCCCTGCTATACATATCAATAATTCATTCCTTTCATTGCTGAGAAGTATTCCATTATATGATACATTATAATTTTTGTATTTACCTACCAAGGGGCACTTGGGCTGTCTACAGTTTTTGTACATTACAAATAAAGCTCCTATGATTATCTGTGTATAAATCTTTATATATGAGCATGTATTTAATTTTTACAGTTAAATGGGAGTATAATGGTTGAATAGTAGAGTAGGTCCATATTACAAAGCTTCTTAAAAAACTATTTAAGAAACAAACTACTTTACAAAGTGGTACCATTTTATACTCCCACCAGCAGTGTACAAAAGCTCCTGTTTTTCCGCATCCTCTCCAGTACTTGGTATCAGTCTTTTTGTTTTTGTTTTTTTTTTTTTGGAGACAGAGTCTAACTCTGGCACCCTGGGTAGAGTGCTGTGGCATCAGCCTAGCTCACGGCAACCTCATCCTCTTGCCTCAGCCTCGCAAGTAGCTGGGACAAAAAGCAACTGCCATAATGCCCAGTTAGTTTTTCTAAATTTTTTTTGGTTTGTTTCAGACAAATTTATCAGTCTTATATTCATGAGTTGGAAGCATTTGTCTTTCCCTGGAAACAATTTTACCCTAACTTATAGTACTATGAGATGGGGCCTCGTTCTTGGTCAGGCTGCTCTGGAACTCCTGAGCTAAAGCAATCCACCCACCTCAGCCTCCCAGAGTGCTAGGATTATAGGCATGAGCCACTGCACCCGGCCTAGAGTCAGTCTTTTAAGTGTTGCCATTCTATTAGGTGTATAGTGGTATTTGGCTTTTAATTTGTATTTTCCTAATAGCTACAGATGCTGAATATCTGTTTATGTGCTATTTGCCATCTATATATCTTCTTTGATGAAATGTCTCTTCAAATAACAATACTGAGTCTTCTAACCAATGAATAAGATACATCTTTCCAAAGGCTTAGGCCTTCTTTAATTTCAGCAATATTTTGTACTGTCTAATATATAGGCTTTTTACTTATTTTGTCACATTTCCCCGTAAATATTTCACAATTTTTAATACTGTTGTCAATGCCTTTTTAAATTTTGACTTTGTTCATTGCTAGTGATATAATTTATTTTTGAGCACTGATTTTGTACTCTGCAACCTTAATAGGCTGACTTTTTAGTTCTGGCAGGTTTTGGCTTTTATTTTTAATTGTTATTGCTACCTTCCATCAGACTTTTTATGCAGACAAGGAAAGCATTCTGTCCTTCCCCATTTCAGTGTGACATCAGTTGTAGTTTTTGCAGACAGTCGTTATCAGGCTTAGGATTTCACTTCTAGTACTATTTCCCTTTCTGATTTTTTTTTTTTAAGACATGGCTTATTTAGAAGTGTGTTAGTCTTAAAACATGCCTGGGGATTTTCTAGGGATCATTCTGTTATTGGCCTCTAATTTAATTGGATTGTAGACAGAGAACATACCCTCTATTACTTGAATATTTTGCAATTTATTTAAACTGCTACCAGGAGTCTGTTCTATCTTATCTTAAATACCCCATATGCACTCGAGAAAAATGTGTGTTCTGCTACTGTTGAATTTTATAAATGGCTATCATATCCAGGTGATTAACAGTTTAAATCTTTTGTATTCTGATTTTCTATCTACTGTTTCTATCAATTATTCAGAAGGGGAACTGAAAGCTATAATTGTGTCTTTATCTTACAGGTCTATTATTTTTTCTCCGTGTATTTTGAAGATTTTTTATTAACAGTTCTACCAAGTATTTTTTAAGAGTTCAGTTTTTTGTTTGTTTTTGGCCAGGGCTGTATTTGAACTTACTGCCTCCAGTATATGGGGCTGGCGCCCTACTCCTTTGAGCCATAGGCGCCCCCCCAAGAGTTCAGTTTCTTATTAGCATATCTTAACTAACATGAACCATGCTTAAAGAGAGTATCAAAACTTAATCTGTCATAGAATTAACTAGGATTACAGAGATAGTAAGTATCAATTGATATAAAACAGTCCTATCTCATAATTAAGATGGAAAAGTCAGCTCCTCTCTGACAGTGGCATGTTTCTAGCAAATGAATAGAAGTCATATACTTGAAAAAGAACTGAAAATCCCTAAATATTAAAAGAAACAAATTGTTTTATACTCAAATATTTCCTCATGTATCAAACCCTGATAATGGGTGTGATATCCATTGTGTTGGGGGTTTAGACCTGTGTTAACCTGTGTTAACTCCCTGTGTTAAGGGAGAACCTATGTTAAGGGTTTAGACATTAAACAAGATGATATATGTGAAAACATTTTGGAAATGGCATAGATTTCTATAAGAATATAAGGGGCTATTACTAGTCAGTTTACCATAATTAGACTTAGAATCCAGGTTCACCATAGAGTGCAAGGTGCAGAGGAAAATGTGTGATTAGAAATATTAGTTAGAAAAAAGTAAGTTGTCAACACAAAAAGGTTCTAAGAAAAAAATAATCAAATGAATTTAGTTTAGCTATTTCCTATATCAAGAAAAACTGAGAAAAGTATATTGTAATTCCAAAAAATACATCACAAGTGGAAAATCTTCCTGGAGAATCTGAAAGACAATTACTAAGATAATTGTGACTTTTTTTTCCCAATATGCTTTGTCTTAAGACCCAAACAGAAAACTTTCCTCCTTGTAGGTAGAAGTACTGATGCAAATTGCAGAGATGAGAAGGGAGGTGGAGAATGATCTTCTGAGGGGACAGGCTCTACCCCAGGGCAAGTCCAAGTCCACTGTGCTCCCCTTTCTGGCACAGAACACCTGCAGACATATCCTCCTTCTAGGAAGCAAAGCTACAATAATTTAGAACACACTGAACTTTAAATTTTTCATTGGTTTTCTTCCCTGATATTTTAGAAAGACATAAAGGTTAACTAAGCGGAAATTTAGGGCATTTCAAAGCTACTGTAGATTAAGAAAGGATTAAATTTGCCAGCTGCATTCTTAAAAGTAAAGTACAAACACAAGTCATTTAAAAACTGCATGTAAACAATAATTTGGATTTGTAGATGGCTGGCACATGACAATCTGTCTCTTTTAGCAAAGACATTCAGTCCTAACACCACTTATCACCTGGACCTGTCCAATTTACCTGCTGGGGGGGTCTGGAGTCAGTAGTAACAACGGCTCTTTGAGAATATGATCAGTGTAAAGAAGCAGAGAGGCAAGGACTGACTCGGCAGTGGTGAGGCCCGGAGCCTTCAGGGCTCCAGTCTTCCTTACGCCCTTCTTGCCATGTCCTCAACGTGTGTCTTTCCTGTCATCCTCTCCATGGCACAATATTCTCCTTCTGCTCCAAAAGCAGTTCAGGATTAGCCATGTCAGGAGCTCACCTCCAGTTACCATGGCAGTGAGTCCCAACCTTCACCTCAGGCCTCATTTCTGATCAGTCCTAACCAACAACCCAGCCAACTCAGATGTTCATAAAGCACTGGAAATGGACTTCCATCTCCTATGGGAACATAACAAAGCTTGTTTCTGACTCTTCCTTCTTCTCCCTCAAGGCATATATAATAGAAAAAGAGGGAAGAAAAATAAAAATCACATCTTCAGAGAAATTAACACAAAATTGTAAATATGGACAAATTCTCCAAAATGTGCAAATGTGGCTAAAAGAGAAGAGCTGATCCTGAGCAGGAATCCATATGGACAGGGCAGGAAATACGGGGATCAGAGGGGAAAGTAGCAAAGGAAGAGCTCCGAACTGTCACCAGCAAAAGTGCCACAACTGGGGGAGGTGGTCCCACCCTGGGAGGGAACTGGTAGAGCAGGGCTGGGAAGGACCTGGACATTCTGCCTGGCAAGGTGGGAAAAAGAGGCTCAGAACATACTCAGGAGCCACAGCTGCCAACCTCTAAGAAACAAGGGGAACCCTGGCAGAGAGGTGCTGGACAGTTTGGGGGCTAGAGCGGAGGCCCTCCCCTAGCAGGCCAGCTACTGGGGGCACCTTCGGGAAGAGTCTCTCGGGCCAGTATAGAGATGGGAAAGGAGAACTAGGCACTTGCCTCTCCTTCCTAGGAATGAATCTCTTGCCAGGAAAATCGAACTCCTGTTGCTGAATAACAAAAGAATAGGTAGAACCGCCACGCACAGGACTATTTAAAAATGTGGAAAAGAACAGTAAGACTTCCTCCAAAGAACAGGCAGAAAAAAATGTCGCCACAAAGTGCATAAAGAATTATAACCCAAAATACCCACCCACAGAATTTATAAAGAAAATGTGGCAACTGGAGTTTTAAAGAAAGATCACAAAAAAAGACCCCTGGAGAAGACGTCCAGATAAGGCAGAGTGACAAAGTGGAGACTGGAGGAACTGAGTGGAGACAAATTCAGAAGAAAGGCTGAATGAGAAAGAGCACGAGAAAGAACAGACTCCCAGGGACGCCAGACTCACCACCACTCCCGGGGCCGATCAGTCACTCTGGGTTCCTTCAGCTGCCTCCTGACTCTGTGGGGGTGTCACTCCTGTCTTGCTGTTTTCTGTCCAATAGGACCGCCTGTCTTAACGTTTGTGATCTTAACACACACATCGATGATCCTTCACCCCCCAGGTCTCAAGATTCTTCACCCCCCCTCGTCTCAGTTCTTTTACTCTTCTCACTGAGTGACTCCGTCCTCCTCCCCACCTTAGCCACACACTCCACCATCATATCAAATACACGCTCACTGCCAGTAACTGCCGCACTTCCAGATTCTTGGTTCCGTGCGTTTCACTCACAGAGCAGCACCTCCTGTGTCCCCCCCACATCCGACCACAACTCCAGGGAGCCTCCAGCATACACTCGTTGTCCTGCCTCCACTTTGCATGTTTCCCCGGCCTCCCAACCCACCTTAAGCTCCATATCCATGTCCTGAATACATCCTCAAGGCCTCTCTCCCTTCACTCCATCCACAAACCTAAAACCCTGATGCAGCGGACAGTGTGTCCCCTCTGCACCCACATGGCACTTCTCTGCTCAAAGCTCTCGCCCCACCCACAGCAGGAGTCTGAGTCCTTGGCCTAGAGGCCCTGCCTGACCGGGCCACCTCCAACTCTCCCCCATCTTCACCATGCCTGTAATACCACACTTACTCTGAGGGCCCCTGAACAGGCTGTTCCCTACCTGGGAAACATTCTTTTCCCAGGTGCTACAGGAAACGTTCCCTTCGTTCCTCAGTAAGGCCCACCTTGACTCCTGTGTACCTACTGATTTCCTCTCCAGTATACCAGGACCCCCTCTACAGACCCAGTATATTGTCATTGCTGTATCTCACTAACACTTAATATCTCCTTCTAGCATATTACATAACTTACTTATTTTATGTACATTTGTTCTAAGGTTCACTCCATGAAGGCAAAAAATACCTGCCTATTTCCAGTATCCACACAGTCCCTAGCACATCATAGGTTCCTAATAAATACTCATGGCGTGAATGAACATAAATGCATAAGCAATAATGCCCTGGTACAATACATGTCATGATCAAACACACAGTCTTATAAGGACCAGACTGTCCTGGGTTCAAATACCAGCCTCCCCACTTCACAGCCTCAACAACTTGAACAAGTGACTTCACCACTCCAAACCTAAATTTTCTCATCTGACAGGACTGATTGGAAAATCAAATACAATGGACAAAAAAACGTTATAAACTAGCTAATCTAAGGTACAGAGTAAACAGTTAATAAAAAGATGGTAAAAAATACGAGCTTACCTATCTTCCAGAAAGAGATTACTGAACAAGGCAAGGAGTATAGGCACTACTGCCCACCTAAAATCCTGGGATGTATTTGGCCACCTGCCCCACTTTCCTCCCAAATCCCCTATTCATGGTTGGCTTTTAGCTGAAGGCTTCCATATTCCCAAATAGGAGAATGATGGTCCACTGTGGAGGTAACTGTGAGCATTCTCTTTAATTTCACATGAGATGAAGACCAAAGCATCCTAGAGTAGCAGGAGATCATTCTCAGTATCAGTAACATGTTACTGCACTGGAGGTTTCTTCAAATAATGATCATGATAATGGCACTCTAACAAGAAGGAATTCTGGGGAAAGTAAATGTACCCAGACTTGCAGGACACTATTTTGTATGGCACTTGTAAAAATAACAAAAAGTGATCAAAGAGATAAGGACATATTATCAATTTAAGGATGAATTATCAAAACTATTATGGAAAACCAAAACCAACTAGCCACACCTTAATTCCCCTGTTCAACTCCTATTCAGCACCAGGCCAACTAAAACATACAGGGGGAGGAGCCTTGCAGGACAGCGCCGTGGCTGTTACCCAACTAACCATGAACTATACTATACTTTATCACAGAGAAGCCATACTTTAATACAGTTATTGGGTAAAAGTTATATTTATGGCAAAAGACGCTACAAGTAATTATAATAATTTTAAAATAAATGTAGTATAGAAACATATATGTGGGGATTTTTATATTGTCAGCACTGCACATTACATATAGAGGGTGCCAAAAAATGTATACACATTTTAGAATAAAAACTGCATTAAATTTGTGTACACTATTTTGTATGACACCTGGGTTCTTCCTAAGCAATTAACAGGCAAAGCAATTAAGAAATGCTTTAAAAAAAAAAAAAAACAGACTGGACTAAAGAAAAAAGCCAGTTACTGATTAATGAAAAATATTGCTCAGTAATTAGCAAAAACAATAAAAAGTGATCAAACGGATAAGGACAAATTAATATAAGGGTAAATATTCAAGTCAAGTTTGGCTTCTGTAATTACAAGAGGCGCTCAACGTGACTTTTGTTTTCCGCATATATTGAGTGTTACAATTTTAATACTTTTTTTTCCATTCTTAAATAACTGTATACTTCTTTTGGCACCCTCTGTATAACAAAATTCAGAGGTTTCATTGTAGAGGCAGCACAAATCATAAGTTCCCCAATTTTTAAGCACAAATAATCTTATAATAATAAGACCATTAGTGGAGATCTGATTAAATGATGTATGGCACATTTGTAAAATAGAAAATTATGCAGCTAATACAGAAGAGCAAAAAAGCAAGTAGCAAAAAAATATATATAGGATGATCTAACTTTCATTAAAAAATGAAAAAATATAATTAAGGTTTAAATACTCATTACAGCAGCTAAGGCATAGTAGGTCCTTTCAAGGAGCCAAAAGTCTAGTAGAAAATGCAGCAAATAAGTAAACAATAACAGTACTTGAATTTACTGATAAAAAGGAATTATAAAAACAAAACAGGGTAATGAGAAAAAGAATGATTGGAAAAACCAAAATGATAGCTCAGGGGAGACAGCCCTAAGAAAGTAGACTTTGTGCTTCAAGACCCAAATGCCAAGAGGATCCAGTACCATGAAAATCTGGGAAAATATGTGCAGCAGAGGAACAGTAAGTACAAAGGCCCTGAGGTGAGAGTGAGCCAGACTGTCTAAGAATCAGAAAGAAGCGCTCTGTGGCTGGAATGCGGCAGCACCAAGGGCAAGAGTGCAGGTGATAAGCGGGGCAGGGATCAGATCTTGGGGGATGTTGTGAGGCATGGAAGGGGTTTGATTATAAGAGCCACAGTGATTATAAGAGTCATCAGTGTCAGTGATTATAAGAGTCATCAGTGTTTGATTGTAAGAGTCATCAGTGTGTTTTAAGCTATGGATGACATGATGTGAGTCCTAGTTTTAAAAGCTGGCCATGGCTACTACATGAAGAAGCCTGAAACACACAGGGATGGAAGTGGGGAGAACAATTTAGAGCTGCCTTCACCTTGGACCTCAGTAGTAACGGCAGAGATATAAACAGACAAATTTGGCAAGCAGAACCAACACGATCTGCACTTGGATTGACTATAGGAAATGAGGACATCCACTGTCGTGGTTTGGCATTGGAACCAAGGGTTAAGAAAGTTCATGTTCAAAGCATGGAAATGTGGATGGTTCACAGACAGGAGCAGCAAGGGATGAAGCTCCCTGAAGTACCCAAGAGTTACATCTGAAAACAGTTTATAAGGGTGGCACCTGTGGCTCAAGAGGTAGGGTGCCAGCCTCGTATACCCGAGGTCGCAGGTTCAAACTCGGCCCTGGCCAAAAACCGCAAAAAAAAAAAAAAAATAGTTTATAAAACAAACAAGAGTTCATCCATGCTTGGGCATAAACACCACTCATGTTCACATAGGAAAAGTCCCTGGAGAGAAGGAAAGTTGTCACGCTCTGTTAAAATTCCCTTGGAGAAAATATTTATTTTCATACCTATCTCTGTTTTATGTCAATGCCTTAGGCATGAAGAAAACCACAACAAAATCAAAGCTGCTGAAGCTTTTCTCCTTATGGGGAAAAAAAAAAAAAACCAACCAAGTATTTTCAGATGTGTGACCTTAGGAATAAATATCTCAAACAGCATTTCAGGACAGTGGCAAGGAGTGAACTGCCTTCTCATCTATAAGCTGCCTTTTCACCCCACCAACACACAGCCCCAGAAAAAAGAGAAACATTCTCAATTCCTGAGTAAACATACATTTCTGATAAATTTATGATCGTCTCAGGACTAGAGCTCCTCTATAAAAACAAACAAACAAACAAACAAAAAAACGCTTGCCTCAGCACCTTCAAAAAAAGAAGTCAATGATCCCAGCTTCCCTTTTGTGCAATCATATGTTACGATACAAAAACACGTGCCCCCTTCATCAACCCTAATCAATTAAAAGAACTGGGTTCATTCTCAAAGGTAACAAAAGGATTCACACATTTATATAGAGGTTTCATTTCATCTCAAAGTCATAAGAAGCTTATGGAGACAAGAGCTACAGAATGATCCTTCTTAATAAACAAGGAAAGCACACACACAGCGCCATAAGCTAACTACAACACAGAAAAATCAATAGCATTTTTTTTAATTCCAAACAAGACTGAACAGCTTTAACTGGTAGGGACACAAGACACAGAAACTAAGATCCAACTAAAGTATTTTCTAGTCACCTACACTTAGCACTTTTACCATGGGCTGAATTTCACATTTTATGACCCTCTGGAACAGGGGTCCTCAAACTTTTTAAACAGGGGGCCAGTTCACTGTCCCTCAGACCGTTGGAGGGCTGGACTGTGGGCCCTGGGACAAGTTGGCTACTAAGCAGGACAGGCAGAGGCAGCAAAAACACCAGGCCAGATAAATGTCCTTGGCAGGCCGCATGTGGCCCATGGGCTGTAGTTTGAGGACGCCTGCTCTAGAAAGTTCTGTCTTCCCAAATTTTCTGTAAAACACATAAACACATAAGCAATTTTGCACTCATGAATTCCGATGAGTTGATTTTATCTTGCCAGTGTATCTGTTTGGTTCACTTAACTGAATGTTGTCTGCCCTATACCTTCCACCTGCAGATTATTCTTTTTTTTTTTTTTTTTTTGAGACAGAGCCTCAAGCTGTCCCCCTGGGCAGAGTGCCGTGGCATT
>NW_003852397.1:26729640-26906776 GCF_000181295.1 Otolemur garnettii
GCTATAGGCGCCGAGCCAGATTATTCTTTTAAAAAGTACTTATCCGAATACTAGAGTTCTCAGTAGCACTAGTGGTAAAACTTACTATCCTATTTTACATACAGGAATATTTTACACATGTCCCAAGGACTATGTTTCATAGTCAGCTATTCTGATTTCTAATTTTCAATTTCCTTCAATACATAATTTCACTAATTTGGACAGGATTCACACCAGAAACCTCTGTGCTGAAATTCTCCCATCTCCTAACACTTAGGAATAATAAGTCGGTCTTGGTGGAACTCTAGCTGGGCCTGTGAATGGCCGCTTCTATTATGGAATTTTGTGAACATGCATTATGGATACAGATATGACAATTTACGTCTCAATAGCAAAAAGAATAATCCTGCATATGTTAGAAGAGCTTTCAAGACTTTTTAAAACTTTGGTTAAAATTAGAATTATAGCCTGTTAAAGGTGGAAGAGACCATAACATAGCCCACAAAAATATATGTAAGAAAACCGTGTCCTGGAAAGTTGGACAGCTTCCTCAGGTCACATTACCACTTGGATGTGATTTCAGGAAACAGACATGTATGCACACATACAGCTGCCTGGCTAGAAAGTCTTCCTACAGTTTCACTAATATTCCTAACTCTGCTACATTCTCAAAAATCTGATTCTAATCAGAGAATTGCAAATTAAATCACAATGAGAAACACTGTTGCTAAAATGGGCAAATTTTAAAAGCTGTAAATGCCAAATGTTGGTAAGGATTTTGTGCAATATGAATTCGGATACCCTGGCTGGTAAGAGTACAACCTGGTATAATCAGTTTAGAAATTGTTTAGCTTTATCTATGAAAGCTCAACGTACATATATCCCATAAGCCAGCAACTCAATTCCTAGGTGTATACGTGCAACAAAAAAACATACAGAATGTTCAGATGAGCACTGTCTATAACAGCAAAAACAAAAACATAACTCTGCAAATATCCATGGTAGAAATAACAAATAAAGCCGTGGCATACTTAAATACTGAATACTGTACAGCAATGAAAACCAATGACCAGTGGCTACATGGATGAGCCCCACAGACAAGAGAAAGAAGCCAACACAAAATAAAACATGATCCTTGTTCCTATTAGATAAAGTTTAAAAAAACTGACCCGTTATTTTAAAGTCAGGATACTGGTTATCTTTAAAGAGCATGATGGGGGCCCAAGGACAAGAAGGGCTTCAGAGGACGGACAATTTCTCTTCCTTGACATCTGTGGTATTGTGAGAGATAATTCATTGAGCTCTAATAATTTGTGTACTACTCGATATATATGTTTTACTTCTATTTTTAAAGAGTTGGACCTAAAAATCCCATCTTTACCTGCATAATTAATTTCAATATACTGTATTTATTAAGCTTCTTTTAAAAACAGATAGTATGTTCTGAAGACTTTTTTTCTATATTGTGTGTGTTTGGTCAAGGATGAATGGCCCCTGTGAAAAGATCCTGCTCTGGCTTAACCTATAAAACAGGCTCAGTCATTTCAACCCATGAAGGCTGATTGGTTCTCACACTATGTATCACAGGAGTTTGTCTCAAAGAAAACACAGAGAGATGACAGAAGGTAAACGGGTATAAACATACGGCATCTCCAGATGTTACTAAGGAGAATGTTTCTTTTGAACATCTCAATTCAAAATTTGAGAATTAAATCTAAGCATTTCTTAGATGCATGGACTACCAAATGGCTTTCTCTGCATGCTAATTCCAGCCTACAGGGAATGGTTGGTTGCATGGAGCACTGGGTAGAAAAAAACTAGATGTCATGCTCGGCAGGCAGCAGAGAACACTATCTGCGCCACCGGCAAAGCAGGGAGTGTGGGCTGCACAAATGCCTTCCCAACTCTGCTGGCATTACCAGCACACTTTATTGCGCAGGAAAAAAATACCTTCTTAATCATTTAAAATTCTCTACAAGAAATCTGTAATAAAGTTCTAATGTGTAATACCTATTTAAATTATTCTTAAAAAAGTATTATTTTAGTAGAATTATATATCTAATATACTTTACATGTAAGTATATTTATACATTCTATGTTTAATATAAATTATGTTATGGCTTAAATGCTTTATTAGTGAAGCAAATTCACAAAAGTACAGATTATCTTAATAAAAAGCAGTTTAAGAAAAAACACATTTAAGTTTAAAAACATTTAATTTCATCTCTCCTACTCTTTGCAAAACAGAACATAATACTAATGAAAGAAAACAAATTCCAATCTTATTGTTTGTTGTTCTTGGGGCTCAGGGTAGAGTGTAGTGATGTCATCCTAGCTCACAGCAACCTCGAATTCTTGGGCTCAAGAGATCCTCCTCCCTCAGCCTCCGGAGCAACTGGGATTGCCAAAACACCCTGCTACTTTTTCTATTTTTAGAGATGGGGTCTCACTCTTGTTCAGGCTGATCTTAACTCCTGAGCTCAAGAGATCCTCCCACCTCAGCTTCTCAGAGTACCAGGATTACAGGCATGAGCCCCTGTGCCTGGCCTAAGAATCAAAGAGATTTTTGACTGGTATTTTTCTTTTGGTATAAATTAAACCACAATATTTTATACATTTTCATTTACCTGATCAAAACTAATGTGAAAATAAACTTTCCCATTGCAATACTCAGTAAGACTTTAGCTTCAGTTGAGCTGATGTCTATTACCTTACTTACAGGAAGAAGTAAGAAATCTCTTTACAGTCCCTTTGTAAAATCAGATAATTTGTACTGACACAGTTTCAAAAAGTGCAAATTGTAATATGAAGAGAAGAAGCTAAGTGTGGTGCAAAGTACCATTTTATTCAATCACATCCAGTATTATTAGCATTACCAGATGGGGGAAAAAGTGAACTGAAATTTCACACCCGCCTTTCATGTGATTTTTGCATAGCTCTCGTCAGTAATGCATACTGGATGGTAGGTCACATTCTTAACAGTAACTTATTCTATCTAAATCTAAACTCCTCTTCATTTAGACACAGAATCTCTTTCACCAAAGGACTGCTTTTACCAAATTTACAACCCCAGATCTCAAATGTGTACTCAACCTGCCAAACCCCCTTCTCTATTTCCCTGGGAGGAACCTCATTTGTAAAAACTTAAGTAGCAAACTTTCTCTTCTTTCCATCAATTTACCACAGCTTTCCCCTCCCATTCTCTATCTGATGACTCGGCCTCATGTTTCAGTGAAAACCAGACCCACACAGCCAGGAACTCGCCCGTCTTTGCCCATCAGCTTCCATCTGTCACACACTCTGTGGTGTGGCCTCTCTAAGGTGGATGAAAGGTAGACCACCCCCTAGGGGTTCATTCCCCACCCCCACCCTCTAAGATGTTACTTTTGCAGCTTTATTCTCACTGGACTCTCCCTTTTGTGGTGGAAAGTGCAACCCTTTCACTGGCCCTCTTCCTCCTTCCACAGCAGAGTCTGCTGGTTGCTCACTAACCATTGATTCTCTTTCTCTTCCTTCTTAAATGGTTTAACTTTAGTTGAGCACACTGAGATCCGGCTCAAAGACATTTTCGGCCTCCCTGGCAGCTAAGTGCGGCCCTGTACATGGTCAGTAACGTAACAGAACTGGGCAGGAGTCTGCAGTTTCTTTAAAAGGTGAGGCGTAGCTTGGTCTCCCTCCCTTCCTCCATTCACACTTGGAATATGACGATGAGCTCAGGCTTTTCAAAGTCATCAGTTTAACAAATCCAGTCCTCTGCTTTTTTAACGTTAGTCTCTCAGCAGTATTAGACACAGATAATGCCTCCTTCATTCTTAAAACACTCTGATTTCCAGAAATCTACCACATCTTGATTTTTTTACTTCACTGGTCACTCCTCAGATTCTTCATGCTGCCTTTGTGACTTTGATATACTTTAACTATTTTTAGAAGAGATGAGGTCTCTCTTTGTTAAAATACTCTTAACTCCACTCACTCATCTGTGGTATTTTATACCCATGGTTTTAAATACCACTCATACCGTAATGACAGCCTAAGCTCCAAGTTCATATATCTAAACTAGATGTACGGCATCTTCACTTTGATGTCTAAAAGACTTCTGACAATGTACTTGGAAACAAAACTGTCCCCCACTTGTCCTGAACTGTAGTCCTCTCCATCTCCGTACACACCTGCCACACCACTTGCTCAGTTGCTTAACGCAGAAACTGCAGAGGTATCTTCAACTCCTCTCTCTTCCTCCCACCCCCTCACACATTCATCAGGTCCAGCTGGCTCCACCTCCAAAATACACCATCACTTCTCTCCATCCCCAGTCTATCGCTCAGGTACCAGCCAGCATCTCTCTCCCCAGACCTTTGTGATTTTCAGTATATCCCCCTGAGGGTCCCCCAACATCTACTTTCTAAGCAGTAGCCAAAGTAACCTTTTCAAAGTGCAGCTCTGATTGCGTCCCTTCCCTGGTTAAACGCAGAACTTCAGTGTACTCAATACAGTTAAGCCATCTGAGAATGCAGAGAAAGAGAATCAGTAGTTAGTGAGCAACCAGCAGACTCTGCTGTGGAAGGAGGAAGAGGGCCAAAGAAAGGGTTGCACTTTCCACCACAAAAGGGAGAGTCTAGTGAGAATGTAACTGCAAAAGCAACATCTCGAGGGTGAGAGTGGTAGGGAATGGAACTCCTGGGGGGGTTACCTTTCATCCACCACAGAGGCCACACCACAGAGTGTGCTGCCTCTCAGCATGAAATCTAAACTCCGCGCAGCCTTCAGGCCCCAGGTAACCCACCAGCCTCCTCTGATTTCCTCTCCTGCCACTCTTGTCGCAGGTGCTGTGCTTCAGACACACTGGCATTTTCTGAACCTCAAGTTCTGGACTGCTTTCGGAATTTCAACACTAAGCTACCCCTCCATCTGAAATGCTCTTTCCCTGGATCTTCTCCCCACTTCCTCCTCCTTATTCAACGATCATTTTCTACCTGCAGGTCGCAACCCACAGGAACTGTATTAAAGGGCCGCAGCATTAGGAAGGTTGAGAACCACTGTTCTAGACAAAGGCAGCTGTCCCCAGTTACCTTGCTTTCATGTCGCTCTCACTGTGTTTTCTTCATAGGACATTATGTCGCTCATCAATTTTTCTTTTTTTTAACTACCCATTTCTCCACACTACTCTGTAAAGTACACGAGAGCAGACCTTACAGAGTTTGTTCACTGCTAGATTCTCATGGTCTGGAATAGTATCTAGCAAGTAGTATGTGCTTAATAAATTTTTTATTGAATGAACCAACACAGAATCACAAAAGTATAACTCAGTCTAAACCATTATTCCAGTGTTTAAAACTCTTAATAACAGATCTGAGAAGTAAATAACTATCCTCTCTGGTCAATTAATAACAGAGATCTCATTCCTCCTGAGGGAGGCAAATCTCTCTTAACAACTTGGATTATCCAAAGGCTGTTCTTCCTTCTCAAGTTGCAGTCTGACCACCTGCAGCTTCTGCACATTTGAGCAGGCCCCTATGTTCACGCAGAACACAAGCCTTCTGTCTCATACGTGACAGGGATTCAAATACCTGGAGATGGCGACTGTCCCTTCTCTCAGCTTAACAGTCCTAGTCTCCTTAACAACTCTTCACGTGGGACAGCTGGGGGTCTCATCACTATTCTCCCACACACTCCAAGATTGCCCTGAATATAGTCCTATACCTTGCTATCAACCATGCCATGATTATCATTTCTTTAAATTCCAGATCAATATGAAGGTACCAATATTTAGGTTACACTGTTTTTATTTGTAAGGTAAAGTTCAAGTTGTAGTCGATCCCTTCACCTAGGGGTCATGCTGAACACCCTCACATTGTGCACATTAGGTGAGATCCCACCAATCCTCCCTCCTGCCTTCTCCCTCCTCTCCCCAACCCTCCTGCTAGACCTTATTTGTACTTTTTCTTTCCTGTGGGCATGCAGTTGTTTACATATTGGTTTCATATTAGTATTGAGTATACTGGATAGTTTTTTTGAGATACTTTACTAAGAATGTTTTCAACTCTATCCAGGTAAACACAAAAGATGTAAAGTCTCCATCTTCTCTTACGGCTGAAGAGTACTCCATGGTATACATATACCACAGCTTGTTAATCCATTCATGGGTTGATGGGCATGTGGGTTGCTTCCGCATCTTGCCATCCCATGATTATTCGACTGTGGTCCAATTTATCACTACTCATCCACTGGATCAGCTGATCTCTTTCCTAGGGAACATGGCCTGATTTTAGTTAACCCTTATGTCCTCCAGTTCAAGGTCACCTACAATCTTCAACCCACGTATCTTTCATACCATCTAATACTTACTACTTCTTTAATCTTGGTATAGTCCTGTCATTCCTCATGCTCTTCTGAGAATTACATACCATTTAGCTTTCTCAGCACAGGATGGCTGCCCTATCCCTGGGAGGAAGGCCTCTTGGCCTCCTCTCTTGCATAAAGGTCCTGATTTTCCACACATGTAGATTAAAACTATAAGCTGCCTTAATTTTCACACAGGTAGCCAGAATCCCTGAGGCAGATCAGCAATATTTCTAGCCAGCAGTAAAGGAGCCATGAAGAGGAGAGGCTCTTCTGTGGGTACATCAGAGAATATCTGAACCCAGATGAGCAAGGCAGAGCCCGTGCTACCAACCTGGCACAAACTGGAACAGTCCTCCCTGCTGGGAATAACAACACACATTGACACCATTCCTTGTTCTGCTAAGAACAGCCAAAATACCCAGGAATTACTCCAAGTCAGAATAAGGTTATTTTATACTATTGTGCACAGCAGCATCTTTTTAGAACCATCTATAACCTAATTTTATTCCCTTTTCTTTTGAAATACACTGGCATCTCATTTAAATCATTCAGGTAGAGTAAAAACTGTCAGGGAGTTAATGATTAGGTTAAGAAAAAAGAAAACAGTCATTTGAAAACACTGTATTCTAGCAGTGTGTAAACATTCTGGTAAAGAGAGCAGTCTTAAGGAAGCAGCCTGAACAGTAAGCCTCATTAATTTTCCCTCAAACAATTCAAGTAATGCCCAGAGAGCCTTATGCTGACAGCAAGATGACTAGAATAATCCAGGGTATGTGATTGCTGTGATTCAGAGAAAAAAACAAAGTAAAAAATATCTATAAGCTTAAATCAGCTATCATGATTTTTTAGATTTTTATACATATTTTGAGAAGGAATACTTCCTAATGAAGTGTCACATTAGATCAGTATACTGGTATTCTGTCCCTGACAAGTGTAGCAAAGGATAATTTGTGGAGAATGTAGGTTGTAACTGTCTCTAATATCTGCCTCAACAGATTAAAATATCACCTCCTTAGTTCTTCCCCACTCCTTAATAATGTATCATCCCATCTGCCCTTTAAAAACTCAACCCAACCACTATCTGATCTGATTTTACTTTTGGTGAGCACCTGTTGCTGAAGCTCTTGGTAGTGCTCTTCAGTTCCAAACCTATGAGACGGAATCAGCAAGACTCACCATCTCATTAGAACCAGATCATTTTAAAGCAAATCCGAGTTATCTATTATCCTTTTAAATCTTGATTACATTAATGAAATAATGTATTCCATGCCTACCTCTGGGTCTTTACAAAAAAATTCAGGAAATATTACCCCTTTCAATATTCTCTGACATTTACTCTACAGAGTTGTCACTTCAAAATAATCTGTTCTTAAAGGAGTGTTCCTGGCCCTCTCATTCTCTAGAGTTGTCCTTTTATGAACCTCCATTAGTCCAGACAACAACTGAAACAAACAGTGAAGTCAATTTAAACCCAACTCACAACACTGGGTGATCTTTTGGATGTTGGAAGAGATATGCTGGGCCAGCTGGGCAGGATCGCCACCGATTCCTGGAGTGTAAGACATGGCTGGTCTATTCACCAATTTCAACAGATGCGGGTGGACTGTGTAGTTCTCTAAGCAGTCACCTAAATCATAGGAAAGAAAAATCACAGACTTATGTTTTTCAAGTCACTGGCTTACGTTTTCCAAATTATCAATCTGGAAGGTTACGAGGACAAACTTGAGTAACCCAACAGGGTTGACATCTGGCAAAGTGGCACATCAGATAGCAAAACTCTCACATCTGTTAAAAAAAAAAAAAAAAGAAAGACTTTACAGGACAGAGTCATGTTAAACATGTTAAACCATGAAGTGAGGTTCAAATCAGATATTCCCTTTGAAAACTTCTTTGATCTCTCTCAGGAAGAATTTTTAAGTCTCTCTTCTGTATATAACTTTAAATATACACATTTTTTTCCTTAACTAAACTGCAGATAACTATAAGTCAGGGCCCACGTGCTATTTATCTTTTTGCAACATTTAAAATAACTCTTAGCATAGAACAAGCATTTAAATATTAAATGGAACACAGACATCAGGCTATCCCTAGAAATTCGATTATCTCTAAGTTAACACACACAGAAGAGCTCAGGAACATATGACTAACAGATCTCTAATTTTAACGGGAAAGGTTAGATTTGAAATAGCAAAGCCAACTATTGAGAAGAGAAAAAATGTCTAAAAAATTCTCATCAGACATCCCTGACATAAAGGAGAACAAAGGACTCCGCTCTTCCAGCAGCCAGCACCTCAGGACAGAAGGGAGATGCGGATATGCCACAGGAAGGAGGTAGGACTATGATGCTCCTTCCATCTTCAATCCTCACCACAGCACTCAATGTTCGGAAAGAAGGTTGAAAGGAATGTCCCTGTACATGGAACTGTGCAGAGCAAAGAATTTCAACTACTCTTACCCCAGCTTTCACAGAATGTGCACTGGATTACTGCAGCGTTGTTGGGGGTCAATTTGTAAGCCAACTCACCACTAAGAGCCTGCTACATGCCCAACATTAAAATAAGCAAACGAAGGAAACAAAACAAAAAACAAAGATAAGGTATCTAATAAAATCAAGTTTGTCATGTCAGAGAAGGGATAAAGTTAATAACAGAAATCAATAAAAAAAATTCAAATCAATAAAATAAAAGGTCACGTGCTACACAAAAGTGAGAGGAACTACAAAAGAAAAGGAAACTATTGCTCTCGTCTGGAAAGAATTTATGGAAACAGAAATGTGAGATCTGCACACTTGGGTCTAACAGGCATGGAGAACAAGGGCAAAGACCCAAAGACTGGGGTGGATGGACCCCAAACGTGTCGTAAGGACACACAAAGTGCGGTTGAGGAGGCTCCTGGCCGACTCTGGATCAGATGATTCACGGCTGGGACAAGTGGGAGACAACACAAAAGAGAAGAGTAATGACCTGACATTCATCATACATCTGTGAAATGAAAAGCACCACACATAGACTAATTTAATTCTCACATCCTCCCTCTTAAAGTAGGCAGCATTATTCCTGTTTTAATGATGAGCAAACAGTGGCTTATAAAGACTAAGCAAGCAACTGGGCAGTGGAGGTGGGATTCAACCCCTGAGTTCTGATTCCCAGGCAACCCAGGCTTGCGACCGCACATAGCTAATGAGGTATGAAGAGAGGGTGCCCTCCATGCTCCATTTAGTTTGAGTATGTTGCAAGAAGAAACGCTTACCAGAGATTTCTAGTAAGGAAGAAGGGGCTACAATGAAATATGTGTTTTGTTCCAAGGGACAGTGTTGCAGGAAGAACAATAGCTGAAATACTGCCACCAGTAGAACAGTGCAGGTTCTATGCCCGAAACTCCAGGGCATCGTGGAATGTGCCTAGCCACCCTAAAAGTCGTGACAGCTTTAAGATGTTCTCCAATCTTCATTATTGTCCATGTCCAGTTTATTTACTCTGGGCCCTGTAAGTCACACCAAACCCTAGAGATATACCCAAAATCAATTTCATAAAAGGGTAAATTCAAACCTCCAAGTCAGACAGTTGGACCATTGCAGTGGGGCCACAGAAATAAACTTTCCTCAGGGTAGCCTTGGACTTGGACCCAGACACAAGACCAGACCTGGGGGTTCAGTAAGAACAACACTTACTAAGCATTCTACAAACCAGCAATTGGATCTCTAAAATCTGCATTTAAAAAAAAAAAATACAGGCATTATTGAGATATAACTCACAGAACCTATAATTCACCTATTTAAAGTATGCAATCTCATTTTTGGGGGGACCACACTGTTTTATTTCAATCTGCAAACAGTATAACCAGGCAACAACTTCTAATGCTAAACCATGCAAGTAGTAATCAACAAACAGCAAAAAATATTAACAGCAAAATTATTAAAGAAATATTTCACATGTCTCATAGGTGCTTTGGCAGTATTGGCAAGCATTTCTGGCCAATTGTTTCCAACAGCAAGAATCTGGAGAAGACTTCTGATCTTAGCAAAAGTACAATCACATCTACTCCCAGACAGCTTATATTCCAAGTCGCTCTGCACCACAATTCTCTACTGCACAAATTTCTGGAAACCTGCTCTTAAGATATAACTAGGTATTGTGTGTGGTCACACTAACTAAAGACAGCAACGTGGCAGACAAGTATACAAGAGTTTCCAGATAGGCATCAGGAGATCACAGCTGGTTAGGCCCTGCATTTTACCAGCTTAAAAAGTTTCCAGATAGGCATCAGGAGATCACAGCTAGGTAGATCCTTCATTTTACCAGCTTAAAGAAAAGTTTTTATTTTTATTTCTTAGCAAAGCCAAAATCCACATGCTTAACCAACAGGCTCAAGTCAAAGGTTTTAAGACAGTACCCTCACTCCTCCCCCCAATTTTTGGTAAATATTTCTTATAAAACATTAAATCAAACTCTGCTCCATAAAAAAACTGGATACTTTAATAGTAAAAGTATATATTTACATTTCCTTATTAAGAAGACATTTAATAACAATACTTCAGAAGACTAGATTTAAACACCACCTCCTCACCCTGGCATAGCTACATTAAAGCAAAGGCTCCTGGAGAGAGGTCCAGCCAACCTGGCTGTGGACTGGAGACTCAAGGCAACCACACCCTACTCTTCGCAGGGTCAACAGAAAGACTTCTTCCTTATGTTCACTGAGCCATCCAAAGCAGACTGTCTTAGCCATGTTAATGAACAAACCTGTGTCAACCACAACTAGGATCATTCCCATAGCTGTGCCCACTTCACTCCATTTGTATACCCGGTCAAATTTCCAATCCAAGATAAAATTCCCATTATCTGTCACCATGGGACCTGCTTTGTTAACAGCCACTTGGAGTTCAACAACATTCCCAACCTTCTGGCTCACAGCTCAGCTCACTGGGATGCAGGCGATGGGCAAGATGACTAAGATGACCTCTATGGGAATTCCCTTGTGCTACTGATGCCCAAGGTTCTTTGACCTTTCCTGAAATCAGCAACCTTTGTGAAGCCACTGGCACAATCAGCCATGATCTTCTTCTGGGTCAGACAGCCTCCACCACCCTTGCTGAAACTGAGATCAGCATCTATTTGCTTAGCCATACTACAGGAGAAGCTGCCTGCTGGGCTGGAATGAAGTGGGAATACAGACGAAGCTCAGACTCTCCTGATTCACTCTTTCAGCTACTCACTGCACAGCATGGACAACTATAGAACTACTTCCAATTCCCAGCACATGGTTCTCCACAGCTGTATTGTCTGCCAGCTCCTGGGCCTCCTTGGCCTTGGACATCATGCAGAGGGCCTGGCAGACACTGCTGGAATCCCCACCGTTGGTGCTTGTGATGCCACCACTGCCACGGTGCCAGACTGTTGGTTTTTTAAGCATATTCCAAGTCATATTTCCATCACTACACCATTAAATGTTTTAGAGCATTTCCATTACTCTAAAAAAAAAATCCATACCCGTTAACCGTCACTCTGTACTTCTCCCCAGCCAGAGACCTCTGCTAATTATGTCCTTGTAGTTTTGCCCACTCTGGACATTTCATAAGAATGGAGTCATAGGGAGGCGCCTGTGGCTCAGTGAGTAAGGCGCCGGCCCCATATACCGAGGGTGGCGGGTTCAAACCCAGCCCCGGCCAAACTGCAACAAAAAATAGCTGGGCGTTGTGGCGGGCGCCTGTAGTCCCAGCTACTTGGGAGGCTGAGGCAGAAGAATTGCCTAAGCCCAGGAGTTGGAGGTTGCAGGAGCGACTCCGCTGCACTCTACCGAGGGCGAAAAAGTGAGACTCTGTCTCTACAAAAAAAAAAAAAAGAATGGAGTCATACATGTTCTTTGTGACCAGCTTCTTTCTCTTTGCATGTTTGCAAGGCCCCCCTATGTTGTAGCACATATCAGTACTATATTCCTAATAGTCCACTATATGGATAAAGAGGACTTCTCTGGCTCAATGACATCCTCCTTTCTTCTTTCCCTCTATCAACTAGAGCTCTGGAAAAACTGGCTTACAGCTAACACAAACATATTGTATAAGAAAATGTTCGTTTCTTATTAAAGTACTCTCCCTGGGGGTCTCCTCCACCCTCCTGGTTCCATTTTACCACGCACGAATCAGTCTCACATGAAGACTGCCTCTCTCCAAGTCATTCTCTTAACTCTCCAGTGTCTTTGAACCTATGAGAACTTACCAACTGCCTGGTTAGCTGCCAGCAGAACTGGCAATCAGAAATCTCTACCTTGAGTGAGACACTTAGCATGTGGGCCTGCTGCCAGGATCAAAAAGAGAGAATGCACATCCAGGGACCAAGTGCTTTCCCACTCTACACAGAAGAAAGGTACAGTCTGCTTTTGCATCTGCACGATCAGGACTAGCACCAGACTATGGCAACCTCAGTTTCTTAGAACCACATAACCACGAAATCACCTGAGGCCTACTCTCTCCCTGACAGAGGGAGTAAAATCCCAATCCTGATGATTTAAGCACAGTATTGTAGCATTTTCCTTAATTCTCAAAACTTACTCCAGTTTAGCCTGTCTTCTTACTGATTTCTTTTAAGATCACCTTCTTTCCTCTCCAGACAATGTACCAATTAGTCACAAACACAGTTTTTCTCAACCCTGTTACTCAAGCAACTAAATTGGAGAACATTGTTGCTGGTGAGATGATTGAGCTTCATTTGCCTAAAGCCCAAAGAGCTGCTACCTTTGGACTGTAGAAGTTCCTTAGTGAAAGGGCACAAAGGTGACCATCTCAGGGCAGTCTTGCAATGTAAAACAATTTGCATTTGTAAATGATGGAGAAGAAAGATATGGAAAAATAAAACAAGATTAACACTGGACAAGACTTATCCAGGACCTACTATTTCTGAAGCATTGCAATTAGGACTTTTACATTTATTTTCTCAGTTAATTTTTTCAACAGGCCTATGAGATAAACATTATTATTGTGATTTTTTTTTTACATGAAGCAACTGAGGCATACTGAGACTAAGTAACTTGCTTAAGATTAGCAAAAGAACTAAAATTTTAGAGCTTACATTTTTTAAACACTAAACCACACTTCTTTCTTGTATAACAAAATCATGGGCCAGTGAACTCAGTCAATCACAAAAACCAAATTTACCACCTTTCTGCAGGCCTCATATCAAGTTCTGCTATTCCCACTGCTAAGATGAAGAAACAGGTTTGGGATAGCTACATGAGATGGTCAAGGTAACACACCTGAATAGCTTTCTCCTTTTCTCTGTTATTCTGCTGGTGAGTGGAAACCTAAAAGGCAACAATGGTTTGGTCTTCTGATGATGCGATGCAAGAAATACGGGCCAAAGGGTAAAATGGTAAAAATGGTAAAAATATATATACACCCAAATACATACATAGATAGATAACTACAAATTGACTTAAAAGCTTATGATCTTTGCATATGAGCTAAACGAATGTCAAGTTATTCAGATGTCTGCATTCCACATCAGTCTCAAGTAGCCAGCCTGCTTTTTGCACCAAAGTGCTCTTATTGAATACTTGTGAAAGCCCATTCTGAATTCCTAGCTTCTTCACTGAGACAAATTATTACATTAACTCACTATCTAGACCAGCACTGTCTAATAAAGTAGTCACAAACTAAACGGGCTATTAAAATTAAAGTTACGGCGGTCACTAAAGGCCAGGAAGGGGAACTGGGAAGGGGGATAGGTAAAGGTTAGTAGACACAAAGGTACAGCTAGAGAGGAAGAAACATTGCCAGGGCTCTACAGCACTAAAAAGTGAATAATTTTTTTCTTCTTTTTGAAACAGTCTTGCTCTGTTGCCCAGGCTTTAGTGCTGTGGCCTCAGCCTAGCCCATAGCAAACTCCGGGGCTCAAGCAATCCTTCTGCCTCGGCCTCACAAGCAGTATGGACTATAAGTGCCTGCCACAATGCAGGGCTAATTTTTCTATTTTTAGTAAAGATTCTTGTATAGGCTGGTTTTGATTTCCAAACCTCAAGGGATCCCCCTGCCTTGGCCTCCCAAATGCCAGGATTACAGGCATGAGCCACTGGCCATGAGTGACTATAATTATCAACAATTTATTGTATATTTTCAAATAGCTAAAATGCTATTTTCAAATAGCATATTTTGAATGTTCTTAACACAAAGAAATGACAAATGAGTTGATAGATATCACCTCAAAATGTATCACTTAAATTACATTGCAGCTACTATTTTTTTAAAAATGAGAATTAAAATTAAACTTATTTAAAAAATTCAATTCCACAGTCACACTAGACATTTTTCAAACACTGAAAATTTGTATGTGGCTAGTGGCCTGCAACTTGGACAGCTCACATATAGACCATTTCCATCATCACAGAACATTCTATTACACAGTGCTCATCTCAACATTTCAATGATCATCCTTCTATGAGGATACACAGACACTATAAGAGAAAGATGGGAAAGGGGGATAGAAGTGCAATGCTCATACTGAGAGCCTTCTCAAGATTGCTCGTAAAGAACACAAAAGAATGAACAAAGGAAATTTCAAAATGGACTCAGAGTCAAACCCTACCCTCTGTTACTACTGGATGTATTGTGGAATCCTTAAGATTTCTACAAAACATAAATCTCATGCTCTAAAAATGGGCAAAGAAGTGGTCATTTTCACTTTCTTAATTATAAGCATCAGCATAAACAACTGGGCTTCCCTCCATCCTGTGCCCCATATGTCAAGTTACTGGGGGAGAAGGGTCAATTGTTTATTTTGTGGACTGCCCTATTCTCAGTACCTGACTACACCATAGGTGCTTAACAAATATTTGAAGAACGAATGAATAAATGTACCTACTTCCCAAGAACACACACCTAGTTTAAGGATAAATATTACCATCTCTAAAACATTGAATTCCAGTGCCCTCTTTCAGATCCTAAATGTCCCAGGCTTCTTGCTGCCTTGGGCCTTTGCTGGGTGCCATTTCCTATCTCTAGAAGGCTCTTCCCATGACCTCCATGTGACTGGCTCCTTCTCCCCAGCAAGATCTCATCACATGCTTGAGAAGCCTCTGGTGCCCTTTAATTTGAAGTGAGAATTCACTACCCTGCCATTCTCTGTAAATCTAACTTACTACTTCATAAATCTGCATAGTATATATAGATCTAATATAATAGATTTAATTAGTATGCTCTTATTATTGATCCCTACTTCTGGAACATAAACAAGAGAGACAACCTCATCGTGGGGTATCCCTAGTGCCCTGTACACAGGAGATGGTCACTGTGTGTGAGGGTGGGCAGTCTACAACATGAGTATTCTCTATGCAAATTATAACTGTCTTCTTTAGCTCAGCTAAAGGACTATTTACACTATTTGGTTTTAGTTCACAATGCCACAGATTTTCTTTCAGCCTTTTACACACTAAATTTCAAATTAAATGGAATCACAGCAATCTTTACCCAGACTTTGTGTGGATGTCTTCTATAATTTAATTTGCGATCACCAGCACTCGGCTAAAGTTTGGGATCATAACCAAAATCAGAATTGATTTTAATAGGAGCAACGTAAATAAAATACCTGAAGAATGATGTAGAAGTTAACGAATTAATATGGTATCATTTTCACATGCATAGAAAGGTTGAAACTAGAGCACAATTCTTAGCTAGTCACAAGTCTGAGGTCAACTTCTCGAAGAGGCTTGCAAAGCAGAAGACACAGTTTAAGAAGGCTGGTCTCAGCCTCTGCCCAGGTGAGACTCAGGGCACCCCGCCTCCAACATTACTAAACCGCACATTTGATCATTACTTCCTTTTTCTTCCAGATTTTGGGGCAAGTTTTAAATTATATACTGTAAAATTACAGATAGAATGTCATGACGTGAAGTAAAGAAAAATTAATGTATTTATAAATAAGAGCCAAGCAAACGTAAAACATTTGTTTAAATGTATACGGTTCGTTTACCACAGCCATGTATCTTTCAGTTCCTCTCTATTCGGGAAGAGAAGTCTCAAGTGTGTTTTTCAAAGCGTGAGTTAAAAAGAGGAAGAGGTCAACTGGTCGTGCCTTGTCCCAGGCAGAACCTGGATTCCAGAGCTGGGCCCGGACCGGCTGCAGCGCCCGCCCAGCCTAGGGCGCCCCACCGGCCGGTGCACCCTGGGGAACAGGACCCGGGGCGCCGCCCGACCGCAGCCGCGCGCCAGGAATGCGGAACGCACCGCACCGCCACGCCAGGCCGGGCGGGGGCCCCGGAGCCCCCCGCAGCGCCGACCCCTCGCCTTCCCAGCGCCTGCCGCAGAGCGCAGGGCGGCGGCCACCTGACAACACGCACGAACCAGGCGCAGCAGCCACCATCGCATCGCGCCTCCGAGGCTCAGGGCTGGGAGCGCCCCCTCCCCTGGCTCCTCTTACCTTGACCTCCTCAGCTTCCTCCTCCGCCTCCTTCGGTCACTGTCTCCCACGGGCCCCAGAACCCCTAGGGCCAATTCTCAGCTGATGGGCGGCGGCGCTGGGACGCCCAGTGCGCATGCCCGCAGCACAGCCTAGTGAAGAAGGCGGGGCTAGCTCCTCTCCCATTGGTCTGTGGGTCTGAGTGACGGCAGCCCTCTCCCGCCCCCTCTGGTTCCCAGCTAAGGAATGGGGATATCGGCAAAATTGCAAGGAAGCTTTTCTTTGAAGCCTGACGTTTGGATGGTGAACGCCTTGCCCGGCGTGCAAAAAAAAAAAGAGGAGAGAGTGAATGGCAGTTGTCTTTATCAGGTGAAGCCAGCCTCCCCAGACTCTGATCTTCACCCCGCCCCATCAGCTCATGCCTATTTTCCTAACATTAACGCTGCAGTAGACTGTATTCTCAGCTCCATTTAAAAATGAGAACGCAAATACGCAATCCTAGCAGGAACAATGAAAGAATAAATGAAGGGTCACTCGCGGGTGCTCGCTTAGTAGACAAGTTTTCCAATGTGTCACAGGGTTTGAAACAAGCCCAGTGGTTCTAATAATAAATAATAAAACATAATGTAATTTTTAGGTGAAAAGCATCAATTGCTTCAAATAAAAGAAGTACCTCCCCACGTTAATTAAAAGACAGATTGGCTTAGCCTTTACCTATTTTCTAAAAGGATCATAAGGGCACGTTATATCAAAAATCCAGATGCACTTAGGTAAAAAAACAAAACCCCAAATGTTTTGAACCAGTCAGTACTGCCTGAGCAAATTCTAGGATATTTTGTATTGTACATACATGTGTACCTAAATGAGTAATGTCAGCCAAAGCTAAGAAAGCAAGGGTTTCTCAGTCTGTTTTTCATTTTTTTACTTTTGACAGAAAAATGGATGAAGGAAATATTTTCAGTATCTTTTCTACACAAGACTACAGGGCAACTGTAGTGATAGGTAACAACCCTCAATCCACCTCAGTGAAATAGAAGAAGCAGAAAGGAAGGGGCATGCTGGCCAAGCAGAAGGCACACACCCATCTTCAAGGGGCAATGTGATTCTGCCAGAGCCATTGCAGACTTTTAAAGGAATTGACCCAATATAGTCAAATTATCTACTTTTTTCAAAATATAAAGGAAATTCAGATTTTTATGTGAAATCCCTCCCTTTTTCAATACTCTTAAATTTCTATAAAACATTCTGTGATCGGACAAAATATGTGTTTCAAATTCTGTAATGGGTGATAGTGTCAACTGTGTAAAGCTAGAGAGGCTCTTAAAGAAAATCTAGCTCTACTTCCTCATTTCACAGATTAAAGAAACTGAAACCCCCAAAGGAACTTTGTCAAAGTCATATAAATAATTATAAGCAGCAGGGGTCTAGATATCCTAATTCAGAAACTGGAGATTTTTCTACCATACGATTCATTCAGCAAATGCTCATTGAGAGGTTGCTATGTGCCAGGGACTATGTCAGGCACTGTAGATACCCAGATAAGTAGGATATAGATTTCCTTCAAGGAAACTAAGGAGTGAGATCCTTTCCAAGACACTGTAAGAGGTGCTATGATACAGATTTGTGCAAAGCACCACAAGAGCTCCGAGAAGGGTGTGGCTTACAGTGTGGTCAAGAACAATTTCAAAGAAGCATTAACAAAATCTTGAAAGATGTATAAGAGTTCACCAGGAAGACAATATAGAAAAAGATAATCCAGGCCAAAAAAAAGCACATAAAAATTCATAATATGATGGGCAAGTACAAACTTTTAGGGATCTGTATATAAGTTCATTTAGATAAAGCATAGGGAATGGATTAGAGGACAAGAGACTGGAAAAGCAATCAGAGTTCTTATAATGAAAGGCCTCTGTGTCAAGTTAAGTGACTGTCTAGCAGTAGTTAAACCGTTGAAAGATTTTAAGCAAATGTATATTGTGCTCATAATTTTATGCTATGAAATAAACTCTGGGGAAGCAAGGAAAATTATAAGGGAATACCACTGAGACTGAAGTCAGAGAGAAAGATCGTGGATGAAGCTGTTGCAATAATAGCATCTCTCCATTAGGAGTCTTCCCAATACTAGAGATATGGAAGAACTGCACAGGCAAATACACAGAAGAGGTGAAAACTGGCCTCAGAAATATTTAAGTAGCCTTGGAAATCAACTAGATATGGAGTATGCACATGGAACTGAGCTGAACATGTGGCCACTCCCTGAGATTTAAGATTGCTACTAGAGGAAAGGCAGTTTGAGAATGGAGATGGTAAGGTGACACTGAGGTTAGCTTTGCATGTGTCAGATTTAAAATTCTGGGGAAGTGATGTCCAGTTTGACATGTCCGGTGGCCGACAGGCACTTGAAAATGTCAGCTGGAGTTCAGGATAGAATTCCAATTGGAGCTTTAGGAAGAGATGAGTACATTGTTACGTGTTTAAGAGATGGGCAAAGAAAGAAAAATCCTGAAAAGGGGTAATCCGTAAGACAGGAAATAAAATGGGAAAAGTTAAATTAGAGAATGAAGGAACAATTTTCAAAAAGAAGGAATGGTCTATGATGTCACTTGTCACCGAAGATTCAAGTAAATCAAGAACTGAAAGTTGTGCATTGTGCTTAGGAATTCTGAAGTGGTTGGTGAAATTAAGGAACAGGCATTTCAGCCATCGAAGGAACTCTGGTAGAAAGACCTTACATCTGCATGAGGTTTAGTGTACTTTTCAAACACCCATTCATGTTACTAAAGAACCTGGGCTGTGGGAGGAGAAGGTATAACACCACACTCAGAAAGAGAACCTGAGGTTAAGTGCCCTGCTAATGACTCACTGCACTAGCACCAAAGCTTAGCTGGATGAGTCCTCTCCTGAGTTCATTTTCATTTGTCATTTTAAAATATGAGAGGACTTCTAGATCTTTTGAAAACCTAAAAATAAGATGTCTCTGCTCTGTATGAAAAAAAAATAAGTATAGTCTAGATAATCTTGCAAAATTTAGAGATTAAATGAATTATAAAAGAGTCTCTGGCATTTATAGTACTCCATCTAAGCATCTGCCTGCTACCAAGTGAAACTCAGCCAGGTGCATAGAACCTGGAAGAGCTAAAAATTCTCCCAGTTTGATACAAGATAATGTCACTTCCCCCCAAACAAATGCTTTACATGTGCAGAAGTTACCTAAGGCCGACAGCTTGTAATTTGGATTTTCCAGATTTTGGGGGATTGGGCCTTCTTAGAGAAACTTTAAAGGGAACTCAGAAATTCTTGAGTAAGAAATGTTATCTGCAGACTTGTGTCCATACTAATATAAATACCACCTATGTGTATAACCTCTGCCAAGTAGAACAAAGAACTATCTGCTGAATCTCCAGTGTCTGGAATAGCAATCCCAATGAGTGGAAGGAGATAATTACCTGTTTATTTAATAATCACTGAACTAAAACTATTTTTTAAATGACCACTGTCTGGGAAAGACAAAGATATAAAAAATATAAAAAAGTAAACATAGCAACAGGAACTTCCTAGTAAATGAGAGACTTGTGAAAGTTTTTTTTATTATTTAAAATACAATGGGAAAATCACATCTGTTTTAAGAAATCTGCACTAGAGTAAAAAGAAGCTTAAATTGATATTTAATTTACAAGAGTTAGTCTAGTTGTGCTTTATTTTTAAGCCCCTTCTGTGTCTTTCTATGGTCTACCCAGTTTCTGTTGAAGACCACTCAAGTGCCTGGTCATATGCCAAGCACAGAATAGATTTTTTCTCTGTTGTTTAATTGTGAAAGTAATAAATAGGCATTTATTGGAAATCTTACATAGACAATTTTGCCTCCTAAGTTTTGTTCTTGGGTGCCCTTTTTTCTCTGTCCCATATCAACAGCACCCTGATCCACTGCATCAGCCTCTTCATTGGATTTCTTACCTGCAGTTCACACCAACATCATTATCTTCAAAGCCATCACTGAATATTTGAAGCACCAATCTGAAAACATCACTCCAGGTTTCATGCCATCACAATGTTTTTGGCATGCCCCTAAGTGTGTTTCTTAACAATAAGACAGCAGAGACTGGGCAGAGGTGGCGGATTGTGTTGGTTGAGATAAGGAATCAGGGAGTTGGTCTATGAGAAATGTTTGAGAAACATATTAAATTACATTCTTGAAGATTCACATAGAAAGGATTCACATATAAATTAAAGGCTCCGAGAAGTGGTTCAGTAAAGAAACAAGCATAAATTTCTTTTACCCACTATTTTCTAAGTGTATTTGGCCATGGAAATTTTTTACACTTAGTAATACCTTCAAATACACATTATGGAAAACACTGCTGTGACCATACTTTTTGCTTGTTGTCCTGACCTCCTGTCTGCTGAGCACACCTTTTCATTCTCAAACATACCTCAGACGATACATTATATGGTCACCTTATATATAAGGACGCCATTGTCTGGATGCTGCCCTTCCACACATCAAAATGTGCTGTGGCATACGTTGACTTAAAGATGTAGATCTCTGTCTGCTCTCAGCAGTTACTTCCCCATCCAGACATCAGGGGGTTTCCTATTTCTGTGCTTTGCTCATGCAGTTCCCCTTAACTAAAATATATTCTTTCTTCTTCCTTTTCTTTTATGTAAACTCTTTATTTTGAAATAGTTTTAACCTTACAATGGAGTGGCAGAGATCCCATATAAACCTCACCCCCCAAGTCTCCTGAATGCTAACATTGCACACAACCATAGTCCATTCATCAAAACCAAGCAATTAACACTGGGGCAGTGTATCAACTAAACCATTGACTTTATCGGGGCTTAACCAGTTTTCTACTAGCGTTTGCTTTATGTTCCAGAATCCAGTTCAGGACACCTCATGGCATTTATCCAACATGTTTCCTTTGTCTCCTCCCATCTGTGACAGTTTTCCAGCCTTTCCTTGTTTGTCATGACCTTGACACTTTTCTAAAAGAGTGTTGGTCAAGTATTTTGCAGAATGTCCCTTAGTTTAGTTTTGTCTGATGTGTTCACGTGAGTAGACTGGGCATAGATTTCTGGCAAGAAAACCACAGACACAAAGTGTTCTCAGTACATCATTTCATACAATATATCATTTCATTTCATCCACTATTGGTGGTGTTAACCTTAATCACTTGGCTTAGATGTTGTCTGAAACTTTTCACCAACACAAAGTTACAATTTTTCCATTTCTATGCTATATTCATTAGAAAAGAATCACCAAGCCCAGTCCATAATCCAGTTTTTTCTTGAAGTTTTGCCCACTGACTTTAGCAGTCATTGGTATATTTTGCCTACAGCAGTTCATACCATTGCATTCTAAGGGTAATTTTCTATTTCTTTCAATTCTTCTGTAAGGAGGATTCATCACTTTTCCTAAATTTATTTATTTTTTTCAACCATTTATTTAGATAGTATGGACTTATAGATATTTATTGTATCCTTTAGATTATAAATATTTTGCCTCTCAATTGTTCCATCACTGGGAATTTTTTCAGATTACCTCCTATATTCTTTTGACAGGCCCCACTTTTTCTCTTCTTACCTATTGATACAACAAGATGCTCCAAGCTTATTTCATATTTTCCCTGATTCATCTCTAGAATCACTCATTGGAAAAGAAAAGAAGCTCCTGTTCCTTCTATCGGAAAATGTTACTTAGAAATCAAGGACTGGGTGCCAGGGTTCTTATTGTTATTGTGTGTCATTCCTTCTTTGCCCTCTCAATGGACATAGCTAGGGAATAAATGCATATGTATTAACTCATCCATAAACACATATCTACAATTACATCTGATTTTGCCTATATATACAAACACGAGTTCATATAGGTATTTCTAACTCCAATTCAGTATCACGAGGTTCATTCTAGCCTTCCTCCATCTTTATTTTTAACTTCTACTTATAAGGAATTTAGCTCCCATTATTGACAATGTATTTGCTTATTTGTATAATGTAAAGTAGCTCCAGAATTGTTAACTCACAGACCTGTGGAGAGGGGGAATAAAAAGCTTGAGCGTAGTGTTTATGGATCATTCTGGTTTGTTTGTTTTTTTTTTTTTTTTTTGGCCGTACTGAATTTAATAAAAACAAAGTTATCTAAAATTACCAAGGCCAACTTTTTTCCTCTTTGGTGAAATTATGTGACATGTTTGTTTTATGCTGAGATTCATTTGTTGTGGTCTGCATTCCATTCTGAAATTTCCAACATACTGGTTGTTTTTTTTTTTTTTTTTATTTGAGTAAAACTCACTCTTTGTGGTATACAGTTCAAAGGATTTTTGACAAAAGCATGGAGTAATGTATCTATCATCCCAATACCATAGAAAACAGTTCCATCACCCTAAAAATTCCCTTTTCCAGAAACTTGCATTCAACCCATCCCCCTTTCTCACTCTTAGCAACCACTGATATTTGTTTCTCTATAGTTTTGCCTTTTTCAGAATACCATATAAATTGAATCATGATATGCATAAAATTTGGGGTCTGATATCTTTCACTTAGCAGAATGTATTTAAGCTACATTTGCATTGTTGTATAGATCTATAGTTTGTCCTTTTTATGGATGAATAGTATTACATTATTTAGATACATTATAACACAGCTTATTTATCCATTCACCTGTTAATTGCCTCCAATTTTTGGCAATTATGAATAAAGTGCCTATAATACTTGAATACAGATTTTTTTCAATTCATTAGGCAAATCCTCAAACTCTTGGCCTCAAGTGATCCTCCCCTCTCAACCTCCTGAACAGCTGGAACTACAGGCCTGTACCACCAAACAGAGCATGGAAAAAAAAATTAATTTTTACTAAATTGAAATTTATTAAATCTGGTTTTTTTAGATCCCACTTTTGGTGGTGAACTTAAGAGCTCATCATCAAGCCCAAAATTGCACAGATTTTCTCCTATATTTTCTTCTTGAAATTTTATAGTTTTCCATTTAGATTTACAGTTCATTTGGGTTAATTCTTGTACAGTGTTATCAGGTATGTGTCAAGGTTCATTTTTATTTATTTATTTATTTTTTAACATTTGGATGTGCAACTATTGAAGCACCTTTGTTGGAAATTCTATCCTTTCTCCATTGAATTTCCTTTGCTCTCTTGTGAAAAATCAGTTGACTATATTTCTGTGGGTCTATTTCTTTCTTTTTTTTTTTTTTTTTTTTTTTTGAGACAGAGCCTCAAGCTGTGGCATCACAGCTCACAGCAACCTCCAACTCCTGGGCTCAAACGAGTCTACTGCCTCTGCCTCCCAAGTAGCTGGGACAACAGGCACCCACCACAATGCCCAGCTATTTTTTGGTTGCAGCCGTCATTGTTGTTTGGAGGGCCCGGGCTGGATTCGAACCTGCCACCTAAGATGTATGTGGTTGACACCTTAGCCACCTGAGCCACAGGTGACGAGCCTGTGAGTCTATTTCTGTTCTTTATGTTTGCGTCTATTGATCTGTGTGTCTGTTTTCTACAATGTCATGCTGTCTTGATTACTGAAGCTTTAGAGTAAGTTTTGAAATTGGAAAATGAGTCCTCTGACATTTTTGTTTTCCAGAATAGCTTGCCTATTTCAGTTTCCTAGACTTTTAACACAAATTTTAGAAGCTGCTAGTCAATATCTACAAAATCTTGCTGGAATTTTGATTGGGATCACACTGACTCTGTTGAACACATTGGGAAACAATGACACCTTAACAATTTTAAGACTTTCAATTAATGAATGTGGTGTATCTTTACATCTATTTAGGTTTTGTTTCATTATTTTTCATCAATGTTTTGTAATTTTCAGTATACAAACCCTGTGCATATTTTGTGAGTCATATGTAACTTATTCATTGTTTTGTGCTATCAAAAATATATTTTTAAATTTCAAATTCCATATGTATATTGTTCAGATATAAGAATGTTATTGGCTTTTGTATATTCATCTTGTGATCTGTGCTCTTACTAAATTAATGTTTTAGTTCTATGAACGTTTTTAATATTCTTTGGAATTTTCCACATAGACAATAATATAATCTATGAATATAGTTTTATTTTTTCTTTTCCAATCTGTATTCATTATTATCTTTCTGGGCCTGTCAAACTAATTAGAACATCTAGTATGATATTGATTAGTAATAATGAGGGAGGTAATCTGTGCTGTTCTAGGAGGAAAGTGTTGAGTTTCTCAACACTAAGCAGGATATTAGCTATAGTTTCTTTTGGATTGCTTTTACTAGGTAAAGGAAGTTTCTCACTACTTCTAGTTTGCTGAGAACTTTTATAATTAAGTGAGGCTGAGTTTTGTCAAATGCTTTTTCTCCATCTATTAAGATGATTGTATGATTTTACTTTTTTAGTCTGCTAATATGGTGAATTGATATTAGTTGATTTTCAAATATTGAGCCAACCTTGCATTCCTAGGATTAATCCCACTTTGTTGTGATATATTATATTTTTTATGTTTTGCTGGATTTGATTTGATAATATCATTGAGAATCCATGTATTTATATTTTTGAGGACTATTGTCTGCAATTTGGGGTTGTATTTCCTTATAATGTTTTCATCTAATTGCAGTATTAGGATAATGCTGGTCTCACACAAGTTGAGATGTGTTCCCTCCTTTTCTATTTGCTGCAAAAAATTTTTCAGGATTGCCATTGTTTCTTCCTTAAATGCTGGGTAGAATTCACCAATGAAATCATATGGGCTTAGAGTTTTGCTTTGTTTTTAAATATTTTTAACTAGGTAGCACATTCAAATTCTTGAAAAGGTATAGGACTATTCAAATGATCTATTTCTTTTTGAGTGACTTTGGTAGTTTGCTTCTTTTAAGAGATTGGTCCTTTTCACCTAAATTACTGAATTTATAAATATAGAGCTGTTTGTAGTATTCTCTCATTCTTTCTTTTATGTCTCAGGGGTCTGTAGGAATATTCCTTATTTTATCCCTGATATTGTAATTTGGATTTTCTCTCTTTTTTTCTTGGTCAGCCTAGATAGATGTTTATTGATACTATTGACCTTTTTTTAAGCTTTAAGCAGGAGTCCTCAAACTATGGCCCAAGGGCCACATGCAGCCCACCTAGGATGTCTATCTGGACCACCAGGTGTTTTTTGTGGCTGCTGCCTATCCTGCTTAGCAGCCAACTCATCCCAGGGCCCACAGTCCAGCCCTCCAACGGTCTGAGGGACAGTGAACCAGCACCCTGTTTAAAAAGTTTGAGGACCCCTGCTTTAGAATCTATTGATTTTTCATTTTCTGTTTCCAATTTTATTGACTTCTGTTTTAATCTCTATTATTTCCTTCCTTCTACTTGTTTTGAATTTAACTTTTTCCCCTTTTCTCCAGTTTCTTCAGCTGGAAATCTAAGTTACTTATTTGAGATCTTTTTCGTCTCATAAGCATTTAGTGATATAAATTTCCATCTAAACACTATTTTAGGTACATCACACACATTTTGATGTATTGTAGTTTTATTTTTATTTATAAAATAAATATTTCAAAATATCCCTGTGACACCCTCTTTGACCAATGGTTTTTGAAAGAAATATATTATTTAATTTCCAAAAAAATTAGTTTTCAGACAATTTTCTTTTGTTAATTTTCATTCAATTTATTTATAGTAAGAGAACCAACTTTGTGTGATTTCCATCTTTTAAATTTGTTAAGGTTTGTTTGATGTCCTAGAATGTGATTTATGATTATTTCATGTGTACAAGAAAGGAATGGGTAAAGCTGCTTTGGGGTGGAGTATTTTACAAACGTCAGTTCATTCTAGAACGGACACTAAGAATGGTGCTTCAAGCAGGGGTGGAGTGGGGAGGGGGGAATCCTGGCCTGCTGACCCAGGAAGTCTGGAGGCGCACGAGAATGAGGGTAAGAAGTAACCTAGGTAAACAACAACCAATAAAAAGAGATACTTGATGACCAGTAGAAAAACACAATACTGTCTGGAGGTGCAGAGAGGTCAATGAAAGACTTGCAACCAATTTCACACCAAGAGGGTATTTACACCCCTGCAGGCCTTTGCCTCTCAGTCTCTCTCATCTCTGCTCCTTCATGAGAGGGACCCACTTTTTTGGAAGTACTATAAACTTTTCCTTTGTTCTTCCTAAATGAAATTTCTCTTTTTTGCACTGAAACTTGTGCAAGTTACTTTTGCTTGCTATCCACACTGCCTGTGCTGCTCCAGTTTTATTTTCAGTTTCCATTCACTTTTGCTTTCAATTACTGTTGTGCTTCCTTTGAACTTTTTTAGCTCAGCCAAATAATCAAACCAGGTGGACTGGGTTCAGAAACTGGGCCCAGCAACCTCCAACACAATCTAGTGCTTGGGGGAACTTTACTGATATTCTGCCTCCTTGTTTCATCAAATAACTAAGAAAGGGGATTGAAGTCTTCAACTGTAACCGTCAATTTGTCTACTTTTCCTTTCAGATCTATCAGCATTTTCCTCATGTGCTTTGAAGTTCTGTTGTTATATGTATAGACATTTAGGATTGTTGGATCTTCTTGGCGAGTTGACATCTTTATCATCGTAGAGTGCCCCTCCTTATCTCTGATAATGATCTTTGTCTTGACATCTACTTTGTCTGAAGTTATTATAGCCACTTCAGAATTCATTTGATTAAGGTTAATATGGCATACCTTTCTCTACCTTTTTAATATTTACCTATGTCTTTATAGTAAAAGTATTTTGTAGACAGCATGCATTTGTGTTTTCCTTTTTTATTCTAACAAATTCTTTGTGCTTTAACTAGTATGTCTAGATCATTCTCATTTAAAGTTATTGACATATTTGAATCAAAATCTTTCTGGTTATTGTCTATTTATTCCATCTGTTCATTGATTTTTCTTCTTTTTTTTTCTTTCCCAGGTCTAATTAAGAATTTTGAAATGGACTTGGTGCCTGTGGTTCAGTGGTTAGGGCACCAGCCACACACACTGAGGGTGGCAGGTTCAAACTTGGCCCCGGCCAGCTAAACAACAATGACAACTGCAACAACAAAAAAACCAGCCAGGCGTTGTGGCAGGTGCCTCTAGTCCCAGCTACTTGGGAGGCTGAGGCAAGAGACTCACTTAAGCCCAAGAGTTTGAGATTGCTGTGAGCTGTGACACCACAGCACTCTACCTAGGGGGGCATAATGAGACTTTGTCTCAAAAAAAAGAAAGGATTTTTAAATGATCCTATTTTATCTCCTCTTCAATGATGTAAGGACATTTATAACAGTATTTTCCTCTCTCCTACTCCTTATGTTATTGTTGTCAGAGATTTCACTTTTATGTATACCAGAAAAACACAACTTGTTTTTCTATTTTTGCTATAGTCGTTCACTTTTTTGTGAAATTTAAAACAAAAAAAAATTTACCTTTACATATTCCGTGTCTGAATCTCTTCAATTCTTTGTGTGGACCTAAGTTTTTGACCTCTATCATATTCTTTCAACCCCAATTTTCTTTTCCTTTAGAGTGAAAAGGGTAAGAAAAAAAGGGCAAGAAAAGCAGAAACCTTAAAGAGAATGATTCAGATTAGTGACATAAAACTTTACAGTTTCTTATTCAAGCCGTAAACAAAACGAAAGAGAATGACAAAGAGAAAATATCTGCAAGCTCTAATATAACTGGTTTACATCCTCTTATAAAATCATAAGACAAACCTCACAAGCTAGCTGCTATTGATACCCCAATCAGTTTTATTTTAACTACCACAGTAACCAATCTATAGCTGCCATGAGTTATCGGCTAAGTATAAGTAACAGCTGCGTTCTCTGGAAAGCTGCCCTTGTCCCAACAGGAGCTGCTTCGCCCAGTGTCAACATCCTCTAATCCTCCCAGACCTTCGATGGCAAATTGGCATTGGCCCTGGAGTTTACTCTCAACTAATCCTGCGGTGTAGCGTGTGCTCCAGAGCTTCCCTGGGGCTCCGACCTAAGCTCGTCTACTGCTGAGACCACAGGCCTTGCTTTTTTCTGCTGAGCATTCAACTTTGCTTACTCCCTTTCCCCATGGTTGTTCTTCCCAGATTCTCCTGTTTGCCGCCTCAGTCTCTGCCTAGAAACCCTCCTAAGGCAACACACTAGAAAAATCAGCTCAGAATAAAATTCACAGAAGTCTTCATTCAAGTGTCTGAAAAAAAATAGATCCTAAGGCAAAACTTTACCTACTAAAGTACTCCTAGGGCAGCAAAAACAAGATATTAGATAAAAGGGAAGCGAGCCTCGAAAAGAGGGACACCTTCCCAGTATCGCAGCTTGACCACTCCAACCAGTAACTTGGGACATCTTCCAGACACGCCTTATAAAACCACTGGGCCGTGCAACAAAATTTGGAAGGGAGAGCAATGCACTGCCTCTTTCCTTCTCTTTAATCTCATGATCAAAGTTCACCCGTGGAACTTTAAGCCCCCTATACTTCCGGGTTGTGTGGCCCAGGCTTTCTGGAAAGTCCTATCCAATGCAGACAACAGTGCATTGTTTGAGGTAGGAAGTGGGGCTGAAGCCACAGCCTCCATGGGTCGGACTGATTGAAAGCTGCGTTGGCACTGGTGTGATTCACACTCAGAGCACCTAGAGGCTTTGCGGAAACCTGGCCGCTGCATGGTGGGGGGTGGGGGTTCAGAGACACTCGGGGTTAATAAGGAGAGAAGTAGAACAATATTTAATCTGGGGAATGCAAACCCTTTTCAATTATTAGGCCCAGAGAGAAGTTTTATTATAACTGTAACAGCGGTCACCTCTCACTTCCCCTTCAGCTAAAGTACCTCTTGAAGCCACTTTGCTACATGTCTAGAGTGACACCAAGTAGCTACAAAATGCCAGTAGGTGACACCATAATCCTTACTCTATGGTTCAACAACATAGTCAATCACTAACCAGGGTTGTTTCTGTAAACCCTGAGAATTCCTGACAAACAGCTTTTGTCATCACCCCCTCTCCTGATAGGTCCTTTATGTTTCAAAGCTGGAGCCTCTCCTTGGTTCCACAGGGCACTAGAGGCGATCTGGAAGTGTGTCCTGGGCTATAATCCTCAACCTTGGCCCAAATAAACTCTCTGTATTAATTTTGCCTCAGTTTCTTAATTTTTAGGTCGACAAAGACAATGGCTTTGGTGATGGGGATCTCATGGGAACAAATGTCTGAAGTCCTGGAGGCAGCTGGGACTGAGTAAATCTGAGGAGTTCTATACACTGTACGGAAAGGCCGGTAAGGAGCCAATGGTTGATATGATAGCAAACAAAGCCACACAAAGAAGCGTGTGAGAAAAATAAAACAAGCCTTTTGTTGTTGTTGTTTTTGTTGTTGTTGACCTGTCATATAAAAAACAAATCTGAAAAGAAAAATCCTAAAGGAGATAGGTCTGAAAAATAAAACCTCTGACTCCGGACTTAGAAAGAAGAGACTGAAGAGTTACTACAAGGAGGGGAAGGAGTGATTGCAATAGAGAAAACCCTTTGACTGTAAGAGTGTCTCACAGGCAAGGCTAAAGGACTTTAATAGCAAGACGACTGGAAAGAATTTAGTGAGGTGAAATGGGATAATGGGGGTGACAAGATCAGACAATAGTTCCAGCCTATTCTCTGGAGAGGTTTCTAAGGAGTACTTGGCTGTTTTCTGGCTCAGGCTGGCAGTGGACCAAAGCTCAGGGACCTGGAGGAAGAAGGAAGTCTTAACTGAAATTTTGTTAACAAGAATTTTGTTCTTCTTGATCAAATGTTCAGCAAATCATTTATGAAACAAAGAATAGGAATTTGGAGGGTCTGTGTCTGGCCTTGTCACATGGAAACAAAGGAACATCCGTGAATCTTATCTAAGTCACATGTAGTAAGGGTCGTCCGTTGCTGTCATTCTCCAGGACACAAAACAGGGGATTTCTTTCACCATCACCACCTTCCAGAATCATGGGGCTCATGTAAAATTCAGCTTTGTCAGACCTAAGAACCTGGCAATAGGAGAAAGAATTATAATACCTGGTATTGATAAAAGACAGGCGTGTGAGAGAATGATCACTCTCTTATCACCTGTGGAAGCTCTGAAAATTGGCACAGCCTTTCTGGAACTGTTAAATGTAATAGACTGATTCTTGATCCCATTAACCTCAATTATAGAAATTTATACCAAGGAAATACTCAACAAGTGTGCTGAAATGACATATCACAATGCTGTTCTAACTATCAAATATTCAGTGTAACCTGGTTTCTTGTACCCCCCGTGAATCTCCAACAAGAAAAATAAACAAATAAATACATAAATAAATATCAAATATTTGGTGTGGGGCTCTTTTACAACTGGAACTTTTGGAAGTGAGAACAACGTAATCTAAAAATGTGTACCGTCATGTTAATTTGAAATAAAAAAATATCAAACATTTAGAAACAACATGAATATCTGCTAGTGGGATTTATTAAGGACATTTACACACACATAATAGTAGAATGTTACGTGACCCTTAGCCAAGATAACAGAACAAGCATGGTGATTCTAAGTTGCGCTCTTGGGAGTCAGACAACCTGCATCCTTTGGCACTTGGAGATGTGTAATCTTGGGCAGTTCACTTAACTTCTCTGGGCCTCGTTTTTTGCCCCTGAGAAACAGAGATGCGTATACATTATAGGTTGATGGGAGGATTAAATGAGTTAATACCCGTGGTATCTCATGCATTGTAATATAAACATATCAGGATTGCTAGGATTATTAGATTTATATTGTTGACATCCATGTCTGTCATATATTAAATATGAAAATCCAGTTATAAAATGAAATATATGTTATAGTAGCATTTTTGAAAAATATACATATCATCTATGGAAAAAGCACTAGCACATGCAAACTGTACCTTTTCAAATATATACTTCTGAACTGTTCAATTTTTTCTTTTAATAAAACATAGGGGAAATAAATAAAAGCATCTTCTATTTGGAGGGAAATAAAAAATTTGCAGATAATTGGGGGTAGAGTGGATGGGGATACCCCATAGCTCAGGGCTCTCCAGTAGTTGGCCAGGAGGTAGTAATTCTCTGGTTATTGCCGTTAAAGAAAGAATGATTTCTATAGATTCAATTTGTAGCAAGATTACTCTAGAGTGTAGTCTTCATAAATATTAAAAATATCAAAGCACTTCCTACAATAGTTAATCTGTTAATCCACAAATTAAAGGTTCAGAGATAACAAACTGGCCTTGAATGTTCCTGGTTGCGATCCTCACTTTCACACGGTTTACGGTAGGGATAGAAGACAAGAACACAGGTTCAAATTCTAGTTCTGCCACTTATTTTCTGAATTTGCTTAAAGTTTGTGTACCTCGCTTTTCACATGTTAAGTAGAGATGATGATACCTGGGTATTACCTCACACAGTTGGGACCATTCAAGGAGCTAACAATGTAAATAAAATATTTGTAAGAGTATCTAGCACCAGGTAAGTTCTTACTAGGTGTTATGTGTATTGCCACTAGAGTCATAGCCAAGATATAAACACCGGCCATAGAGGGTAACATTGCTTCAGGGAGGAAGAAGCACTGGGGGAGGAAAAATTACTGGCATATGCCCGTGGGCCTGGTGGGGAATCACTTCTTCTCTAGGGAGAAGGGATCTTCTCATCTCACAGAGGGCTCTGTGATGAAATGTGATGAGCAGTTAGGATCTTAACCTGGTTTAGTTGGAAGCATAGCAAACTGCACTTCCTAACATACATGAATCATGTATATAAATGACACCATAAATCATTCGGTTGGTACTTTGGAGTCAGTGACTGGCATCTTGGGGTTTTATACCTATTACAAACACACTGTGACGACTTTAAACTGTAAAAACACTGCCAAGTGAGAGTGAAAAGGCCCAGAGAGAGCCAGACAATTATAAACCCATGTATATATATAACCCGTTTGTTTTTTTTTTTTTTTTTTTTGCTCTCATACAAATAACAAATTGAAGTTCAGAGACTTTGGGAATGTGTGCAGGATCATACAAATTAGAAACTTGAATACTACTTGTCCCTTACTAACTCAGTTCAGAGTCCCTTTGGCTGGAGAACTTCCCACAAGGAATGTCCTTAACCTGGCTCTGACCCAACCCCTCCCAGGAGTGTCCTCCTCTCTCTGTGCAGAATACTTACCTCCCGGCATTGGGATTGTTTATTTGGCCTCTCCCAAACTAGACTGTGAACTTTTTCAGACCAGAGACTGTGGCTTTGATCTGTGTTCTTTGCACCAGGTAAAGATGCCTGGCATAGGCAGGGAATTATTAGCGAGAGTGAGGGGAAATGAATCCACCTGATTTTTCGAAGACCAAGCGTAGAACTCTTTCCTTGATAACAGTGCCACTTCTGCCGGAGCAGTGTTTCTCATCAACGGGTCTGTGGGATTCTGGGATCATCTGGGGTGTTTGACTTAAAAAGAATATTTTAGGAGTCTCTTCAGACCTAGAGATTAGAACTTCTGAAAGCAGGACCTGAAAATCTTAAGCATTTCATGTGATTCTAATGAAGAAAACTCTTTAAAAACTTTCTTTGAGGGATTTTTATGAACAGGTGGCTTGAAAGAGAGAAAGTAGATAGCCATCTAACTGACATGCCTTTAAAGTCTATGGTGTAGGGCCCGTTTTTAAATAGAGGCTTCCCTGTGGACCATTTTACCTGTGTAGATTTTGAGACCTCTCATTTAATCAGCCCACTATTGCTTAGTTTGACCACTAAGGGGCAGCAGAGTACGAGAAAATAGGTTCCATGAACTAGAATGGAGCTATTACCTTTGAAATACAGCAGTTTAATAATAAAGAAATGCAAATAAATGAGTAATAGGGCCTAATTCTTTCCATACTTTCACATAATTTTCTGAGTATCTTATTTTTAATCATCACAATGTATATTTTTTAAGCAAATTATTTCCAAATTATGAATAAATTTCCCCCCAAACCAAAATAATAGCGTTTAGAACCTTTTTTTTTCTAAGTCAAGGGAACTATCTGAACTAAAGATATCTTCTGACATTGATCAAGAAGTGAAAATGTTTTAAATTGTTGAGAAAAACATTATACTATTTGAACTATTTGATGGAGAATATTCTATCCCTTAGATTTCAATCAAGACAGAATCTAATGATGGAAATTTCAGAACCTTTATTACACCTAACTTTTCCCATGTTTTATAAAATAAAATCCAACATCTTGCACCATTTAATCTAGGTCATAGTGTGGAAATGAAAAGTTATCAATTGACTTGCAAGTAACCTGAGAAAAACAGTTTCTTTCTTTTTGTTTTGAAGAGACAGAGTCTTGTTCTGTTGTCCAGGCTGGAGTGAAGCGGCATGATCATGACTCGCTGCGGTCTTAAACTCTGGGTTCAAGAGATCCTCCAAGCCTCAGCCTCTTGATTAGCTTGGACTACAGCAACCCACCACAACCCCTGGCTAATTTTTAAAACTTTTTTGTAGAGATGGGGGTCTCAGTATGTTGCCCAAGCTGGTCTTAAACTCCTGGCCTAAACTGATCTTCCCACCTCAGCGTCCCAAAGTGTCAGGATTACAGGGATGAGCCCCCACGCCTGGCATGTTTTACTATTTTATAGTGACATTGAGTAAATGCCTGCCACACAATTGATTCATACTAAATAACCTTTCCTCTAACTTTCTTAGTTCCCTAGGTGATTAATTACGACATATAAGATAATGACTCCCAAGTAAATCTCTTTAATCTTTTGAGCTCTGTACAGATCTGTTTATTTATTGGACATTTCCCCATGTGCATGTCCAAAGTCATCTCAATTACAACACATCCTAGCAGCAAATTCTCTTCCTTCCTCACCGTCTACCCAAACTTTCTCCTCTACCAGGCTACCTAGGACAGAATATAAGGAATGATCCTGTAATTCCTTCTCACCCACAATGTTGAATCCAATTTTCAGGTTGCTTTAGGCAGAAATTTAACTCATTAGAAAGGTTTAGAGAAGACCCCAAAATCTACAGGAAGAAAAGAGATCCGGATTCAGAGAGGAACCAAGTGAAGATTCCACCACTGAGTGATCTGCTTAGAAAGCCACCAGAGGAACTTTCATACTTAGCTAAATTCTGTCACTAGGGACACGGGACAGCAGCACTACAGCTGCTGGGAAGAATCACATGCACTGTGTGTCACATTTTCAGTTCTGAGTGGCACATGTATGGATGCTACAGACCCTGGGGAGGAATTGTGCAGGAAGGGGGCCAATACCACAATTCAGTCCCCAATTTCCCCTCTCTTGGTATTCCTCGCCAATAGAAAGAACAGCTGACTATTGAGCACTCATATTACTACATATCCCCTGCAATCCACACACTGTCTTTTCTCCATACTTACATTTAAATACGCTTCTTTATTACTTCTTATATTCCTTGTGTTACCCCAAACACAGACCCCTCTTACCCAAGTGGCAACTCGGTTCTCTGAGCTATTGCTTCTAGCTTCAAGTTCATGATTTCTGGGGGGCGTGCATTCCTCCTTTAGTTCTGTTATAATGCTCTCTCAGTTTCAATGACTTACAGACTGAATTATACACTTAATTACCACAACAGGTTGAGCATCCCAAATGTGAAAATATGAAGTCAAAATGCTCCCAAATCAAAACTTTTTGAGTGCTGACATGAAATTCACAGGAAAGGCTCATTGGAACATTCCACACTCTGGATTTTTAGACTAGAGATGCTCAACCAGCAAGTATGCGAATATTCTAAAATCTGAAATAATTGAAAATCTGAAACACTTCTGGTTCCAAGCGTTTTAGATAAGAGATGCTTGATCTGTTATGCATTGTATGAAAAAATAATAAAAAGGGAGATGGAGGAAATTATGAAGTTTTAAAAGCAATCATATTATATAACTTTGAAAATTAGGAAATTAGAAAAATTGGAAAAATTGTTAAATAAATAATCTTCTTTTCTATGATTTTTGTACTTGACATTTTCCTTTTCTTTCCCTTTACTTTTTCCATATTCCATCAGACCTCAGGTGTCAGATTTCTCCATTCAGTGGGGGAGAAAAGAAAGCCTTTGGGAGTCTGAATTATTGAGTTATTAAATTATTCCTTTAATCTCTCCCATTTCTTTAGCATTCATAGGTTCCACCCATACAGTACTATATTCACTGCATAGCAGCAATCCGGGATTACTGGGCAGCAGCGAAATCCTGACCTCCTTTTATCCTGATTTGCTCATGACAGTCTCAGCTCCAAATTCAATGAAACTATTGGTTGAATCTACCGATGTTAATGTGGAAGCATTCCTCCACTGGTTGATAAATCTCTACACCAACAGGGACCACACTTATTATGGGAAAAATAATTTCAAGTAAGGGAAATATCACCTATATTTCTACTCTTAACTCTTACACTCATAAGGTGCCAATGGGATAAAAAGTATTATGTCCTTCTAGCTGGTAAGAGCATATACTGCTTCCTTAGGATACTATCCCACCCTCCAAAATGATTTCAAGTAGCACTATATTAAAGTCTTCAATAAACTTCATTTTGTAAGATGAGCTGATGGTGGCTTTTCGAGTGCGTGAGTACAAATCTCACAGCCTATTATTTCACTCTTTCAACATAACGTACCTCTCTTGATGGGAAGCAAAATTGTGTGGGTACCATGATGATGTATCAGATATTCACTAGGCCAACAGATGGTGGTGCTGACAGAACACAGTAAGAAAGGAAATCAACTCTAAATTCAGTTAGATGTCCATCTAACAGTAACAAATTCTGTCTTCTCCAAGATGGATAAAATTCACTTTAGATCCATACCTCCTGCAAGATGACAGTGGTGTGTGTGTGTGTGCATGTGTAGCTTCACAGCTGTCATCTTGCAGGAGGTACGGGCATATCCATAAATCAGGATTGTTTCTGATTTCCTTCTTGATTATCAGGTCATTAGGAATACTCCAAAAAGCTGTCAGTGTGATAGATCAAGGGTAGCAGAGGAAAAAGAACGGTGTGATGCCTTTCTTTTGTGACAGCTACAAGTTAAAGTGACCTGTCCTTCAAGTTAGAGGGTGTATTTTGATATGTTCCATCCTCCTAGGTCCCCAAAGACTACTTAAGCAGCCAATTTGGGGGCCGGGGCATTGTTCTCTCGGTTTTTTCTTTTCTTTCTTTCTTTCTTTCTTTTTTTTTTTTTTGGTTTGTTTGTTTGTTTTGCAGTTTTTGGCCAGGGCTGGGTTTGAACCCACCACCTCTGGTATATGGGGCCAGGGCCCTACTCCTTTGAGCCACAGGTACCACCCTTTCGTTTTGTTTTTTAAGACAAGGTCTCACTCTGTCATTCAGGCTGAATGTAGCTCACTGTAGCCTCACATTACTGGTCTCAAAAAAGCCTTCCAAGTGGGAGGGACCAAGCCCAGGATTATGGGCAGGAGGCACCAAGCCCGGCCAAATTCCTGTATTTTTAAGGAGTCTGTCGTTTATCGTCTGGAATGCATATATCTACAAAAGTAACTGGGGCAAACTCCTATTTCCTGATAATAACATTCTTTTAGTAAATGTCATCAATGTATTTTTCCAGAATGATGGCTTTTTGGGATAATAATATTATTCCTGGAAACTTACTATGTGTCACATTTTCGATTAAATGTTGTGCGTGTATCAATATATTCATTAACATAAATTATCCTAGCACGATACTGAACAATAGGTATTATTATCTGTATTCTACTGGAAAAAACACTTAAGTAACTTGTATCAAGTTACTACTAAGTAGATGGCACACCCAGGACTTATATTAGGCCATCTAGTTGTAGAGTCAGGGTATTAATTACTTGTTTACCTTGCCTTACACGAGATAATTTTGAAACAGAGTAGAGTTAAACTACCCTCAGTGTAGATGTATTTTCTTATCCTGACAAAGAGTAGCAGAAAGGAGGAAAGGTATTTTCTTTCTGAAAACATTTCATCTGTCTTATATGTCTTAAATAGCATTTACCTTCACATAGGTTGCAGAAGCTTTTATTACAGATCTATTCCAACATTTGCTGGAGCTTTAGATTTAAACAGGAATTTTTCTCTTGGAGTAAAATCAGCACTTGAAAATAAAAATTCCTTCTGAAATTTCTTCATGATGAGATTCCGATTATGCGTTCTTGACGGGAATACGACACAGAGTATATTGTGTGCTTCCCAGAGTGTCCTATCAGAGGCAGATTTGGCCATCTTTCCCCATTAGTGATATTAATTTTGATCATCTAGTCAAGATCTTGTTTTATCTCTCCACTATATAGCTACTGTTTTTTCTTTTTTCTTTATTCAGTCATTTGTACATAGATCATAAATACATTTATGCCATTATAGGATTCAACGTGTTGATTATTTGTACAAATTGGAGTGCTTACATCCTACTAAACAACATAGCCTTCACCACTTTTACCCAATTACAGGATTAAGACATTTGTGTTCTACACCTGATAGATCCACGTTGTATTTGCAATATCCTCCATAGGTGTGGTCCCCCTACAACCCTCCCTCCATCAACCCACCCCCTTCCCTTCCCCTCTCCCTTCTCTTCCCTCCTTCATCCTAGATTATAGTTGTGTTTCATTTTTTACATGCGTGTGTGAGTGATTGCAAATTGGTTTCACAGTAGCTACTATTTTTTTTTTCTTTTGCAACTAACAAGAAATCTCTGGGAAACATTTTAACTTTAATCAGATATCACTTGATTCTCATCAAAATTTCATCCCCTCTCCAATTTAGCATCCATTGATGATTCTTGCCAAAACTAATATTAATGTAATGGTTCCAAATTTATAATGTTCCAAATCCAGCACTTTCTCCACCTGTACCATTTGGCACTGTGCAGCCTAACAGAAGGAAAGGCAGCCCTCCTTTATTATCTCTCTATTTGTTGATCTATCTTTCAATCTATTGATCTATCCATCGATTGAACTATCAGTATCTAATTAATATGCCTCCTTGATTCCATTTTTTCCAAAAGCTTTTGTTTAAAACTTTTTTTCTAATTATTTAGGAACTCAAACTGTCCCAGATTCAGGAGCCGGAACCCATTCATGCTACAACATTGTCCTTTTGAAATGACCCAACATTTAAAAAAACTCTTCTTTAATTTCTGGCATAAAAATGTGTTCCAGTTTCTTCCTGTATCTCCTTCTCAGTCCTATACTGGAATGAATCATCTCTTTAAGAATCCTGCTTCCTCTCACTGATTAAATCTATTAAAAACCAAAATGTAGGTCTGAGAAGTGTTCATGCTACTCAAGGGCCTTGGCTTCTAGGAAAGAGCAGATTTCAAGACACTCTATCAGATAAAGGATGCTATTGTAGGGCTCCAGTATAAAAACTGAGAAAAGGAGCCATTCTCTTTTTGCAGTTATGCAGGATTACTTGGGGAGTAGTGAAGTGGGGACTTTTTAAAGTTTAGGGAGACAGTATCCTTTACAAGACACTAAACTCTCAGGAAGGGCACCATCTTTGTGGCAATAATGAAATTCCTGTACAGGAGATCTTATGGGAGTGTCATATGGGATTTTATTGGGCAGATGATTTGTGAGCACATAGATGCACCATCTGGGGAATCTTAGGAGAAGAAGGCAGTTTAATTCTGTGCCATAAAACCAGTGAAGTCTCAAGTAAGTACGAACTGGGACATAAAAGGAAAAATGAATTTATTTAAAACTCACAGACTAGTGAAAGTACTAAAAATACTGAAGATAGCATGAATGTGTGTGCTCTGTATACACACACAGACATATACAACTCACAGTCTGGGGCGGGGGGAGGATCAATGGCCTGAAAATGTAGCTATACAAATGAGAAACAGCACACCTTTATTTGCATATGCATATAACTTTCTCTAAGATCCTGTATTTTAAACATGCTAAGACCTATGGCATGGGATAAATGGCAGTAAAAATAGCCCAGTTCTGGCTTGGCGCCTGTGGCTCAAGTGGCTAAGGTGCCAGCCACATACACCTAAGGCCCCGCCAAACAACAATGACGGCTGCAACCAAAAAATAGCCAGGCGTTGTGGCGGGCACCTGTAGTCCCAGCTACTTGGGAGGCTGAGGCAGGAGACTCGCTTGAGCCCAGGAGTTAGAGATTGCTGTGAGCTGTAATGCCATGGCGCTCTACCCAGGGGGACAGCTTGTGGCTCTGTCTCAAAAAGAAAAAAAAAAAAATAGCCCAGTTCTTCGCTCAAAGATTGAGATTCAGATGCAAGATTGCACATCTTTGTGGTCAAATGAAGTAAAAAATAATTCTTCACTGTTGTTAGGTAAACTCTAGAAACCTTAAGACCATAGCCTCAGCAGACAAGCAAACTCAGACACTTGGAGAAACCAGCTTGGTCTCTATCTGAACCCTGGATGATGTAGCATGAATCCATTCTTCCAAAGACTTGGCTTACCCGAAATTACCACTTCAGTTCAGCCCAGTCATTGCCTACTCTTCTAGGATAGGTTTAAAGCAATACTGTTTCTAAAGATGGGATGGTGAGGTCCTGGGTGAGAGATTGCTTATTTTAATACATTCTCATTGATTTTAGACCCCTAAAACTATACACTAATTATGTTAGTATAAATTTGATAAGAATAATTCTGCAAGTCCCCTCAAGCTGTTTGAACCATGAATGACTGGCTACAGAAGGAAATAAAACAAACTCTGAAAACATAAGCAAAAGAAGAAATCTATTTGCAAAGTAACTTTGGAGCTATTATGAGTAAACTTTCCCTCAGTCTTCACACTCCAGACTATTGGGATTTTGTAGCTATACTTGTTGAAGGAGATGTAATTTATTTCTTCCTTCTGGAAAAAAAAAATGAAGTGTAGCCTGTCATTACTGCATAAGTAGCTACTCTGGGGAGATAACTTAGTAAATAAAACTTAGACTTTGGTAGCCTAATTATTTCTCAACTCAGGTGGTTACAGGAGATTGTCAAAAGGTAAACACACAAAAAGGGTTTTTCTAATGGTTAGCATATTATATTATATAACATACGGCATTGGGCTAAGTGTATTGCAGCCACTTATTTAGTAATTAATATATTTGACAATGTTTTTAATGGCTTTCTTTCAAGATGTTCCGATTCTAAATATATTTAAAATGTGGGACTACTTCTTGGAAAGATCAAGAGGTTATAATTAATGTGAAAAATAATTGGCAGAAAAATTATGACCTTTTATCGTTTTTACTAGAGACTTGTTTTCCCCCAGAAGAGTTTGAAATTGCCATCTTTCTTATTCAAATTGCTGAAATCTGGAATTTGAGAACTTTAATCCAAACAGGAAGGCGATGGTGAACAATTTCTCCCAAGCCGAAGCTGTGGAGCTCTGTTATGAGAACGTGAATGGATCATGCATTAAAACCCCTTACTCGACAGGTCCTCGAGTCCTCCTGTATGCCGTCCTGGGTTTGGGGGCTGTGCTGGCGGTGTTTGGGAACTTACTGGTCATCATCGCCATCCTTCACTTCAGACAGCTGCACACGCCCACCAACTTCCTGATCGCGTCCCTGGCCTGTGCCGACTTCTTGGTGGGAGTCACCGTGATGCCCTTCAGCACAGTGAGGTCTGTGGAGAGCTGCTGGTACTTTGGGGAGAGTTACTGTAAATTCCACACGTGCTTTGACACATCCTTCTGTTTCGCTTCTTTATTTCATCTGTGCTGCATCTCTATTGACAGATACATTGCTGTTACTGATCCCCTGACCTACCCAACCAAGTTCACTGTATCCGTCTCAGGAGTATGCATTGTTCTCTCTTGGTTTTTCTCTGTCACCTACAGCTTTTCCATCTTTTATACGGGGGCCAATGAAGAAGGGATTGAGGAATTGGTAGTTGCTCTCACCTGTATAGGGGGCTGCCAGGCTCCATTGAATCAAAATTGGGTTCTACTTTGTTTTCTGCTATTCTTTATACCCACTGTTGTCATGGTGTTCATCTACGGGAAGATATTTTTGGTGGCTAAGCATCAGGCCAGGAAGATAGAAAGCATTGCCAGCCAAGCTCAGTCCTCCTCCGAGAGCTACAAGGAAAGAGTAGCAAAAAGAGAGAGAAAGGCCGCCAAGACCCTGGGCATCGCCATGGCCGCGTTCCTTGTGTCTTGGCTTCCATACATAATTGATGCAGTGATTGATGCTTACATGAACTTCATAACTCCTGCTTATGTCTATGAGATTTTAGTCTGGTGTGTTTATTATAATTCAGCTATGAACCCCTTGATATATGCCTTCTTTTACCCATGGTTTCAGAAGGCAATAAAACTTATTGTAAGTGGTAAAATCTTAAGGAGTGATTCATCAACCACTAATTTGTTTTCTGAAGAAGTTGATACAGATTAAAAAGATTACTGCAGGGATTTCAAGGACTTACTGGGAATTAAGTTCAAGTGCAAAAGTAAATACTTGGATGGAGCCAAACAGGAGGACATTGCATCCAACAGTTTTTCCAAAGCATTTGGAAAGCATATATTTGGGGGTTTTTTTTAGAGACAGTCTCATTTTGTCACCCTTGGCAGAGTGCCCTGGCATCGCGTAGCTCACAGCAACCTCAAACTCTTGGGCTCAAGTGATCCTCTTGCCTCAACCTCCCAAGTAGCTGGGATACAGGCACCTGCCTCAATGCCCAGCTGTTTTTTTAGAGATAGAGTCTCACTCTTGCTTGGGCTGGTCTCGACTCCTAAACTCAAACACCTGGCCTGTTTGGCATTTTTTTTTTTTTTAGAATTCAGTGATAGCTGGATAAGATTTCTTCTTATTTTGTGTTCTTTTATAGTTTTCTGATTCTCTACTTTCTCCTCTGACGTTCCTACTTGTTTCTTCAAATACTTTGAAGCTTTGTAGTTTCTTCCACACTCGTGATCAGTGTTCTGTTGTCCGAAATACACAGTGGGAAAATAAAGGTCTCTTATCTTGTAAGTTAGATTCTTTGAGGACAAAAATCTTCCCTTAAAGTATATCTGGCTTAAGACATAAAAACGAGAGAATAAATTCTTGAAACTTTTTGATGTAAAAGGACATTCTAGAGAGCTGGGATGTGATGGAAGATCATCTGAAAAATACTTGAGTTCTTGTTTTTGAGCTCAATAATTCTTTCCTTCCCTTTTACAGATACTGTGTTTACGAAGAACATACTCAGTGATTATCTGTTTACACACTACATCTTACTTTTAGAGAACATAATTTACCGTAGAATTAGAATGTGAACAAAAGATGGTTTCTGTGCTTCTTTTATAGAAATTTGAAGTAAATTAAGAATTTTATTATAAAAGACAATTCGAACGAACATTTGTTCACTTTTAAGGTCTTACTTTAACCATGTACTGTATTGGGCATTGAAAATGTATAAAGCTGAGTGATCCAAATTTAACCCAGGGTTATTTCAAAATAGCCAATACCCAAATTGTATTATACACAAAAGGAATAGCTTCAGTTTTCTCACCTGATATATTTGTCTCAATTAACATAAGTTTTAATTCATTTTAATTAAAAATATGTGTCAAGTGTTTCAAGATACAGTAAAACATTTGAAAAAGCTAATAACAGGGTGGTTTGGCTTCTCAAGTCCTTGAATCACTGCCTTCAAGCTTTGTTTAGGTACCTGATTTTCAGAGATTATTCTATAACAGACCGGTCTTACGGAATGAAAAGAAAAGGTAAATAAGTAAAAATAGTTACCTAAGCATTACATATTATATGCTTATTAGATGAACCAGTTTGGAAATACTTGATACAACATTAGGCTCTTTCCTATTTGCCTGCCAAGACCTTTCAAACGGAGCCGAGAGTATTTAGGAGGGAAAAACTCTTACATGTGAAAGAGGACGAAAGAAATATGGAAATCTCTGTAGCAAAGGACCTGTTTGTGGTTCAGGCCATACCGTCAAGGAACAAGTTTACTGATCAGCTTTCAAATGATCTTCACAGTTAAGGTCCCTCATGCTCATTCCTTCAGAAGGAGTGACAGTGTGTGACTCAATCGTGTCTGCATAGAAATATGTGTTTTATCCCTTGGTTGCAAGTGTGAAAGTACCTTGAAATACTCATAAAAAATAAAGAAAATGGTCTGGGGGGACTTTAAAAATATATGCCATCCAATTCACTTGTAGTTGAGTCTGATCTTTAGACAAACTGGTTGCAGAAATGAGAGCTATTCAGCGATGTTTTCCAGCTCTTCCCCACATTATAGAGGAGAAAACACTTTCAATCTACTCTTTCTGTTTTCCACTCTTCTTGCAGCCCTTCTAAAAGGAAGTCTTTTCTTCTAAGACATAGACTTTGTCACCCTGGGTAGAGTGCTGTGGTGTCATCATAGTTGACAGCAACCTCAAACTATTGGGCTCAAGTGATCCTCTTGCCTCAGCCTCCTGAGCAGCTGGGACTACAGGTGTAGCTGAAACTATTGGTGCCTGCCACAATGCCCAGTAGTATTCTCTATTTTTAGGAGAGGTGGGGGTCTCTTGCTTAAGGTGGTCTCGAACCCCTGACCTCAAGCAATCCACCCACCTCGGCCTTTCAGAGCACTAGCATTACAGGTGTAAGTCACCACCATGCCTGGCTTCATAAAGGAAGTCTTTTGATTAAAAAGTACTTGTTTATTTTCCCCAAAACAAACTAGACTATTAGTGCAACACCGCTCTTCTTTTGTTTATTTATATAAATAAGCTATAAACTCCTTTGCAAGCTGCATACCAACTTGCTACAAAGCCATGTATATAAGTATATTTGTAACAAGACCAATAAAGGCTAGATGTAGGCTTCACTCTGCAGGAATGTCTGCCAAGTGAAATCCAACCTTGGGACATACTGCTGAGCTTGGTCTCTTAATCCCGGTGAGTTTGGTTCCAAACTGTCTGCTTCAGCAGTGGGCGGTTACAGAACTACTTCAAAGAAGGAATGAATCCACTTGTGCCCCAGGTGGTAGCTATATAAATACTATGTCTCTCACATGTATGTACTATTATTACTACACACGCTATCTTTGATTAATAAAATACATATTTGTTTAAAAGCATTGCTGAATTCCTGATAGCTTTTGCGTCATATATTTTTCACAATTAGGTAGCATTAAAAGAACAGCTACTACATTCTGTGAAGCTGTCTGTATTTTTTAAAAACCAAAGATTCACACATTGGGAAGATTTTCCTTCTTCACTCTCTTCCAAGGCCAATGCTGAGTGAGTTTATAATGTAACTGGTGTTTTTGGTTTGCACCCACGTACTGAGACGTCCCGTCTATAAACCAAGCTTGGGCTTTCTCTACTTCTCAGTTTGCTGCAGTGTGATTTGGACATGTGCTCTGGGTTCACGCAACTCACGTGTGCCTTCCAGTCTGGCTTGTACTGGTTCTCAGATGTGTCATTTTCTTCAGACATATGATCACTTTATGTCCTAAGGTCAAGCATTTTATCCCTACCTAGGCTCAGTAGCATATCAAGCGCCACCTTTCAATAGGTGTTTTTTTCTCCACTGCAAATAGCATAGTCTTTCTCTGGAACGCAGAGGACTTTGTGTTTCTCCCAATGGAGCCTCCAATAAAATCTACACTGTGCCTTTTTCTACTATCAATACCATCATCACTGCAAAGATGCTGAATTATAGGATAATTGTACTATAGCCCAGACCCAGTGCAGAGTCCTCTTCTGCTCCAGGTCCACAAGCTGGCAGAATGTTTAGTACCCGGTATATAGACCAGAATGATGTTCATTTTCTCTCTCTCTCTCCCTCTTTTCTGTTTCTTGCTGTTATCCAGATAATTAATATAAAACGCAAAACTCAGTCCCACCTTCTCCCTTGCTCCCAGCCTACCTCCCCAGTTGTGGGAACAGGTCTGGAGTTCCACCTCCAGATTCTGAGGAGGTCCACCAGGCCTATGCTTCCTTCTCTGCTGTAGGGACCAGATGTAGTTCTTTGTTTTTTACTTTGGTTGTGACATCTCTGACTACTTTAATAAAGTAGAGGACGCCTGAGTCTTCATGGGGCCCATCTCCACACTTCTAAGAAGCAGTTATCTCACAAGGCCTCTAGTGTGCTAGGTACCCATTGATCATCCTGCCTTATCACCATAATACCATCCATAAAATAAATCAAAGTAATTTCATCAATATAATAAATAAGAGTGATCTAAAATAGGATGCTCAAGTGGTCCAGACCCCTTTCTTTTTTTTTTTTTTTTTGAGACAGAGTCTCACCATGTCACCCTGGGTAGAGTGCTACAGTGTCATCATAGCTCACAGAAACCTCAAACTCTTGGGCTTAAGCAATTCTCTTTCCTCAGCCTCCTGAGTAGCTGGGACTACAGGTGCCCACCACAACACCGGGCTATTTTTTGGTTGCAGTTGTCATTTGCTTTATCAGGTCTAGGTTGGAATTGAACCTGCCAGCCTCAGTGTATGTGGCCTGCACCATGCCCACTGAACTATGGGCACCACCCTAGACCTGTTTCTTTAAGAAGGACCTGAGCAGTGCCTCTCTAGTTTGCCACACAGACAGAAAATAAAAAGCACATCACTCTGAGGGCAGCAATAGATCAAATCAAGGTAGGCAACAAATTTTGTTGGTTAAGAACTTATAAAACTTATTGAAAATGTTAGTCCAAATCTGATGGACCATTAGGCTATTGTCTAAGGCATAGTTTTCCAACCAATGAAATAATGGTGTATTATGAATAGGTTACAAGCATGCCTGAAAATGCTGATCCACTCAGTACTCAGGGCAGTCAGACGGGCCCAGGATGGCCAGTACTCTTGGACAGTAAACTCAGGCCCCAGGAAGCTTCACTGAGTGTCTTCTGACGGTTTCCTGAACTGAGCAGGGTCTCACAGTGTGATGCCTTTCCCGTAGTTAACACGTACAATGAGCAACATCCATCACTGGGTGTTCTTCCGCATCATGCTGAGAAAGGCATATTTCTTAACACTTTGTGTAGCCAGTTTAATTCACCCCTCCCTGTAATCATGCCCTTTGTTGTGTGACTTCTCAGCTCTGCCCATAGGCGACAGGGTGAGAGCAGAAGAGGCCGGGTGCCTGCTGGGAGACTCGGCCTTCTCAGGTCTTGTTTCTGTTTGTTCTCCAGAACCTCTGGCCTTGCCATAGAACATTCTTGGGTAGCCTGCAGATCCAAGGAGGATGAGAAACACGTGAAGTGATCCTGCCCCATTAACCAGAGCCCCCACCTCCCTTTCCCCAGGTTCCCATCCTGAAGTAGGGTCAACTTCGATGAACTCAGATACATGACAAATAAATGTTAATGTTACATGTGCCTGAGAATTTGTGGTTTCTTATCACATGCAATAGCCAACTGATGAACCCTGCTATCTGTTTATCCTGTCAAAGTAAAAATCACACCAGACAAAGGTAAAGACAAGGGAGACTTTATTTGAGACTATTGCACTAGGGTAGAGAGGCCAGAATTCAGTCTGAACTCAACCCTACTGAAACAAAGGGCTGGTGAGTTTCTCAGAGCTAAGGGAGGGGAGGTTGTAGGCTGCCTGTGTTTGCTCACTGGCCTTACCAAAAGGAAAAGAAACTCTCTCCTATCTTCCCAACAGGAAGCAATTTTCCAGCTTGGAGTGAAAACCTCTCCAGGTTAGGCTCCTACCCTCCTACAGAAAGTGGGAGACGGGGACTGTCTTCCTTGATGGCATTTCAATGGGATTCCTTCCAAATCCTTGAGGAAAGACATTCCTGGGCTATCAGACTAGTGAGCAGCTTTAAAAAAGACATATCCCCAAGAGAAAGAACATATGAATAAAAATTTTCTAAAATAAATGCTTTGAAAAAAGAGAGGTCAGAGGCCTAGAGTCAGGAAAAACTCTGTCTTCTTTTATTTGAGACGGAGTCTCACTTTGTTGCCCTCAGTAAAGTGCTGTAGTATCATAGCTCACAGCAACTTCAAACTCTTGGGCTCTCCTGTCTCAACCTCCCTAGTAGCTGGGACTATAGGTGCCCACCACAACACCCAGCTATTTTTAGAGATGTGGTCTTGCTTTGGCTCAGGCCAGTCTCGAACCTGTGAGCTCAGCCTTGACCTCCCAGAGTGCTAGGATTATAGGCATGAACCACTGCGCTTGGCCTGAAAAATCCTGTGTTAAGCTGAGGGGAACATTATGGTTGGCTATCTCAGTCATTTATAATAATTATTTAATATAAAGGAAATGTATCATTTTCAATGGTGACATGTGAAAAGTTATGGACATTCCATTCTTCTGTTGACATCCCAAATCCCCTTTAGTTTACCCTGTTGTGAGGCTGTCACGTTACTATAAGCAATAAAGTGAAAAAGATTGGAGAGCAAAGACTCAAACCCAAGTGTGAATAAATGATTTCCCAGAAGGATACCGGCTCTCCTTATGGAGGTGGCCACACATTTTGTGGTGATTCGTGGCTTACCCTCTCCATCTCTTACCCTCTCCAACTCTAATCCAGTGGAGTAGAGTTCACGTAAGCTTCAGCAATCAACAACTGCCATTTTCTCACTGAGCTTCCCACTAGAGCAAACCTCCTCTTCCTTTATGTACTGACTCATTTCTGGCCACAATTAATAACAGGAAATAGAGAAAAAAAATAGGAGAAGAGGCCCCACACAGTGGCTCATACCTGTGATCCTAGCACTCTGGGAGGCAAAGTAGGTGGATTGCCTGAGCTCACGGGTTCAAGACCAGCCTGAGCAAGAGCCAGACCCCATCACTAAATAAAATAGCTGGGCATTGTAGCGAGTGCCTGTAGTCCCAGCTCCTTGGGAGGCTGAGGCTAGAAAATTGCTTGAGCCCCAAAGTTTGAGTTTGCTGTGAGCAATGACACCACGGCACTCTACCAGGGGTGACAAAGTAAGACTGTCTACACACACACACACACACACACACACACACACACAGAGTTAGGAAAAGCATTAGTGAGTGATTTAGAAAGAAGATAGTCAACAATAAATTATAGATCATACCTAGCTTCTAACTCAATAAACGTTTATGTATGGCCTACCATGCATTTTGCATTGAATTCAATATCCTAACATCAAATGGAAAAGACAGTTTTATTCCTCGTAATGTTGTTTGCTTTTATTAAGATCTGAATTACCTGCAGGTGTTTCTTAAAAACAGCTCTCAAGCTTCTACTGAAGTCCTTCCAATAATCATTTACAAGAGGAATCTGTGTTTGAGCAAGAGATGTGTATCTAAATAACACCCAAGAAGTTGTGCTTATCTTTGTCACACTGTTCTATAACATTAATCTCTTCTGGAAGGTTTTATATTTTGGTAGTGTTGCATGAATTGATCTGGCCGGGGTTGCAGAGGTAAAGACCAGCTGTCAGAATGTCTTGGAAAAGAAGGGGGCTACAGCTCTCTCAGGTATACAGTGACCCTAGTTTATTTCTTACTCACTTATATACCCTAACTATAAAGCATTCTGCAAGTACACACATAATCTTAAATTTACAATACAATAAAGTGACAAAAAAGTCACGAGCCTTATTTATCTCTTTTTGCTTCAAGGAACAAAGCATTCATCTGTAAAGAATAGACGTACTCTTTAACTCAGCAGCACAATAACCTTATCTTGATTTATGGCTACTCAGGTCTCTTCCAGGAGATTCCTGAACACAGCAAGCTCTGTTTTCAGTGCCTGCCTCCCACTAGATTAGTTTTCTAATCTCTCCTGAGGGTCTTCATAGGAATATCCCTTCCTGCAGACCTTGAGACAGTTTCAATCAAGAACAAAGTTATGGCAGCCTTTAATGTGGCTCGGCTACATGGTAGTTAATTTTATTGGCTATAATTTAGCGGTGTGTCCTTTGGAGCTTTGGTTTGCTTTTTTAAATTTTGAATGGGTGAGTTTGTTTAGTTTTGTTTCATTTGCCCCCAATCAAAGCACACACTTAGTGCCTGTCTCCACCCAGGTTTAAAGGTTCCCCAAATACAATCTTGCTCCACAATGGTGCTCTGGGTTCCTGTTCTGTTGTCATACTGGAAAGGACACTGACCCAAGAAAACAGGCATGGACAGCTCAGCCAAGTTCCCGGTGGTCAACCCATGTCTGTGTCCGTTTATCTCCCTAGACTAATTGCTTTCCAAAAGCCAAACTCCTAGGTGGAGCCGGGGCAAAGTCACGTTGCTTCAGTGTCCTTTCAGCGAGAGGCCTCACTCCAGCCCCTGACTTTAAGCCTCACTCCAACCCTAACTTTAAGTGGGAAGAGTGTCTCATTTCCTATTTGCCTGGGGCATGTGTAAACCTCCTTAAAGGAATCAAAGTCCTGGATTCCATTTTTCTGAACCCGGAAACCAATGGGCCCTCATTTTCAGCTTTGCTCAGATGTTGTGCTTGTTTCTTTGATTTCCCACTGAGATTATCTTGTCTTTGAACTGTATTGTATTTTTCTTCTTTTTTAATATGTCTGTCTCTTTCATATATTTGGAGCACAGGAGGTGACACATGACTAACTGAGGCATCTTGGCAGAAAGTCCTGATGAAATCTTTATCTCGTCTGGGAAGGAAAGGTGGAAGAGGAGAAACCTGTTTTACATGATTGCAGATATTTTCTAACCTTTACTTTTTTACTTGAGCCAGGTCTTTGTCCTCAAAAGGTAAACACTTGGAAGTTCTGTCATCTTTCCTAACAAACGGTGCTCTTCCCTCTAGCTTTTCTAACCTCCAACTTCTATATCTCCTGGGATGCCTAAGTCTGGAGACAGGTGTCTCTCAGAGATGGCGGCAGCAGTGGGGCACCCTCCTCCACGGACCACACTTGACGTCAGCAGCAGAAGCAGTAAATGCCGATGGTATGCAGAAAATCCTTCCTCCCCTGTGATGTTCACATCCTAATCCCTGGGACCTGTAAGTATGTTATTATATGAGGCAAAAGGGACTTTGCAGATATGATTAAATAAAAAATCTCAAAATGGGGAGATTATCCCGGATTATCCATGTGGGGCTCAGTGTAATCACAAGAGTCATTAAAAGTGTCAGGAGGAGAGAAGAGAGTCAGTGTCAGAGGCAGAAAGAGATTTGAGGATGCCGTGCTGCTAGTTTTATGGATGGAGGAAGGGGCAGCAAGTTAAGGAATGCTAGGATGTGTGAAAGGGCGGGAAACAGATTCCCTTCCACCTCCAGAAGGAATGCAGTACTGTCTGCATCTTGATCTAACTTCATTAAAAGTCATTTCGAATTTCTAACCCCCAGCAATCTAGTCTTGTAAGAATAAACAACAATAAATTTGTGTTGAAATGAGCCACTAAATTTGTAATTTAGTAATTTATTTCAGCAGGAACAGGAGACTAATCCAATGCCATCATCCCAACACAGAGGCCCCATGCATGGCTGGGGACACCTCCAGTGACTGGGTGCTTACCTGATCAATGAGCCAGGATCTCACTGGTCACTCAGCAACACTGAGTGACTAATAGGAGCAGGGTGAGAGAATCTACTCTCCTAATACAGGGAAGAGGCCGTTTGTGGCCTTAGGCTTTAAGAAATCTGCCCCATTTCTTCTCCTTTGGACCCAACTTTTCAGAGCCTGTATCTGTGCTTGGTTACCTGTTTGGCAATAAAACTTTTCCAGTTAGAGCTCCACCTTGGGTCTCACCTCTTCACTGGTTTTTATCTAACATCCAGAATACAATAACACACAGATCAAATCAAAACAAAAAGAGCACCATGGATGTTCTTGGGATCCTTGTCTCTGGCTCTTGACTATGCATCTCTCTTCCTCTTGACAGTTGTGGAATCCCAGTCGTTGTTAATTATCTCCCTTGCCTTCCCTCCTAATTTCCACTCATTCTCAATTCACTGCAGTCTAGATTCTACAACTTCCCCCCAAAAGAAGTCCATCGTGCTCATCATTCTCATAGTTGTTAATGCCGGCAAACGATAGTCAGTCCTGATGTAACTTGACACACATACACCACCAGACATTCCTGGTTACACCTTTCTCCCCGAATCTCTTTTATCCACGGTGTTGATGGAGCCACTTTTTCCTGTTTTTCCATTTGCATTTCTGGCTATGATTTTTTTTTTTTCCAGGAATAACTCCTCTGGCTCTCTGGCTCTTTCTATTTTCTCTCTGCACACTCAAATCCAGTCAGCTAATACCGAGTATCTGATACATCCTAGGCACCATGGCTATTGGGCACCAGGCAATCTCATTGACCTCTGTGGTTTTAAAAACACCAGAATCTGAGGAATCCTGAAGGACTGTCTCCCACAGAGTTTATTTCCTGAGCTGACAAATTTTAGGCTGGACTACTTACTGAAGCACTCTAGTTTTATGTCCCTCTGGCCCCAGTTTTAGATGAAACCTAAGTCATCGTCTTTCCCTCTTCAGTATACTCTTTCTCCGGTATGCTGTATCTTATTTGTTGACAAGGAAAAACCTGGCAATCATTTTTGACTTCTGCCTCCATCATGGATCCCTGAAGCCCTGCATCCTTTTAGTCTATAAATTGCCTATTTCCTATTTCAGCAAATAGGGAGGTAAGATTATGGAATAGGAGCAGGGTAAGATCAAATTAAGTCTGAGAATGTAAGGAGAAGCTAAGGTAACATTACCAAGAAGAATTTGGCAGATAATTAACTGAATGATTGTTTTCATGTCATATCTTTAATATATGTTTTCCTAGATTTATTCCAATATATTTTTAAGATCTTTTATCCTAAACGGCAGATTATATTTCTGTTTTCAAGTCCTACATATGCTGTTGGGGGGAGAAACATCTTTATCACTTCCTACTTGATAGGTGCTATAGAGGATCCACAATAACTATTTTTCCTATGTAACTAAAGACTGAATAATCTTCAAGTTTTGAATTTCTTTTAATTTTTCATTATGATTAAAATGGAAAAGAACATAAGTGGTGATATTCAAAAGCAATTACTCAGATATGTGGTTTGATTCTCTTTTAAATTTTCAGAATTCAAAATTATTATTCCCTACCACAATTCCCTGTGTCCTTTCAGACACAAACAGCAAGCATCAAACAGCAGGACCATGGCCAGCAATTTTCCCCAAAGCTCCCTTTATATGGAGCTTCAGTCCTTAATCTCCCTCCCTTATTCTCTATGTTCCTGCTAATATTGCGTACCACCCCCCCCACCCCCCCCACTCCCCGCCCACAGTGTCCGGCAGAAGCATATAGGCTGTTGTCCCCACTCCAGGCTGGCGCAGCCCTCACATACTCCAAATGCTACTCAGTCGGGCCACCCCCTCACCTTCAATCCAAGTATCGAGTTCTCTCTGGTGTGGATTTTGCAGTCCCTTGGGGGGCACCTGTCTGTTGGTGGTTGAGGTGACAGGTCTGTAAAAGGGCAAATGCTTGGCTCAGCTTCCTTTCCCCCATCTTGGCCAGAACATATTAGTTCTGCCACTGGCAGGAGGGTGAACTTGGCAGGGGGTGGGTTATGTGCAGAGATCTTCACCTGCTCTGTTACCTTCTCTGTGCCCAAAGGAGTGGGACATTACATAGCAAATATTGAGCATCATGACAGCTCAAGAAAGACAATAAAGGAAAGAAAAAATATTTCTATTTTAGTACCTTTAATGACATGTTCCTCCCATATTTCAGAAGTCTGCATTTTTATTTTGTTGGGTCCTGCAAATTATGTAAACGATCTTTTTTTTTTTGGTAGACAATATTATAAATAGGGAATAGGTGATATTTTTTGTCAAATATTGGTCTATTTCAGGGCAGCTGGACTTAAAGAAATCTCTTGGTTATGAAAAATCATAATTATTTCTACAAAGTAGCACAACACAGAGAAGCACATTTTGTGAAAGAACTTTTTAATTATATTTATCCAAAGTAGGTTTTCTTTCATGATTCACACCTTACACTGCAGGGATTCCTTATGAAGAATTTATAATGGGTGAGGTTGATTGGCTGGCTCCCTAAAACATCCTGGGGGTAAGAGCCTATTAAAAGGTTAGTCTTCAAATATGTAATTACATCAGGTGATTATCCTTTGCAAGTAAGAGCTTCATAGGTATAGTAAACAAAGCATGTAAATTAAATTTCTTTAGTTATTCAGAGAATATGATTTCTGGGCTAATGAAAATTCATAGCAGATTTGCTTGTGGTTAACTATGAGATTTAGACATGGTTACAGAATAATTAAGTCACTAAAGACTGAATAATCTTTGAGTTTTAAATTTCTTTTAATTTTTCATTATAATTAAAATGGAAAAAGAACATAAATGGTGATATTTGAAAGCAATTACTCAGATATGCAATTTGATTCTCTTTTAAATTTTCAGAATTCAAAATTGTTATTCCCTGCCACAAGAAAGGACAGAAACAGCAAGCATCACACAGTAGGACCATGACTGGCAATTTTTCCCAAGCTGTCGTGCAGCTTTGCTATGAAAATGTGAACGGATCTTGTATGAAAATGCCCTATTCACCCGGGTCTCAGGTGGCTCTGTACACAGTGTTTGGCTTTGGGTCTCTGCTGGCTGTATTTGGAAATCTCCTGGTGATAACTTCAGTTCTTCATTTCAAGCAGCTGCACTCTCCAACCAATTTTCTCATCGCCTCTCTGGCCTGTGCTGACTTTTTGGTGGGTGTGACCGTGATGCCCTTCAGCATGGTCAGGTCCGTGGAGAGCTGCTGGTACTTTGGAGCCAAATTTTGCACCCTGCACAGTTGCTGTGATGTGGCATTTTGTTATTCTTCCCTCTTGCACTTGTGCTTCATCTCCATCGACAGGTACATTGCTGTTACGGACCCTCTGGTCTATCCTACCAAGTTCACGGTGTCGGTGTCAGGAATTTGCATTGTTGTCTCCTGGCTCCTGCCCCTCATGTACAGTGGTGCTGTGTTCTACACAGGTGTCAGTGACAATGGGCTGGAGGACTTAGTAAGTGCTCTCAACTGTGTAGGTGGCTGTCAAATTGTTCTGAATCAAGACTGGGTTTTGATAAGTTTTTTGTTATTCTTCATCCCTACCCTTGTTATGGTAACCCTGTACAGTAAGATTTTTCTGGTAGCTAAACAACAAGCTGTAAAAATCGAAGCTACGAGTTGCAAAGCAGAATCTTCCTCAGGGAGTTACAAAGCCAGAGTGGCCAGAAGGGAGAGAAAAGCAGCTAAAACTCTGGGGGTCACAGTAGTAGCATTTATGATTTCATGGTTACCATACACAATCGATACACTAGTTGATGCTTTTATGGGTTTCATAACCCCCGCCTATATCTATGAAATTTCTTGTTGGGGCGCTTATTACAACTCAGCCCTAAATCCTTTGATTTATGCTTTATTTTATCCTTGGTTCAGGAAAGCCATAAAGCTTATTTTAAGCGGGGAAGTTTTAAAGGATAGCTCATCAAACATTAGTTTATTTGCAGAATGAATGTTAGCACCACATTGAGAAGATTAAAGATATTGCCAAAATCATGAGTTTATGATGAATTTAAATATAAGAAATAAAACATTTCAAAATTAAGGAAATACATTACTTTTTCAAGTTAGCCAAGAAAAAAGTCACAGGAAAGTTAAACCATTAAACCCTTATACATATATTTATACACATATTACACAATAAATGATAAAGTGCTTTACCTAGGTCACCTGCCTCAATGTTTTGAATGCATCTTTGCCACGTGCACTTGTATTTCCCAATTTGGTGAACCCCACTCTCATTTTTGGACGTGAAATCTCCAATCTTCTTTTCTTTTATGCTCAACTCTCATTTATCTACAAGTGGCCCTTGTTTGCTTGTCTTTTACAACAGACTGAATTAGTTTGCCAGGGCTGCCATCAAATATCTCAGACTGGGTGGCTGAAACAACAGAAAGTTATTTTCCCACGAATCTGGCAATTTGAAGTCCAAGATCAAGGTGTCACCAGGGTTTCTCTCATGGGCCTTTCTCCTTCACTTGCAGATAGCTGTCTTCTTTCTGTGTCATCACATGTTCTTTTCTCTGTATTTCTGTGTCCTAAACTTCTTTTCTTATCACAACATTAATCTTATCAGGTTAGGACCCACTCTAATGACCTCATTTTAAAGACCGGAGTTCCCGGGGTTAGAATTCAACCTATGAATTTTGGGTCCCACAATTCAGTCCATGCAGACGCAGTCTGGGTGAGATGACACTACTAACGGGGCTGTGTATTTGCTGCCCTTTCTGTGACATTTCTTGCTGTTCCTTTAGTATTTGTGCTTCCCAGGAGTTTTAGGGGTAAAGCAGGTAAACTTCTCCTGCTTAATGGCTGGGCAGAGTCTTGCCCATAGTATTCGGGGCCAGTAATTCAGACTTGGGATCAGGTAGTAACTACAGACATTACCCAGACATTTTGTAAGTGAAAAAAAATCCACCCCCAAAAGGCTGGTACAATGATCCTTTGCAAATGGAAACCACAAAAGAACAATCAATTATCACCAACAATTGGGATTTCTAGACCAACTTTTATCACCTGACAATAGTGTACACAGGCCAGTCCCCAGGTTAAGAATGAGATAGGTTCTGTAGGTTTGTTCTTAAGTTGAATTTGTACATAAGTGAGAAGAGGTACTTTACCTATTACCTGAAACAGCCACTGGTCTTAACTGCAAGTTGTACATAAGTCAGATGTTTATAACTCAGGACTGCCTGTAATTTATTTCCACAACTTTCCTTAACAGAGTTTCTCACCTAAAAATAATGTATATTTCATTTCCCAACATGTTGCCATGTCAAAAATTCTGTGATAATATTGCAAAAAGAGTGTGTTACAAAGATCATGAACACTGCATAACATAATTTTATATATTCCTTTCTGAATATTTTATACTCTCAAGTCAATAAAAGTCATTCTGGAATACATATCTAGGGTATTTTGTAAAAAGAAACTAAATTATAGTAGAGTAGTGAGATATGAACCTTGTTTACCAAAGTAACATTATCAAAGTACTTTTTCCTCATTGGCTTCCAATGAGGCTCTTAATTATTTTCAAATAAATTTTGAGCATTAATTCTGTGTAAGTACCTGTGTCAGGAGTGGTGAAGAAAAAATATATTTTATAGATTGTATTTTCCTCAAGGAAAATAATTTTTTTTTTTTTTTTTGAGACAGAGTCTCAAGCTGTCACCCTGGTTAGAATACTATGGTATTACAACTCACAGCAACCTCAAACTCTTAGGCTTAAGCAATTCTCTTGCCTCGGCCTCCCCAGTAGCTGGGATCACTGGTGCCCACCACAACACCCAGCTATTTTGTTGTTGTAGTTGTCATTGTTGTTTTACCTGACCTGGACCGGGTTCGAACCTGTCAGCCTCAGTGTATGTGGCCAGCACCCTACCCACTGAGCTATGGGCGCTGCCCGAGGAAAATAATTTTGAGGGAAATACAGGCAACACATTTTTAATTACATTACCAAGGGCCAAAAAGTTCCAGGGACTTTAAGTCCTGTGAGCAAAGGTCCGATTACCAGCACAAGGCTAGTACTTAGCATTGGTCCTTTTGTAAATTTGTCTGCTCACCCATGAGCAGAAGGATTATAAAAGGGAGTTAAAGGACACTCCTTTTGAGTAGAAAGCACTTTTGGTTGCACTTCAAGCATGTTTGGATGTGTAACAAGTAGACAGGAGTGTGGAAACTTCTGTTTAAAAGAAGGATTTATTTCCATAAATGGAGGATTGGGCTTGGCAAACTGGAAGGCAATTTGATTACTAGCATGGTAATGATCAATAATTAAAGATTCATGCTACCAACTTAACTCTACTCAACAAATCAGCCTAATGGTGGCAGATTTTAAAAAGGACATAATTCACCCAATTTTGAAAGTATAGAGGACAAACAGAAAAAAGCAAAAGGAAAGAGTTAGACAATCCATTCGATAAATGTCCTAGAGAATTGCACTGTTGCTAAATTTAATTACAGATAATGAAAGTGATCAAAATTCAAAGGTAAACAAAAAATTACTGACATTTATTCTATGAGCAAGCAAAATATTATTTTGCTATGAATGATGCCACAACCTCTAATGTAATCCTTACTATGGAGTTTCTTTTGAAGGTGTAGTAGGTATGTGGAACTTTACAAATGAGAGAAAAGATAGAGGAGGGGCTCCCATATCATTCCCTATAGTCTTTCTGGAATATGACTACCCCAGGTATGCTGATCACAGTTTCCGATCATACAAGCATATAGTGCCTTTGTTGATATTATACAATAACCTCCATGGCCATAGACGACCAAATTAGAGTTGGACACATACTTTGAGAACACTCATAAACAAGCTTGGTTAAGTCCATCTCATTATCACTGAAGAGAATATGAACTAAGACATCAAATCATGTTAATACTGAACATCAGAATGAAGGTTCCTGGGAATTACCTAAGTTCTATTTTTCTAAATTCTGAGGATTTGTTGTTGTCTTCTTTAATATGATAAAATGTATTTATTACCAATACTCAGTATATACTTTTATATGGAACATTAGAAGAATCTTTAGGATCCTGATAAAGACAAGATAGTCCAGCATTTTCATATTGGATAAACATTGTTTTAGAAGCACAAGTTAATACAGCTAGATAAGAGAAAGAATGGATATAGAAATTTAAAAATAGGGAGTTAAAATATTATTATTAGCAAGTGATATGATTGCAAATAAATTTGTCTCATTCTGCCTGATTACCCTTGAGAACTAATACTAGACATCAACAACTCTTTCCCTGATGTAGAAATAGATTACAGATGTATAGGTCCTGTAATTATTTTACTTTAAGATGAAACAATTTAAATATAATAATGATTATATCTAAATATATGAAAGCACCCATTTTGTGCCTGAAACTACATTATTAGTACTAACCCATTTCATTTTCAAAAATAACCCTATGAGGTAGATAGTATTATTACTTCTACTAATAAGGAAACTGAGGCATAAAGAGGTGAAGTCACAAGCCCAAGGCCAAGATTACTTCTCCTCTTATTCTGTCACTCAGGCTGGAGTGGAGTGGTGCACCTATAGCTCACAGCAACCTTGAGCTCATGGGCTCAAGCAATCTTCCTGCCTTAGCCTCCTGAGTAATTAAGACTATGGGTGTCAGCCACTGCTGCTGCCCCTCGGTCACATATTTAGTTAAAAATGGAAAAAATATTCGTACCTGTGGGTCAGAGAGTAAGGCAACCACAAAGTTTTCCTCCCCTGAAAGGAGACTACCACAGTTAAGTTCTTAGAGAAATTTGGAGGATGAGGTTTTTATATAAATTATTTTAGTGGAAAAATATGAAAAGAAAAAGTATAAACAAAGTTCTTAGAGAGATCTAGACATTGAAGGGAATAATTCACTTGCTACATAACATTAAAAAACTTATGATTGCATGTATTTATAAGGCATATGTGATGTTTTAATATAGGATATACAAAGTAAATTAAATCAAGGTGATTTGGAATATCCAACACTTCAGGCATTTATAATTTATTTGTGTTAGGAACATTCTAGTTCCAATTATTTAGTTATTCTAAAGTATATCCTAACTTATTGTTGATTATGACCACTTTGTTTTGCTATCAAATAACTGTCTATATTTTGGCACCCATTATTCATCCCCACTTAATATCCCCACTTCTCACTACCCTTTCCAGCCTCTGGTAACCATCATTCTACCTCTCTATGTCTCCATTAAATCAATTGCTTCTAATGTTTAGTTCCCACATATAAGTGAGAATAGATGAGATTTGTCTTTGTGTGCTTGGCTTATTGCCTTAACATAATGTTCTCCAGTTCCACCGAAGTTGTTGCAAATGTCAGGATTTTATTCTTTTTATGGCTATATTCTGTTCCATTGTGTATATATTCAACAATATCTATTCATTCATTGATAGACATATAGGTTGATTACTTCCAATCTTGTCTATTGTGAACAGTGATGCAATAAACACAGGAATGCAGTGTATTTTTGATATACTGATTTCCCCTGTTTGGGGCCTATCTAGCAGTGGGATTGTGAGGTCACATGGTAGTTCTACCTTTAGTTTTTTGAAGAAACTCCATGTGGTTCTCCATAGTGGGTGCACTAATTTACGTTGCCATCAACGGTGTATTAGGGTTCCTTTTCTCCACAACCTCTCCAATATTTGCTATTGCCCATCTTTCAATAAAGGCCATTTTTAACTGGGAGTAGATGATATTTCATTGTAATTTTGATTTGCATTTTTCTGATAACTAATGATGAGCATTTTGTCATATATCTATTGGTCATTTGTATATCTTCTTTTGAGAAACGTCTATTCACATTTTATGCCCATTTTAAAGTTGGATTGTTTGATGTTTTCCTACTGAGTTTTTGGAGATGCTTATATACTCTGGTTATTAATCCCTTGTCAGATGGGTAGTGAGCTTGCTAATATTTTCTCCCATTCCATAGGTTGTATCTTCACTGTATTGATTAATTCCTTTGCTGGGCAGAAGCTTTTTAACTTGACATGAACTCAGTGTTCAATTTTTCTTTGGCTGCCTGTGCTTTGGGGTTACTCCTCCTTGCCAGACCAATGTCCTGAAACGTTTCCCCAATGTTCTCTCTCAGTAGTTTCATAGTTTCAGGTCTTAGATTTAAGTCTTTAATCCATTTTTTATTTCATTTTGATATACAGTGAGAGATTAGGATCCGGTTTCAGTCATCTGCACAAGGATAATTTAGTTTTTCTAGCATCTGTTGTTGAGCAGACTGTGCTTTCCCCATGTATGTTCTTGGCAACTTTGTCAAAGATAAATTCACCTCAGATGTGTGGATTTATTTCTGAGTTCTTCATTCTGCTCCATTAGTCTAAATGTCTTGTTTTATTATCAGTACCATGCTGTTTTTCTTACTATAGTTCTGTAGTATAATTTGAAATCAGGTAATGTGATTTCTCTGGTTGATATAACAGTTTAATATATGGTTTTCTTACTCATCCATACTTTTTTATTATGACAATAGTATTTATTGTTCAAGATTTTTTCCCTTCTGGCTGAAAGGAGGGTCTTTCAGGTAAACTGTATCTGAACTATTAAGGTAAACAAAACCATGATCTTGTTATTTTTTATGATTTATTAATTTGATTCCTTTACACCTCTTCTCCCTAAGCAAGTATAGTACATTCAAATGACTTCATCCACTAAACATTGTTGGGATTACAAGTTGCCTTTAATTTTTTTTCATGGATACTAGTTTATTACTATGAATAACTATGCTATTATATTTACAAATGTTATGGACCTTTAGGAGTTCATGTATTTAATGGTACCTTGGAGTTTTTTTCATTTTTCCATTTATAAAAGTTTAAAACAAAAAAAGATTGTGGGTGCATTTCCATGTGGCATCTGCCCTTTTGGAACCACTATTTCATGATGAATAACACATTAATTCTTCATTCTACTGATGTGTTGTATATATTTATTTGTTTCCAAAAATCTGTGTTTCCCCTTGTTTATCTTTTATACCTTCAGCTTGGATCCTCCACTACACTTAGAAAATAATGGAGAGTCAATAAAACTATATTTGCTAAATAAACATGAATTTCTAAATACAGAAATATTTTAATGAGTTTATGTAAAAATGTACATGATTACATTAAGTAAATATGATTCTGGATCAATCATTTTTATGCATCAAGGCGATTATCTTACCAAAGGTTCAGACACTATACATGTTAATTGTGTGGCGTAGGACTATGACACTTCATGGAAATAAGTTTTTTTTGAGTTGTCCTTTGGAACAGTTCCCCTCTTTGACTATAGGATGCTAGTTGTTGAATTCAAAAGATAGAAAAATCTGCAAACCAAGAATATTGTATTTTCACACATTTCCCTTGTCACCAAATTGTTAAACTGTGACACAAAATATTGGAACTGAAACTATCTTTAAATTATCCCTTTTTAGTGCAAAATACACTTTAAGTAACCTGAGTGAGTCTTGTAAATACAGGTAGGAGGCTGGCCACACGTCAGTAGTGTGTGGCTGTCCACAGACTCAGGTTGGGCTGCACAGGGATGACCTGGAGGTGCACCCTCCTCTGCTCCAACATCTGGTCATGGTGCAACCTCTCCTTCCTGAGAATTGCCTCAACTCTCCTCCTTACATCAGCTTTCCTAATTCTACAGATTCATGCTGTCTATTCCTTGCTCTAAAATAAAATATAAATGTATATTTTGTAGTATATATTTTAATTTTTGATTAGCTTTGAAGGATTCATTAGCATTTCATTTATAACTTCAATTTTAACCAGATTTAGAATTTTGGTTTAAAAAGAAATCCTCGCACTTTAAAAGTATCCCTCCATTGCCTTCTATGATCAAGCATACTGACAAGAAGTTTGATGCTAGTATCATGTTCACTCTTTTGTCTTAAACTGGTTGCCTCTGATCTCTGTTATTGAGAGCTGTTAAAATTATTCTTTTATATACAGCTAAATGTAGTGTCAATTGCTTTTTCATGTGTCTCCTTTGCAGTTGTAAGACACTTTGGCTTTCAAGCCTTAGATATTTCTTTATCCTAGAAGAAACTTTCTTTAGTTAATTTTACTATTTTCTTCCATTGATTCCTCTATTTGGTCTTCCTGGGACTTAAAATTTCTCTCTCACTGTATTTGAAAGGATAGACCTTACCTGTCTGGCAACCTTCTATTGTGTGTATTGGGTCTCGTTTTTCACTATTCTAGTCTTTTCGATTAATTTTTTCCTATCTGATTTTTAACTTTCAGATATACTTTTCAGGGCATTTCAAGAGTGAGATAATTAAAACAATGTGTTAAGTTAGCTTGACAGCATCCATTCCAATTATTAAAGTGTTGAAATGCTTAAATCTGTTGTTTAATATTTATTGCCCTAATTCCCCATGCAACCTTTCCCCCAGCTCCTTCCCATACCAGCCAAGCTACCTCATGATCCAAAACTTGAAAGATCCGTGTAAAACAAAGGAGGGCATCTCAAGGGCTCATGCCACCTTCCAGAATAGCATCCTTTTGATTGGTCATCACTCACATCTTGTCATGCCGACATTTTAGTAAGTACTTTAGTAAGTACTTACTAAAGTGAGATCTGAATATTTCGTGTGAGATCTGAATATTGACCCCAAAATCAATTGGTCATGACTCGAAGAACACTTCAACAGCAAATTTATCTTTTGACTACGTAGCCCAAAGAGGAAAATTTTAACTGTGAATTCAAAATTACTAAAAGATGATTTATTATTTACTTTCTAATAGATCAATGAGATAGCTCAAAGTACATGGTAGGATGGTGTGAAATAGTCTTCCACCTATTTAGGGAAAGTATAAAGAATGAAACTCTAATCATCAGATTCATCCTTCCCTCTAGTTGTATGTGAAGTTGGGCTCATCAAACATGTCACTAGTTGTGGGACAGTCTGAACTTGGTGCACCACAAACACACAACAAAGGACCCTTCTCTGTGTGAACCAGCCTGGGTGGTGGACCTCTTTCACCTCGTCCTCAGACTTTTTCCAGCAGAGGAAACAGTATAGGCTTTTGCTTCTGTTATTACTTTGTCCAGAAACCACTCCACTGGAGAAGGTACCAGTTTCATGTTTCAAAATTTTGTCTATTTAGATCTGCTTATTCAGTAGTCTGTTGATGTGCCCGCCCTGTGTTCATGTTGAGCAGAGGGAAGATAGAGTCAGAGAGAGAGGGCTGGGAGGAGAAATAGCCTGTAGGGGAGAAGCCTGTATGTCTCCTATTCAGGCACTAAGATGCATGAGTTTCTCATTTGTGCGGAACATGTGAGAGGTGTTCAGACTCTGCTCTTCCTGCAGATGTTCCCTTCAGGGCGCTTCTAGAGTCTGTAACACATCACACAGAAATTGGGGACAGTAAAAATTGAGGCCAAATCAGCACTGATCACAAGCATCAGGTAGCTGGAGAAGGGAAATGTCTCCTGTAGGACTGTTGAAGAATTAAAGTTTGCCCTGCCTGAGCCAGATATGATTTGGAGGTCACTACACAGAGGCCATGACCATCAAGTGAAGGCTAAACACATATTAAATTTGGCATTAAATGATTTTGGTCTTTTTTCCTCTACTCTTTTCTATTTCCTATGGAAGAGAAGCAGAAAAGAAGGGTAGAGTGAGGAATAGAAAAGGAAACATGGCCTTTTCTCAAAATCAGCCTTTTCAACATGCCTAAGTAGCACTGTGGTCAGAGAGGACAAGGATACTCGGTAGATATGGATTAAGGTTGTAGCTGGAGTAGGCCAAAATTAAAATTTTAAATACTAAAAATAGCTGAACAGTATGAGTTCTGCCTGAGATGTAACAAAGGGATAAAAAACGGAGATTTGCTAGAGCATATGTAGAGGCTGTGATTGGAGAAAGAGTGACTTTATACTGTTTCTCACCCTACTTGAAGCATTGCATAGCAGTTAATCTATATTTCTAAGAAGTACTTGTCAAGTGCAAATGGTTATGTAACAAATCAAGAAGTGACTCAGATACTACTTTGAAGAATTGCTTTGTCAATTACTTAGATAAATTGATTGCATCTAGGTAATTGATTGACTGCTCTTCCTTGACAGTTAAACATATTGACCCTGCTTTGTGTTTGGCTGCGTTCAGCCTCTAATCCAAAGAGACCAGATTACAAAACATTTTTCTCCTCTTCCTCTTATTAACAAACTTCTGAGTTTGAGTATTGTAATGACCACAGGGCATCATTATCACATCTTTCGTTCTCCTTGGTCCTAATGAGGAATGTTTCACACTCTCAGTCATTGGGGAGTTAGTTTATTTTAATAATGTCTTTGAGAAATTCACAACCTGAAAATTAAAGATCAAGTGTAAAAATGGTCTGAAAACTTTAGCTGATGCAAGACAAGACAATCAAAAGTTTAATTCTAAGTCCTGCCTTGGGTGTTAGAATCACAAACCCCTGGGAAACAGGACTTTCCTTCTTGATCTTATCTAAAACAAATCCCTTTAGTTATGATGGTTTTATGAGCAAGATCAAAAGAGTTGTGTATGTGCAATAATTTTAGAGTCCTTGGGATTACCCTTCAATTAACATCCCATCTCAGTACTGCCCTAGGTGATATTTATTGATAAACCCAAACATGAAAGTATAAATTAAAATAGAATGCTTTAATAAGTTTATGATATAATATAAAACATAATATTTGAAATTCTACACATATTGAAGCAGTATTTTTGTTCTACCTTGTTTTTAGAGACCCCTTTATCCCCCCCGCCCCCATCTCTCATTGTACTTACTGTAGAAGCTATTGTCTTTCATTTGTATGGGACTTATCAGAATTTGAATAATAAATTCAACTCTATTTACTGGTTTAAAATGTATTTGCTTCTCAAGACTATAAGCTTTATGAAAATAGAGATTATATCTGTTTTGTTCATTACTTTATTCCCAGCCACTGACCTTTAATAAATGTAAGTTGAATAGATGAATAAATTAATTAATGAACCTCAGAATGATAGAGATAGAGTTATTTCTCTACTCAAAATGGCAGATATCACCTATTACTTTTTTATTACCTAGAATAATGGTCTCAATGGGGGAAGGGGGTTGATTTTGCCCCCAGAGGGTGACATTTCTGGTACCACAACTGGAAGAATTTTACTAGCATCTAGGACCAGGGATATTGCTAAACACCATGTGATACACAGACAGCTGCTCATTTCAAAGAGTCATCGAAACTCAAATGTCAGTAGTGCTCAAGTTGAGAAAGCCTCATGTACGGTTTGCCTATATACGCAATGGACATGATTTCACAAAATCAGACACTTACTTAAGAAAATACTAGGAAGAAGAATCTAAAAAAAAATAAAATTAATTCAATTAGTTCAATAAAATTAACACTCTTAGTCAAATTTTTGGATAATAAGATAATAATAAATTTTAAGATAATAATTTCATCTGTCTCATACAGATGAAAGACAATAGCTTCTACAGTGGCCGGATGGACTATACTAACAACACCCATCACTCTTGCTAACATGAAAAGCAAGTTTGCAGGTATCTCTGAAGTTACAGCTCTGCCTGAGAAAGAGACTTGAACCTGCTTCAGGAAAGCTGAATGATGATTTTCCTTGCTCTGCAGGGTTCCTACATCCCAGGGTGGGGAACGTGACCACAGAATCTGTGCTTATTTTCTAGCTTCCTTCTCATTATTCCTTTTTTGACTTAGCATTGGGAGTAGAAGGGCCAATCCACGGCACCACAAATAAATGTGGAATCAGTGTCCACTCCCCATTGCTCACAGGGCCGGAGAGATGTTGCAGATGAGCCGCCAGTGACTATGTCTCCGGAGGAGCACTGGTCTCTTTTCTCCCAGCACCTCAGAAGGGCTGGTGTGTCTAAACATCGTGTAGTTCTTTAATGCTTTTCCCCAACATATGTTGCCAATCTCAAACTGCCCCTCACTCACTGCACATTTCCTTATTGCTTGTTGGTAGCTAATGCAGATACAAAAATGTTTCTTAATGGGAAAGAAAGAGCCAAACATTGACTTTTATTGCTTGTATTCTATGTACCTTTGAAACAGAAATCCAATAATGTGGCTAAGCCATGAAAGGAAGAAGGGGAATGGTTTATCTATCCACTAAGGAAAAAGAAATCTTTGGCCTAAAATACATAACGGTAACTGAATTTAACGTAGAGACGAGACTTGTTTTGGAGAGTAACTTCCCTTGTAATCTCTGTTGAAAATAATCATAGTGGTTCACACTTCGCCCTACAGGGATTCCATTGAGGGATTTCCCCATTGGTGGCATTTATTTAGATGAAGGGATTGCCTCCTTGAGGCGGTAATGTAGGACAGACGATTTAGAGATAAAGCTGACAGGAAGGGATCCTTCAATTCCGTAATTACATCTCATATTACTGACTGTTGCACAGAGGAGCTCAAGGGGTAAATGTAAGATACAAAAAGATATTTATAACTAAAAGGGAATCTTATCAAGTTAAGGAAATGAGGCATTCGTTAGTTGACATCAATATCTTACAATCTCGTGCAATATATTTTTTGTTAAATTTTATCTTGTTAGAGAAAACATTTAGAATTTAGAATAAACATGGAAAATTGAAAACTTATGTTCGTGATAATATATGATCATTTCTTCGTGCATTCTGGTGATTATTTTTTTTCTCCTGGGAGGACTGACTTTCAGAATCCTATACTCTTTGTGCTTATCAAGAAGGACATACTTCTCCGCAGGTAAATCGCAGCATCATGAGTAGCAACTCGTCCCTGCCTTCTGCCGTGCAGCTGTGCTATGGGAACATCAACGGGTCCTGTGTGAAAACTCCCTACTCGCCTGGATCTCGGGTGATTCTGTACACAGTGTTTGGCTTTGGGTCTTTGCTGGCTGTATTTGGAAACCTCCTGGTGATGACTTCAATCCTCCATTTCAAGCAGCTGCACTCTCCAACCAATTTTCTCATCGCCTCTCTGGCCTGTGCTGACTTTTTGGTGGGTGTGACCGTGATGCCCTTCAGCATGGTCAGGTCCGTGGAGAGCTGCTGGTACTTTGGGAAAAGTTTCTGTACTTTCCACACATGCTGTGATGTGGCCTTTTGTTATTCTTCTCTCTTCCACTTGTGCTTCATCTCCATCGACAGGTACATTGCTGTTACGGACCCTCTGGTCTATCCTACCAAGTTCACGGTGTCAGTGTCAGGAATTTGCATCGGTGTCTCCTGGCTCCTGCCCCTCGTGTACAGTGGTGCTGTGTTCTACACAGGGGCCTATGATGATGGGCTGGAGGAATTATCTGCTGCCGTCAACTGTATAGGAGGTTGCCAGACAGTGGTCAATCAAAACTGGGTGTTGATAGATTTCCTATCCTTCTTTCTACCTACTCTCATTATGATATTTCTCTATAGTAGTATATTTCTTGTGGCTAGACAACAGGCTAAAAAGATCGAAAATACCACTAGCAAAACAGAATCATCCTCAGAGAGTTACAAAGCCAGAGTGGCCAAGAGAGAGAGAAAAGCAGCTAAAACCCTGGGCATCACAGTGGTAGCATTTATGATTTCGTGGTTACCATATAGTATTGATTCGTTAATTGATGCCTTTATGGGCTTTATAACCCCTGCCTACATCTATGAGATTTGCTGTTGGTGTGCTTATTATAACTCAGCCATGAATCCTGTGATTTATGCTTTATTTTATCCATGGTTTAGGAAAGCCATAAAAGTTATTGTGAGTGGTCAGGTTTTAAAGGACAGTTCAGCAAATATGAATGTGTTCTCTGAACATGCGTAACTAATTACATTGAGGAAGGTGACGATATCTTAAAACTGAGTTTTAAAGAATTAAGTAAGACTATTAGTGAAGATGAAATAAATTGTTCTTCACATTAAATAGGATAAATTATTGTTTTCCATTTCTTAAGATGTGTGCTTTTCTGTCACCTTTCTAAAAAATATTAACTTGACTAATAAATGTTAAATCCCTATTTAACTGCTTCAGAGCATAGCAGGCCTAACTCCTGCAGACTCTTTTTCTTTTCTTTTTACTTCCTTTCTTTTTTTTTTAAAGATTTTTTTTTTATTAAATCATAGCGGTGTACATTAATGCAAGCATGGGGTACAGTGTGGTGTTTTCATATACATTTTGAAATACTCTCATCAAACTGGTTAATGTACCCTTCATGTCATTCTCTTGGTTATTGAGTTAAGACAGTCATACTCTGCTTTTAGAAAGACTCACTTGTACCCTTGTAGGATAAACCATAGAGGTGACCCCTCCAACCACCCTTTTTTTTTTAAACCTAGTTTTCTACTCTCTCCAGGCCTGCTAAAAATTTCATCTGTGAATAACCTTCACCTGATTCCTGCTTTTCTGCTTTGCTTATTTTCCCAAGGGAGCCTCTGGAGTAGCAATTAAAGCTATTCAGCCTTGTGAGAGAGCTGAATGTGTGGGGACAATTTGCGAATATAGGTGTCATGTTGACCAGGCTGTTGTGATTGTCACACAGGTTGCTATCATCCTAAGGCATGATTTGGTTCTCTTCCCCAAAGTAGGAAGCAGAAGCCATTGTACTCTCTAGAATGATGTTATCATGATTATTTGGCAGCTGATCTTATAACTGCACAAAACTGTGGAAAGAACTAGTATGGGCGGCACCCCATATTACGTTATTCAGTTCATACACACTGAATATTACTTGTTCCTTTAGGAAGAATCTCTTTAGAGTGCAGATTCTAGCTTTCTATATTTTTATGTAGTAAAAGTTAATTACAGCAGAGGATTTGTAAGTTAAGAAGTGTTCAGCTATTTATCCAGTTTCTTTTTTGATTTACCAAACATGAGACCATGGCCTATATTCTATTGAAATCAGTGCTAAATGGCCTGGACACAGGGATAACATCTCACTTTTGTCTTTAATAAGCTGGGCCTCTGGTAAGGAGCAATGTCAGTCATTGCAGAAAATTTTTTAAAAGAACAAACACTAGCTCACTAGGTTATTAAGGTTAACAGCAGTAGTGATAAGTCATGTGATATCATGTGTCTTTGACATGGTGTGATGAGAATAGCCTTTTACCTCTGTGATCTTCCTTCCCCACATCCATAACCCCACACGCATAATCATGTGAAAAGCATCAGAAGAATCCTCACTGAAGAATATTCTACATAGTCCCTGATCAGTACTTCTCAAAACTGTCCAGGTCATATAAAATAAGGCAAGAATAAGAAATCATCATGGTCTAGACTTGCAAGAGCGTCCAACTTGCAGCTGCAGGTGTCCTGCCCATTTTGCAATATCACAAAAAGTGTGTATGGACTTTTTTTTTCTTTGTGAATCAGCTTTCAGTGGTTTTGTGCATTTAATATGTGACCCAAGACAACTCTTCTTCTTCCAATGTGCAGCAGAGAAAGAAAAAAGGTTGGACACCCTTGGTCTAGGGGAACCTAAGAAGACCTGACAACCAAATGTAATGTGGTGTCCTCAGTGGGAAGCTGGAACAGTGAATAGACATTAGGGAAAATGGAGAAATCTGAATAACGAATGAACTTTTAGGATACATTAGCAACAGTGTATCAGTATTGGCTCATTAGTTGTAACAAATATACTATGTTAATTTCAGATATTAATAACAGGAGAAACTTGTTGTAGGGTGTATGGAATTCTCTGTACTGTCTTGGTGGTTTTCCTGTAAATCTAGAAACTGTTTTAGAATAAAACATAATTTAAAAAATACAATACAAGGTAAACAATTCCTGCTTAATGAAGTTTCCAACCTATTTATGTAAAAGCAAAAAGGTACTTATCCTTATACTCCTTCATTTATTCATTACATAAATATCTTTGAAGGCTTAGTGTGTACCAGGTCTGGGTTCAGTGCCAACAGGAATAGAAAACCAAGAATTTAGAATGTTTTGTGGAGAAATCCAAAATACCAATAATTATAACTTGAAGTCATGGGTGTTTAAACTATAATGATGTATCTGAAGAGGACAGAGTTAGAAGAATTCATATCAGGGTGCATCAGGGAGGCATTAAATAATAAGTGGTGTTTAAGTTGGGCCTTAAGTTAGGCCTTTTGGGCAAGCACAGTGTCTCACACCTGTAATCCTGGTACTTGGGGAGGATGAAGTGTGTGGATTGCTTGAGGTCTGGAGTTCAAGATGAGATTGAGCAAGAACGAAACCCCATCTCCACTAAAAATAGAAAAACTAGCAGAGTGTCAAGGTGGGATCCTATAGTCTCAGCTACTTGGGAAACTAAGGCAAGAGGGTTGTCTCAGTCCAGGAGTTTGAGGTTGCTGTGAACTATGATCATGCCATGGCACTCTACCCAGGGTTACAGAGTGAGACCCTATCTCAAAAAATTAAAAAAAAAAAAAAGGAAGAAGAAGAGTTTTTTAGGAGGAAAAGGCTGGAAAGGGATTTATAGGCTAAGGGAACAACATGACACTGAATTAAGTGCAGAGTGTTCATGGAATATGGAGATAAAACAGCTAACTCCCCACCAAAGGAGTAGTCACCCTTTTAACCCTTCCCAAGGGTTGGCATTCAAACCCCTCCCCTTCCATTTTACTTTGGAGACATTCTTACCTCCACCCTTCTGCTCAAATTTCAACTCCTATAATGTCATTGGCTTCCAGGCAAATATTTCCCAAATGAGATTTTATACAGCAGTGTTACATAAGGAGCTCCAAGGAAAAACTTTCTGATCCAACAATGTTTTGCAACTGCTGCATACCATATCCTACTCTTGGAGAGTAACATTATACATTGACATATGAAAGACTTTCAGAAGTCCTATCTTAATAAAAAAAAAAAACCTGTCTAATGTTATTTAAATATGCATTCTAAAATTTTGTTTAACCTTGGGAGACATCTTTGGCATGGGGGGGCTAAATAACAGAACTATTGTCCAAGGAAAACATTTAGGGAGCACTGGTCTGTAGCATTGATTTGGTAACTATCAAATGTAGTCTTTATTTTCTATTCATCTTTGGATCTTTTTACATGTACTCTACTCACTTCAGTTTAGATTTCTAAAGAGTAGAGATGGTTTTCCGACCTATTGTAATACAATAATGAGCGAGCACTCATGATGTGTTTGTTGTCAATTCTATAAGATAAATGGCGTAATATGTAAAATGTGTAAAATGTGATAAATGATGTGACTTTGAAGTAGGAAGAAGATGCTGTAGGCTGGGAAATCTGAAATGGTCACGGAGAACTCAGGTCCCACTGAGTGGAGTACTAGTTTAAATTAAAAAATAATAATAATAATTTCTAAGCAGAGTAAAATATTTCATGAAATGTATAAATTCAATATAATGTGTATAAATTCACATCAAATACAATTCAGAATACAAAAAGGATAGTCAATTAATCCAGTCTGTCTAAAGCATAGCATTTGAGGAAAGCCACAAAGATACTATTTTAGGCCCTGTACATAAGTATCTGCATCATCCAATATGGTACCTGTTAGCCACATGTGGTTACTGAGGGCATTAAATGTGGTTAGTTTGAATTGATATGCTGTGAGAAGACTCATACCAGATTTCAAAGACAAACAAAAGAATGTAAGATGTGTCTTGAAAATATTGACTACATGTTTTTAGATATATTATTTAGATTAATTTCTCCTTTGTGTTTTTACTCTTTCAAATGCAGGTACTGGAAAAAATTAAAATTACATATGTAGCTAACATTATATTTCTACTGGATAGCACTGCTCTATAGAAAATAAAACTTAACCATAAGACTCTATTCTAGCCCTCCAGGGCTTAAAAATCAGGATATGGACATAATGAATAAATATCAACAGTTAAGCAAAAATATATGAACTATGGTAAAAGCTCAGTAATATTTATTTGGCAACTTATGTGTAAAAACACATATATAGAACTCCTACTCATCCCATATTTTGGCTATTTTACAGAAGATGAAACTGACTCCCAGAGAATCAAAGAAACTTGTGTAAGATGATACAATTAATAAAAACTCTTCATCAGACTTTGAACCCAAATCATCTGAATTTTAAGCTCGAATTCTTTTTTCTACATGGACATGAAAGTGTAGGGCAAGTAAGAGGGAATAGTACAAAGAAGTACAATTAAATAAATGCTCCCCATAAGAAGACATTTACTATTTAACTTGTCCTGTTAAGTCAGTGGTTCTTGATAATTTTTAGATCATAGATATATTGAAATATGCTGAAATCTTTGTAACATTGCTCCCAGAAAAAGATACGTAATTAATATTGTGTATAATATAATCAATACAACTATATACAATATAGTATATACAATATTTTGTACATTATTCTTTTGGCTCCCTAACCCTTGAGGCCAATAACATCATGGATCCATCATGGATCATGGATACACTGCTTCCACCTGGGCACAGGCTAGACTTGGCTCAAATACAAACAACCTTCACTCCCTCTGTGGTTTAACACAACCAAAGTTTATTTCTTGCTCATGTCAAGCCCAGTAGGATCTGGAGAGCTATCCAGAGCAATTTTCCTCAACACAGTGTCTCAGTGATGCAGGCTGCTTTGGTGTCACAGTTCCATCTTTTTAACTTGAGACTTCTTGTTTCAGCCTGAAAGGGCACATTAGCACCTTGGCCTATTAGCTGGCACTCAGCAGCCTGCTCATCTAACAGCTAGGGAAACAGGTGGAGCAGGTGGAATGCTCGCTGCACACTACACCTCTGCCAGACACTGAGTTAGTGAATGGAATTTCACACTCCCTGGTATGCTTGTCTCCCAGGGCTTGAATTTGGCAGAAAATGATGTAAACACATTAAGGTTTATTTTAGTTAGGGAACATTAAGCCTAAATTAGAATGCTGTGATTTTCCCTTCCTCCTTCCCTCCCTTCCTTCTTTCCTTCCTTCCTTTTTTTCTCCTTTCCTTTCTTTCCTCCCTTCCTCCCTTCTTCCCTCTCTTTCTTTCTTTCCTTTCTTTTTTTAAACAGTCTCACTCTGTTGCCCTAGGCTAGAATGTCATAACCTGGCACAGCCCAGCTCACAGCAACCTCAAACTCTTGGGCTCAAGCAATTCTCTTGTCTCAACCTACAGAGTAGCTGGGACTACAGACAACCACCTCAACACCTGGCTAATTTTTTCTCTATTTTTAGTAGAAATCGAGTATCACTCTTGCTCAAGCTGGTCTCAAACTTCTGAATTCAAGGGATCCTCTTGCCCAGGCCTCCCAGAATGCTAGAATTACAGGCACAAGCCATAACACTGGGCCTTGATATTGCCTTAATGGTTCCAAAGTAGCCACTGAAGTTGTAGCCAAATCTTACATGTTCCTGGAAGCAGGGAAGAAGAACCAAGGAGAAAGGCTTTCCTGGAGTCCTACCCAACAACTCCAGCTCCTATGAAGGGCGGGATGTTCTGAAGCTATGAAGGAAAAAGAACATGGTTATCAGGTGAACAATAAGCATTTCTGCCACATGAAGTAATCTGAAAAGTGAAATCTAACAAGTGAGAATAAAATTTCTTATCCAATCCCCCAAAGGTGTTTGCTCTACAACTCCACAAGAAAGTGATCTGAGAAAAAGAGAGCAGGAATCAATAACTTAGGTTTTCTCAAAGGCCTCTCTGCCATCGTTTTCTTAAACTTCTTTTTCGGTATTGCTTAGTATTTTCTTTTTCAGACAATGAACATTTGTTAAATTTGTGCTATTTAGAAAACACTCTATAGGAAACACATAAGGCCTGAGAGTGAATGAGACCCAGCCACTTTGGTGATGTACCCCAAACCCAGACTTTCCCCCAAAAGGTTGTGGTGAGATAGCCAAGACAATCAGTCTGATTTAGGGACAAAGACATCTTGCTGGAGCTCACAGAAGAGGTCAGCACGAGGGACAGAGTTCCTAGAATTTGCAATGGCTTGGTTGACACCATCTCTGAGCAGTCAGCAGAAACGCACAAAGTCCACCAGCTTGTGCAAGACCAGTGAGAAGTTCACTGGGAGGGCTGCCCTCCACCTGAAGGCCAATGAGTCACCAAGCAGAGCTAGGAGATGGAGGGCAGGGGACGCCATGGAGGTTCAGCCATAACAGCAAATGAAAAAGAAAAACGCCAAATCCTACAGACACCTGACCACCCCAGCATCAGAGCTTGGTCTCTGTGGCCTATGATAAGTTCATAATTCAAAGCCTGATTCCTGTTGTGTAGAATCAAATTCTAACTCTGTGACTATGGCTTGCAAGGGCTCCCCTGGTCTTACCCCTGCAAAGCTCTCTATCCACTACCTATTCCGTTCCCTCCTGGTTCATTATGCTTCAGTCATGCCTGCCAACTCCCAGTCCCCCACGGGCTGCCTCAGGAGTCTTGCACAGGCTAGCCCATCTATATAGCATCACTGAGGAGCCTTGCACAGGCTAGCCCATCTATATAGCATCACTGAGGAGCCTTGCACAGGCTAGCCCATCTAGAGGATAACTCACTCCTCAGTTCTTCACAGACCTGACTCCTTCTCATTCTTCAGGTCTCAGAGTTTTTGTTTTTTAAATTCTGGTATCCTTTATTTTATTTTATTTTTATGTTAGAATATAATGGAGTATACCCATTTTGTTTACATGCACACACATACAATGAATTATGTCCATAAACAAAAGAACTTATTTTAATAAGAAAAATAAAAAAACAAAGACACATCATCTTCACTGTCTCATGTACATTAAATTACTGAGCTCTCTAAACCTTAATTAACTGTGTCCAACAAGTCTCTAAGTGAGCCCTTCAAATTTTGCTCCTGGAAAAGAGGCAGGCTGTGTCCTAGAAGTCACAGGGGCTATAGGGGCACAGACCAACCAAATTCCTTACTGACTTAATTAGGACAACATCCGCAGCCTGCCTGAACCTTGCCCCTTTGCAGAGATTTTTTTTTTGAGTAAGTACTCAAGTATTCAAGTCGAGTAAAAGGTAGGTTTTTTTTTCCTTTTTTCTTAAAGGTGCTACTTTTTATACTATCCCTTTTGTTTAAAATGAGTTTCTCTGATTTCTCTATCAGTTCAGAAGCCACCTATCTTTAAAACATGGTCCATATGCCACTCCTCCTTCGTGTGTTTGTGATTGTGCCAATTTTGGCGCACTTACAACAAGGATGACTGGTGTGCATCTCACAATACAGGTGGCTGAGGTCAGTGTGGAAATAGAGAAAGGCTAATTTCAACACTGGAAGGTTCTTCAAAGTTAAGAGTGAGACAGACGTGGAGTAGGCAGAGGGCATCCTGAGACAGTCACTGGAGTATTACTCAACTTCCCAGCACAACCCGCAGACCCTCAATGGTTCGTGACAATAGATGCTCCATGAGGGCTCCAGCTCTGGCCCAGCTGCAGGCTGGTGGAGGGTCTGTTCCTCTTTCGTTCTGGCCCCAGGCTCAAGGGGCAGCTCTGACTGAGAAAATATGTTCTCAGGGCAGAAAGCAGAAGTACAAGAGGCGAGCAGAATCACACAATTACACTTAATGCTTCTGATCAAATGTGGTGAACGTCCCATCAGCCCGTGTTGCACTGATCAGAGCAAGTCTCGTGGCCAAGCCCCAAATCAGTGAGTTGGGGACCTTTGCTCCCTCCAAGGGAGTAGGGGATGGGGAAACTACAGTGGGAGAAGAGCCATTAAATAGAGGTGGGAGTGCAGGAGATAAGCCCCTCAGAGGCAACACAAAACAGGTGCAGGGCCAGCACTGAGGACTGCAAATCACTTCTCTTCCGTTATCAAGGCTTCCCTTACAGTTCCAACTTTGCTGCCATCAGAGCTCCAGAAAAAAGCCAAGCAACCTGTGACACTCCTCACAGAAGAGGGGGGCCTGCTTCTCTCATTCACTTGTAGGTGCTGTTGGTGCGACTTCTTAGTTCTTCATGCCCCTCACAGAATGAACCCTATGGAACGAGTCTCTTCAGAAGCAACAAAAGGTGCTCTTGGATGAAAATTGTCTTGCTTAGAACCCTCGTCCCTATAAGTGGCATGTGGATCATTTATTCCTGCTCAACACACATGCACTCTAGTGATATGTACCCGTTTCTACTCCTACAAATATTCACTCAGATGCTGTACATGTGCACATGTGTTTCTACTCATACACACGTGCACTCATACATCCAGGCACTCATACACACATCTATGTCTATTCTCACACATGCACTCATGCACACGTCTATTTCTACTCATATACACGCCTATGTATTACGTATCCACACGTGCAGCTAGCTGGGGTGAGCTGTAATGAGGTTGTACTAAGTTGTAAGAAAACAATGCAATTTACCAAAAAAAAAAAAAAAAAGGAAAGCAATATAATTGAAAGACCAAAAAATTTTCAAAGTTTAGGCAAAACAGGAAAGATCTAGCCTGGAATTTAAAACTATGCTGATACATTTTGTGAAACAGGAGGTTTATAAGAGACACAAAAATTCTAAATAGCACAAAAACATCAGTGTTGTTTATAAAGAGACACAAAAATTCTAAATAGCACAAAAACACCAATGGCTGTGCCTGTGGTACTATTTTCTAGTGGAATACTCTTGAAGCAAAGTATTCATCGGGCTTCAGCTTCTCAGCAGCTAACGGTGAGTCTGAATGTCACTGCCTTCTGTTCACATGTGATCACAAAGCTATCAAGATCAGAAGGCTGGCCTAATGTTCACATTTGAAGGAGGTTCTTAAATCAGGACTTCCACGAACTTATATAGAGAAAATATTTTATGTTTATATTCACTAAACTGTACCTGAAATTTTATCACTTTTTTCTGTTTTACATGTAGGCAAAACCCACAATGATATTAGCACTGCCGATTTTTTCACCCCTAGACATTAATACATTGACATTGCAGCATATTTGTTACAGATATTGTGCAATTTCATTTATGCTCACATACTTTGAAATTACAATAGTTTTTGCACCTGCCAGCAGATCCTGTTATTTGATGCTTTCTGAAAGAATTACACAGACAATTATACAAACTTGGCTATTTCTAGGATAGCTTAGTAACTGTATTTTCACATGATTGTTTTCCTTTATAATTCTATGGTTTTTTTTTTTAATTATCTACTTAAAAATCTTTTCTGAGACAGGGTCCATAGTCTTTACCAGAGTGCCAAATAAGTCCATGGCATAGAAAATTAAGAACACTTGCCTTAAATGTAGTTAATTTCACTCAACAAGAGAGAGTAAATCTTATTATTGCAGAACAGTGAAGTATCACCTTGAACGTTTTACTCAGACATCAGGGGAATGTTGCTGAATACAGGTCTTCATTTGCTAAGGCAGTGTTTTCAAACTTTTTTTTATCTCACAGCACACATGAACCTATAGTTAAACTTCTATGGCACACTTAAATTATGTTAAACAAAATAAAAGAGTAAAAAAAAGGAACATACTTACTGTGCTTTGAACTTCTTTTGAAAATAATTTAATTAATAATCTTTAAAATTTTTACTAGGACACCTAAGACCCTCTCACAGCACACCAATGTACCTCAGGCACACCAGTTGAAAATCACTGCTCTAAGGGCTTAAACGAATTTCCTGGGTGCAATGGATTTGCTTCTTAGACCCTGGTCTTACATCTAAGATGATAAAGGAGCTGGACTTCAAATCCCCACACCTGTTCACCCACCAGCTCATGTTTCCCTTTGTAGTGTCTACCAGAGGTGTGATTTCAGCTCTCTTTCTTCACTGGTTCATTGGTGGTATAAACATTATACCATGGCACCCATGACCTTGTGTTTCTATGACCCACAAGAAACCAAAATCTCCTATCTGCTTTTAAATGTTAGTCCAACTCACAGATTTATTAGCTGTCCAGTTTCCTTTAATATCTAAAAGAAATAGGAGATAGGCTAAAAGCTTTCAAATAAGGACACCCTTATGTGTGTCCTTAAACTGTTGAATCTCTGTGTACCTTGTCCATAACATGAGGTTTGTAATATCCACCTTGCAGAGTAAATGATCATTAAGTGAGATACAGAATATTATAGGGTCTCAGTAAAGTTAGTTCCTTCCCTATGCCGTCTTCCCTTTTCTTCACTCCAGAGGCCTGTCTAAGGCAATCTTCTACATCTCTCAAGACCCATAGGAACTGTATTAAAGGGCCACGGCATAAGGAAGGTTGAGAACCACTGATATAGCAGAAGATGATAATATGTACTAGAAGAAGACTCATTTTCTGCTCCTATGAAAGTGACTAGTACACAGGGTTCCACCTGGTGAACCAGCCAGGCACTTACAGTCCCAGGACAAAAACTGCCATAATAGGTGGATTGGGAATGGGGCTGACTAGCCTGGGCATGCTGGCTCATGCCTGTAATCCTAGCATTCTGGGAGGCTGAGGCAGGTGGATTGCCTGAGCTCACAAGTTTGAGACCAATGTGAGCAACAGCAAGACCTCATCTTTAAAATAAGCCAGGCATTGGGGTGGGCACCTGTAGTCCCAGCTACTTGGGAGGCTGAGGCAAGAGGATCACTTGAGCCCAAGAGTTTGAGGTTGCTGTGAGCTGTGGCACCACAGCACTCTACTAAGAGTGACAAAAATAAATAAATAAATAAATAATCATAGAATAAAATAAAATAATGACTAATTTATATGTTGTGAATTATAGTTATAATTACTAGGACACCTAAGACCCTCTCACAGCACACCAATGTACCTCAGGCACACCAGTTGAAAATCACTGCTCTAAGGGCTTAAACGAATTTCCTGGGTGCAATGGATTTGCTTCTTAGACCCTGGTCTTACATCTAAGATGATAAAGGAGCTGGACTTCAAATCCCCACACCTGTTCACCCACCAGCTCATGTTTCCCTTTGTAGTGTCTACCAGAGGTGTGATTTCAGCTCTCTTTCTTCACTGGTTCATTGGTGGTATAAACATTTAAAGCACAGTATTCCTAGCTTCTTAATGTCTCAAACATTTAAAGCACAGTATTCCTAGCTTCTTAATGTCTCAAAACTGTACATACTGGGGTAAGTTTTCATTTATAATTCATTTGCAATTTAATTATTTAATAATGCTTAAGAGTTAATGGAAAAGAAACAATAATTATTTCCAAAGAAAAATTAAGCATTAAAAAATACAAAAAAATTATAATAATTTTTATAAAAGAAAATTTAGGTCATATAGGTTATCTCTCTAGCAAATATATACATATATATACATGTGTATAATTACTTCCTTTCTCTCTCTCTTATATATATATATACATACATATATCATGAAATAAATTCATTTAAGCTAACTTCATTGGCAAAATAGGACTTTTACTTTTTTTTGTTGTCTGAGATTCATTGATAATACAAAGAATTAAACTTTTTCTTCTTTAAAGATTCAGAGTGGATGCTTCCAGTCACCTGTGTAATGGCTAACTCTCTATGAGTGTTGACATATGAATTGTTTTTGAAACACATTCACTCATTCCCTTTCCAAGTTTATTGATTGAGACTGATGTATCTGTATCTGTATCAACACCTGTCTATGCATCTGTACTGCAGAGGCTTTAAACTAATTTACAAAGAAGTTTTACAAATAAGGAACATCCATTTGAAAAAAATCAGTAAGGAATATGGAAGTAGGGTGCCTAAAGGCCTTTAGGAAAATATTCAGGATGAAGACAGAGGGAAATGTACATAGAAGTTGCTAATACCTTTACCAGTAATCACTGCGGAGAAACCTCAGTTCCATTCTGAGCAAGCATGTGGCACAAGTACTTTGTAAAGAAACCATGTACTGGTGTTCTAGGAAAGATAGTAGGTCTAACTTACGTGATGAAAGTTTAAAGAAGGAGATATTGAAATAGCAAAATGTTAATAATTGAAATTTAAAATATTCCATGTACTTTAAGTTTCAATTACCTTTAAAATGATGAAAATATTTCTTCTGGTTTATAATGCAGATAATATAATGCATATTATTCAAATGGACAACATAGCTTACAGATGTGTCTAGAGTCCTTGGGCTCTAAGGACACAGGGATTCTAAAATGAACATTTTAAAAAAGAGACATTCTGGTTTCCCAAAGTTATATTACACAATATATTCACTTAAGGACCCTTTAGGAAGGAAACAGTACAAACTCCTAATTTTCTTTTGTTTTTTGCACCTTTTATTTATTTTTTAATTAATTTTTAATTAAAATCATAACTGCATACACTTATGTCATACAAGGTGATGATTTGATACAATGTGGAATGCTTAAATCAAACTGATTAACATAGTCATCACCTCACTTACTTATTTTTTGTGGTAAAATATTTATAATTTACTCTTAGTTATTCATACCTTTGCAGACCAGAATTAAATGAAATTGAAAACAGGCTCAGAGCCCATAGCACCATGGTTACAGTGCCAGCCACATACACCAGGCCTGGCAGGTTTGAACCTGGCCTGGGCCAGCTAAACAACAATGACAACTGCAACAATAACAACAACAAAAATAGCCAGGCATTGTGGCAGGTGCCTGTAGTCCCAGCTACTTGGGAGGCTAAGGAAAGAGAATTGCTTAAGCTCAAGAGTTGGAGGTTGCTGTGAGCTATGATGCTACAGCACTCTATCAAGGGTGACATAGTGAGACTCTATCATAAATAAATAAATAAGTGAAATTGAAAACAAAGGAATCATTCAGAAGGTCAATGAAACAAAATGTTGGTTTTTTGAAAAGATTAATAAAATTGATGAAACTTTGGCTAGACTAACCTGAAACAGAAAAGTAAAATCTCTAATAATTTCAATAGGAAATGATAAAGGGGAAACAATAGCAGATACCACAGAAATACAAAAAATCCCCAAGGATTACTACCAAAATTTCTATTCTCAGAAATATGAAAATATGGAAGAAATGAACCAATACCTGGAAGCATGCCACCTTCCTAAACTCAACCAGAAAGAATTAGAAATTTTGACTAGACCTATATCAAACTCCTAATTTTCTAGATGAGGAAACTCTGCTGCATCAGGAGGAGGATGGTTCAAAGACTGCTCAAGTCCAACCTGACCACTGCCAGGTGGCAGAACCACAGTAAGAACTTAGAAATTGATGCCCTTTTCCATCCACCCCAGCTCTTAGTTGTTTCAAAGATGCCACAAATCAGGAGCCAAATATTTGCAGTGGCTTATCCAGTGGATATTAAGATGACCCTTGTCCTACATTTAACTATCAAAACACTGAATGAGAGATGTGCTCTCCTTCCAAATGGGGAAGATTATTTCTCTCCTCCACTTAAGCCAAGCTGCCTTGGAAGCATGCTGACAAAGTCATGACACCATATAGCCCATGTTCACAACACCCCTGGTCCTTCCTATGAGGCCCTCCCCCTACCTTGGACTTAGCAGAGGGAATCATTCTTGGTACAAATCAATAGTGCGTGTCTGTGGCGAGAAGACCGCTTGACTTAGGATGAGTTTCAGTGCTTTCCTGAACCACCGGTAGGAAAAGACATAGATGATAGGATTGCAGGCTGAGTTGAAGTAAGCAAACCAGATAAAAATGTCAAAGACCAGTGGTGGTGTGACAAAGCTAAGGAGGCTATCAACCATCGTGTCTATGGTGAACGGCAGCCAGCACAAGAGGTAAATGCCCACAGCAATGCCCAGCGTCTTGGCAGCTTTTCTCTCACGCTTGGCAGCCCCAGCCAAGCTTTTGCTCATCGTGCTGATCTGCTGAGCCTGCCTGGTAGCAACCACAAATATCTTCACATACAAACTCATCATGATGAGGCAGGGGAAAAAGAACACAGGGAAGTTTAACCAGCCCCAAAACTTATTGAACAGTAGCTGGCAACTGCCCACACAAGGCATCTCTTCCAGCCACTGGCTGAGGCCTGTCTCTAACACATCCGTGTAGAGGAAGAAGGCAGTGTAAGTCGCAGGTACTCCCCAGCCTGCCAGGATGTACCTGAGGGCCACCTTGACTGTGAACTTGGAGGGATAGAGCAGGGGGTCACAGATGGCGCAGTGGCGGTCAATGGAAATGAAACAAAGATGGAAGATGGAGGTGAGGCAGAAGAGGGTGTCCAGGTAGGTGTGCAGGCGGCAGAGAAGGTCCCCGAAGAACCAGCAGCTCTCCACTGAGCGAATGGTGCTGAAGGGCAGCACCAGCAGACCCAGAAACAAGTCAGCCAGAGCCAAGGAAAGCAGCAAGAAGTTGGTGGGAGTGTGAAGCGCTTTGAAGTAGGACACAGCAAACACCACAAACAAATTCCCTAGCACTGTAGTCAGCATGCCTGCCGCACAGGCCAGGTAGATGACCAACTGGATGCCCAGAGGATGGACTGTCCTGGGGCAAGACCCATTCACCTGGTAGCAGAAAGCTGCAGGGTGATCTTCAGCACCTTGGATGAGGACAGAGCTCATTTATAGTTTCTCTTCTTCCTCTCTCTCTCTGGGAACTGGCCGCTTTCTCCACTGGAAAAAAATTGCTTCTTCTGCTAAATAATAAGAGAAAGAAACCAAGAGGAGGAAACTAAAGGACAATTTGGAATCTGTTACAATTTCCCTGGGTACTGAATCAAATATGCCCTGAAAATCAATTGCAGCGTGGGATTCAAGATGTCATGAGTTAATCTGCTAGCCGCGGTTTACATGACTGGGCACTTTCAAACCAGTGTAGACAGTATCCTTATGGGAACAGAAGGATGTAAGCTAAATGTTTCCTCAAAGAAAAACTGATTATTGCATAGTAGACAACATAAAATTATTGAGAGGGTGTCACTTCCATTTTGATAAGGTACTTGTCAAATGTAAAATGAGGTGCAAGCTGTGATGTAAACCAATCAATTCTTATTAATAAATTATTAACAAGAATATTAATTCTTAATTAATATTAATTGATCAATCAATTCTTGTTAATAAATTATTACCTAAGGCAGGAGTAACTTCTAGCTCCTCCTTTCAAGAATTAAATAAATGGACAATAAAATAAGCAGTTAAAGTATATGATTACATGTTGACTCTTTCTAAAAGAAAAAGTCAGCACACAAGTACTTTTTAAATTTTCCCTATTTTAGTTTTGCATACATTTTGAGAGAACTACCTGATATGAAAAATAATTTTATCTATCTCAATCCTAGCTTGTAAACTACTAACCAAATTCTAATAAATTGAATTCAGTGTTGCTAAGCTACTTACGCAGGTGGGAATAGGAATCCCTTCATGGGAAGGAGGCTGTCTTATCGCAGGTGGACATGAGGAATGCAGCGTGCTCATCTAGTTAATGATTATATACTCTCAATAGAAACTACTCCTCAATGTGATATGATACCAATAGGGAGTGAAGAGGTGCCAAGGGACCTAGTTTGCACTATTCACAGCTCTCAGTTATTTTAAGTTCCTTTCTCAAGACAGGATATCATCTACCCTGATGGTTAATTAGAGGTGAAATTTAAAGACATTGGAGAGAGATATATATATATATATATATATATATACATATTTTTTAACTCCTGAGTTCTGAGAACTGAGGATATTCTTACCTGCTGATGGCTGGCTATATAATTCTTTTATTTAATTTCATTTTTACTAAGTTCCATGTATCTCTTCTGCTTTTGGATTATTTGTGTACATTTCTCTCAACATGAGAACTAACTGAGAATAATTGATGATAAGTCCTTTGGTTTGTGAAGGGGAGATGGGTGGCTCCCACGTGGACTTCGTCTTGGTGTTCAAGTTCTATGTTTTGTGTTGGTGAAAGAAAGTGTGGTAGATGAAACATCTCACTGGAAAGAAGATAGGGAACTCCTGTTTTGTCATTTCCTGTGCCATCACTCATTCTCTCCCTCTGTTTCCCCGCTGGTAAGAGAGCATATGATTACACTCATACCCATACGTCTCTACCTTATAGGGATATCGTTGATGACATGTATGATCATATTCTACTCTCTCTCTTTCTTGGTATCCTAGAAACTGGCGTGCCTCTTTATGGTCAGAAAGAAGCTATTTCGCAATGTACATAGAACTGATACAAAAATAGATTTCTAAAGTGACGTCAGATTATATCTTCCACAGAGACTTGTAGAACTAGATGGAGGAGGTCAAAAAGAGTGAAGAAAGCCAGGTGTAGTGTTCCAACTTGTTCCCTCAGGTAATAACCTTTAGGAAATTAGCTCAGTGACCCCTTTTCTCATGTGCCAACTCCCTTTCCCCAGTTTTTCCTCCAACTCTAATAGATGCTCTGACAGTACATTCCTTTGCTTAAAATGCAGGCAGTCTCCCCCAAACCCCAGCCAGGCTAACTGTTTTCTCTCCATGCTCTCACGGCTTCCTATGCCTGGCCCTATGGTAAGGCCTATGACCTTGCAGTGTTATTGGGTGGCCATGATCTCTTTCAGTAGGGCTTACATCCCTGGAGGTCAGGGTTTGAGTTTTATTACATCTCTGAACCACAAGAACTCAGTGCAACATTTGGCACATAGTAGGTACTTAATAAATATTGATTGTACTAAGTGACTGTTAATACAGAAGGCAAAAGTTTGTAACAGTAACCATCCTCCTGAGATAATGTCTACTCTGTTCAACCTAGATGAGTCCTGGATAGAGGGGAGTCAGATTAGGGATAATGATGAGCTGCTTCACTTCTTGAACTAGCCTGGGAAGAGCATGGACAGCTATGGTGAGAAATGATTGAGCTAACATTTGTGGACACCCTTGTTAATGGTAAAAGTCCCTTATTAAGTTAAGAAATGATTACGACTGTAGCAGAAGCTTCCACCTGCTCCTTCATCTCTCCCCTATTTAGCTCTTCTGTCACTGCTGGACAAAAAGAAAATACTGGTCTAGAAGAAGGGTGATACTATGTGTGGCCCCAGACTCCAGTTCCTTGATATTAAGCCACACATCTTGTGTCTTGAAGATCAGATGAGAAAGGAAGTATGTGCCGTATGAATGGCTGCTCTTCCTATTCAGTCTGGCAGATGCCCAGTTCAAATGTCCTTATTGAACTCACAAAGAGGAAGGGGGGCTGATTGTGGAAAGGGAACTGTGAAATGCTCCTGCCATCAGAGGGTGCTCTGCTATCCTATCAGGACCTGGGATGAGGTCTAATTTGGCCAACGGCCTGAGGAATTCTGTTGGTTTGACTCCTCAAAAGGAGCATATCAGCCTCTGAATGTTGCCTTCAGGATTAGGAGCAAAGGAAATCTCCTAAAGGATTAAATTACTGTCATCAGAAGTGAAGAAACTAGTACTCTGCTAAGTATCTCAAACTTCAGTTTTTATCTTACTGTCTTGTCTCCTATGATAATTAATTTACTGAAACATCTCAGCACCTAAGTTGTTGCATTAAAATTAGGCCAGGTGCAGTGGCTCACACCTGTAATCCTAGCACTGTGGGAGGCTGAGGTGTGTGGATTGCTTGAGTTCAGGAGTTCCAGACCAGCTTAAACAAAAGCAAGACTTGGAGACTCCGTCTCTAAAAAAAGTAGCTAGGCATTGTGGTAGGCTCCCATAGTCCCAGCTACTGTGGAAGATGAGGCAAGAGCATCACTTGAGCCCAAGAATATGCGATTGCTGTGAGCTATGATGCCATAGCACTCTACTGAGGCCAATAAAGTGGGACTCTGTCTCAAAAAAAAAAAAATACTGAATTATAATTTTTGACCTCAGCAAGTCACCCATGTTCAATAGAACATGTAGAATGAGAGAGTACTGGGAATTATCAACTGATTAGAGATGTTATTAAAGGTATTTTGGAGTAACAGGTAGTTTCCCCAAAGATACCAGAGCAAGACTATATTCAATGAAGTAAAAAGGCTTATGAAAACCTTTCAGATTGAAGTATATGAACACGAGAAACATTAAGATCAAGATGTCCTCATGGATGTGTGTTGTCACTGGGCCAGGTCAGAGGATCAGACTTTGGTTAATTGAATGTTTTGATATTACTATGAGAATTAATATGCAATAAAATACACTTAACATTAAACTTGTGGCAATGGTAACATGTTTTCTCTTTCCAACCTACCCTTGCCTTAAAGTAATTATTATGAAAATTAGCCTTGCTTCCTGCAAAGATAGGCAAATGCTGATGAATAAATTGCTCCAGACTCCTATAAACAGATCCTAAGATTATGGGTATATTCTGTTGGATAGAAAGTCCATCTAGCTAACGACTCCATTTAAGAAATTTCCCAAAGAATCTATCAACCCACAAAATAGTCAATAATACTCTATATGACCAAACTTTTCTATAAAACCACTTAAACTTTTAAGGCATTGTGAATGGGGAGGGGAGACTTATTTTCTATTTTCAGGAAGCCTACTGCGTGGGCATGATAGCTTCATGCTAGACGCGGCATGAAGACGTGGCATTCTGAGTTGGTTAGTCATTTCTCACTATGCGCCTCTGTTGACCTATCCCCAAATCCCCCAGCATAGCATTGTGCACATGACAAAAGCCCAGAAAAACAGGAATTAAATCCAGTTTGATTTCTTCCTTACACATAGACTCATTACTCTATCTTCTCTCCCGGGAGAAGGGGCCCTCACTTCCCCTCCATGCTTTGCTTTCTAATTGCTGTGAATCTGAATGTCTTCCTTTTCCCCAAAATGTTGTTTCTTTTATCCAGTGAATGTATTAAAAGATTTTTATGGGAAAGGTACCGTGCCAGACACTGCTGGCTACAGAAATGAACAAAATCAGGACATAGTCTCACACAAGAAGTTTATAGTCTCAAAGCGGGATCAACACACCTGTGTGCAAATAACTCAGGCACAAAGCAGGAGTCAGGAGAGAGGGGTGTGGGGCTAGTCGGGGTGAGCACAGAAGAAAGATGTCAGATGGGCTGAGTTTGAGATCTCGGTGGAACATCTGAAAAGATACTCCATCATCTCATCCACCAGGGTCCTTCATTGTGGGGAGCCGTCCTGAACATTGTAGCGTGTTTACGGGACAACCAAAAATGTCTGCAGACATTGCCAAATGTCCACAAGGGGCAAAATTGAGAACCGCTGGATTAGAAAAATAAAGAAATGGTGAAACTATGAAAGGGGATTATAAAGAATAAAATTTGGTGAAATAAACTTATGAGGTAACAGGAGGAAGAAAAGACCAAAAGAATGTGGGGAACAGGTATTCGCTGAGGCCACAGATACTATCCTAAAACCCTGGGGGACGGAGAGGCTTCAGTTCTGTGAATGAAGTTCAATCTGTGTGAATGATTAACATGTATCCACAGATGTGGGCACACCCCCTGTGTGTACACACGCAGTATGCAGGGTGCATGTATGCAGAGATCCAAAGTGTATATTGGGAGAAAGAATATTTTCCTGAACTCTTTCTGTACTCATTCTTCTCATTTAGAAAGACAGTTCAATTTTATTAAATATTTGCAAATCTCACATCAATTCTTTCTGAAAAGAAGCTGAAATCAGAACCAATAAAATTGGAAATCACCACAGCTGTCTGCTTCCTCCTCCCCTTCCGTGTCACTTGGGCTTCCAATGTGCTCAGCTCTCTTCCCCTCCCCTAATAAGCAATAATAACCCCAAGAAAGATGTAGATCAAGTTAGAGACACTGTCAGTGACTGCAAAGACCGACTGTGTCTCCAAGGGTGATATTTATGAGTTAAATGGAGAAAATTCTTACTTGATTTAAGCTAAAGAAGTGAAACATCTAAATTCCTAAATTTGGAATTTCAGGAATCAGCAAGCCTTGGAAGAGAGCTCTCTTGTTGTCAGAGGTGCCTTTCCCAGAAGCCCAGAAATGGACTGCCTTTGTAGCTCTGGTGAACCCAGAGGCTAGGTCTGGTCTTTTGCCCCTACTTAGGGTCCTTTCTACCAATGGAAGAACCTCCTTATCTAGTCAATCCATGTCCCTATTTTGTGGAGAGATGGCATTTAGGATTCCTAGGCAGAAAAGAACCCCAGAGAATGAGATCCGCTGCCTAGGCATGCGCGGGAAACAAGCTCACGGTGGAAGAGTCAGGGTAGAAGATCATTCCTGTGACAATCATCCTCAGTGCCTTTCGAAACCAAGGATAAAACATGCCATATATAATGGGATTGAAAGTGGAGTTGAAATAACCCAGCCAGAGGAAGACATTGTACAAGTCCTCAGGGGTTGTGAAATTAATGAAAGGGTCTGTGATGGTTAAGATAAAAAAGGGCAGCCAGCACAACACGAACACCCCCATGACTATGCTTAAGGTCTTGGTGGCCTTGCTTTCTTTCTTGGACGATGCCTTCATTCTGTTCTGTCCACCCTGTTTTGTCCCAGGACCTGTGCCAATTTGCTTAGCATGCTTCCTGGCGACCGTGAAAATGTGTATGTAAATCCCCACCATGACTGTCCCAGGGAGAAAGAAAGCTATAAAGGAGGCCAGTACCCCCCAGAGCTTGTTAAATATTAGCACACAGAGACCTGTGCAGTCAATGGCTGCAACAAAATCTTCAGTACCAATTGTGTTTAATTCTGAGAACACCAGGCCAAAGGCAAAAACGAGGGGAATGGACCAACTGATGAGTAAAAACACCTCTATAACAGGGATGGTAATTTTGGTGACATAATGCAGGGGGTCACAAACAGCATAGTAGCGGTCAACTGAGATGAAGCAGAGGTGAAAGATGGAGGTGGTGCAGAGCATGATGTCACAGCAGCTGTGGACTTTGCAAAAGAGGTCTCCAAAGTACCAGCAGGACTCGACGGACCTGATCATACTAAAGGGCATGACCAGGCAGCTCAGCAAAAAGTCAGTGGTGGCCATGGAAAGGATCAGGAAGTTGGTTGGGGAGTGGAGCTGCTTAAAGTGAGCGATGGAAACGATCACGACCAGGTTGCCCAGCATGGTCATCACGATAGCCCCGACCATGACCATGTACATGGCCCAGACACTCGGCACAGACCTCATATTTCTAGGACATGAATTGTTAACCAAAGCAAAGCAAAATTGTACTTCTAGAGGGTTCTGTAGGTTGGGTGGATCCATCGTCTTTGTCCGATAGGTACTTCCTCTCTTTTCTGTGTAAGAAAGAAAGAAAAGTAACATTTATGGGCAGGATAGCTTTTTACAGAGGCCCAGCTAGCCTGCATTTCCAACCTAAGTTTGAATTCCCTGCTGACCAGGAGCACTGGTTCCTGAAACTGCATGTGCATAGAAATCACCTAGACAGCTTTTTATCGATTTATTTTTTATTTATTTATTTTTTTTTGCAGTTTTTGTCCAGGGCCAGGTTTGAACCCACCACGTCTGGTATATGGGGCCAGTGCCCCACTCCTTTGAGCCACAGGCACCGCCCCTAGACATCTTTTTAAAGCACAGATTTTGATTGTGGAGTGGGATCAAGAGTCTGCATTTCTCCCAAGTTCTCAGGAGATGCCAGTGGGATTAGTCTAAGATCCACTCCTTGAATAGGAAGGGGTTAAAGAAAATGGAATTCACATTCAGTCATCCAGTGTGTAAGTAACACAGGGGAATGCAGGTTCCAGTTCGCAAATATGTAGCCCTTTCTGGAATTCCCGATTCATAGGCAGATAAGCATTTTTCCTGTCTCACTTGTACTAGCCAATCGTTTTTGGATAAAAGCCCGTCAACAATTATTAAGATCTGGGCACAATTTTTAAGCAATAATTATGATCTGACAATTATGCTGCTTCTTTAAAAAAAAATTCTCTCTTTTGATCCTGTCATTTATTACATATTGTTCAATTAAGGAAACATTTCTCTTTCCAGTGTGAAGAACAGTTTTTGGAACTTTAGAGCAATATTTTGGCAAACTAAATACATGCTAAGGGTTATAAGATTATACATGAGTAATATCCAAAAAAGGATAAAAATATCTCTAATAATAGATCGTTTTCTTTAGAAGATGCATTCATGAATCCGAATTCAGGTTGAAGTACCCTTGTCCTCATATTTCAAGTTTTACATCTGGTAACAAATGTAAAATGTATGTGTGCTTATTGTACCATGTATGTTGTTGCATTCGTAATGTGAAAATAATGAGACCGACTCACCCAGAGTATGACATAGGCTTTTATTTGTTTTTCCATTGTCAGAGCTGGGCATGTCCTACGTAATTCTGATGACCCATGACAAGCATTTGTGAGAGCTAAGGCTAGTCAAAGCGAACTTTGGCCTGAGACTAGACTAAAGCTCCCTGGTCTGTTGGGGAAATTGATCCCACGTCCTCACTATATTTACCTGAAAAGACATTAATGAGAATACAAGCACCTTTGAAAATAGTATTTCCACTATTTACTGTAATAGACCAGCCATTATTTCCAATGCCTGTGTATTACCTGAAATCTTAATATTATGGCACCTTTTATGTGCTCTGGATATAGTAATAAAATTTCTCAGATTAGCACTTTTCTTCAGATAATGTTTAATTGTACCAATCCAATATTATGCAGTCAGGTTGAAGCTGAGGAACGAAATCATACAGAAATAAAATGTAAAAAGGACACAGATTGATTCAGCTCCTCTGTACAGCAAAGACTCTGAAGCAGAACACACAGCACAAGTGATTTATTTATTTCTCACTTTGGTTCCTAAGCTCTGAGGCTGAAAATAATGAAAACTGACAATCAACTTTAACATTCTTGTCGAAATTAATTCTAGAGCTAGCTAAGAGCTACTACAGAATTACTTAAGCATTTGTCACTATATAAGCATAGATACAGCATTCTCTGTTCAAAATAGTATACTTCATTATACAACTTTTAAAGTTTTTAATTTCATTTTTGAAAATCTGATTGAGGTTTATAAGGTGAATTTCTTTTTTTAAAAAGTGGAATTAAACGACTTCTAGAAATGAACAATATCTTTTCACATTCCTGTTGCATAGTTCAAACTATTAGGGGAATATTTAAACATTTAAGGGTTAGATTAAGACAAGAAGATAGAGTAAGACACACATGTTTATTTTAAAAGTTATCCAATAGGTGAATTGCTAAGTTAATATCAAAGATAAGAATAATTTTAAACACATATCTTTTTAAAAAAAATTTTCAGATTAATGTAGGGGTACAAGCAGTTAAGATTCCATGGTTTGCAGTTAAGGGTAACATCTGATTTGTAGGTGTGGCCCACACTCAGGTAGTATGCCATGCATTCATGCAATGTGCCCATTGTTACTTATAGCTCAAGCTCTGGGCCAAAAATTACAAAAGCAAGTAACCAAACACATAGATGACTGCTGGCCTACCACTCTGTTGAAAAAGAACTGCTAGGAAATCAAATGGTGTTGGAGTTTTGTCTCTTATATAAAAACTTAACAGAATAGAGATTCTTTCCTTTGGAGATTTACCTTCAAAAAATATGTACACGGCAGTTATTATTAAACCCTCTATAGTATCTCACTTTTACGATTGCATATCGTTGTACCATTTGCTCTGTTTACCAGTAACACATCCCCCAAGCATCAGCAAAGGACTCAATTAATTACTACAAAAACAGCATTACAAACAATCATGTAAGGAAAGCCTGGGAAATTATGAGTTATTTTCTTCTAGAAGGTAGAAAGAAACACTTGCCAGCAATTCTGTAGAGAAGAACAAGAACCTTATAGTTTTTAGTTCAAATGTAGTTCTTTAGGGGTAAAGATTACAGACTAATTAAGCAGACTAAGGACTCAGAAATAATGATCATGAAAATGTAAAAGCTTTTCAGAATTTTAAGAAAAAAAGAAATGAGGTAATAATTTTTTCCTCAAGTATTAAATGCCTAAAATTATATTAGTGTATACATATTTCCCTTAAATAACAATGGGAAATATTCAACAAGTTCAACAGTGCCTTGTCAATAAATGAGAAAAAGAAATAGGAGAGGACATGTCACACCTGTTTATCAAGCATGGTTTTCTTTCATTTTTGGTGACATATTCCGAACATTCCACTTCTGGGGCTATTTCAGCCAAACCAATGATTTTTAATCTTACTTTGGTAAATCTCACTCATACAATAGTTTCTTAAGTAAGGGAAATTATTTGCAAATAGATTTAAGAAAGCTGTTCTGTGGGTCCTCCTGTCATTGCCTCTTTGGAATCTCAATGTTTTGAAACACATGATCCAGACTTATTTTTACAGGTCAGTATTTTAAGTGTGGTGTCTCTGAGCATGACAAAATAGCAAGTAAAAAAAGAAAAAAGAAATAGAGCTAATTTTTGTCTCTCTTAATATAGTTTCCTTTGCTTTAACAAAATTGGGCTTATTAGGTAATTCGGAGCTAATGTGGTTGAAAGGTGAATTATCTGACGTGCTGTGGTTTCTTACCAGGCAAATGAGCCCTGTGCCCCTCACTTTCCTCCTTGCTCATTTCCCTCCAGTGAGTGATGCACTTGGGCCCACATGGCCTTAGGCAGGTTCCTTGCAAACTGCGCTGTCATCAGCATTTATGCACAAAACATGCCTCTGGAGGCAGCAGGACTTTGTGTCCTGTTTTTGACAGGCGTGTCCTTTCACCACCTTCAGCGTGCTGCCACCAAGAGATTACAGTCAGTCACCAGAGAATTGGCTCTGGGAGGGGGTATCAGTTTTGTATTATCATTGCTATGATCTCAGAGGGACAGCACAGACTAGTGTCACCCAAGAGCAAAGGAAGGAAAGAACACAGGAGAGAGAAAGTGAGAGAGAGAGAAATTTCATTCAAATCTAACACATGCTCATTTTACTGATTACCAAATGCTAGATAGTGTTTCAAACAGTGAATTGTTTAATTTGCAGCGTGAGCTTGACACGTTTACATCTCTTCCTTTTGCTATGACTCACAAGTCAGTGATATTCCTTCATACTGCAGTTCCTTAAATGTACAGTTTTCCAAATAAAGTCCTAACTCAAGAGCACAAAGAACTGTGTTTCGAAACAACCAGGATGAAAAGTGGAACCTTCCATCACCACGTGGCCATTTTCAAGCTCACTGGGGAAGCCTTTTCCATCAGTGTACCATAGTTTCAGACACTAAGTTTTAAGTACTTTACACTGATAATTTCATCATCCGTCAAGAACACAAAATCATTATAGTTAAGTACACAACACTTCAGAGAACATCAAAGCTTACATGTTTATAAAAATAGAATCAAATTATCCATATTTAAATCAACTGGTAACATCTACTGAATCACATTTTCTGAGGACTTTTCTTCATAAAGTTAAATCCCTTGATGAATGGGGATGGTTGGAAGATGTTGGGTTTTTTTTTTTTTTACATCCACCTGTATTTACAAAACTTCTCTTCAAATTTCTTCCCTAGATGGAGAACGAATTACTTTACAGGATATTTGTATAAATTTTGATAGCTTCAGTTAGAGTCCAGTCAGGAAAATTGGAGGGAATTAATTTAAGAAATTGTTTTAAAAGACTGTAGAAGACTAAAAAGGCAAAACAAACACACAAACAAAAACAAAACAAAACAAAAGGTCAAGGCTCTAACAGCAACTGCAGGAAGTATCTATTCCCAGTGATTAAGGAAGCAAGGTTGGGGAGGGTCTTCAGAACCTGAAAAGGCAGAGCAGGGGCCCCTCAGAATGGGTCCTCAGACTTCTGAGGTGAGGATGCTGCCGCCGCCTCCTCAGGAGCCTGGAAAGAATCCTCTTTGGGAGGTGAATTATCACTGTTATTTTTTTTTTATTATATAAATTATTTTAACAAAAGAGCTAGTTTATTATTTTTACCGTTTAACAACAATTTAAACATTTACCTATCTTCCTCGAGGAAGTGGATCTACTAAGGGCTTTAAAAATTTGACCCAATTTAGGCCCAGAAAAGAATTCAAATGTTTCATTGGTATTTGGCTGAATCAAATGATTCGGCCTGAAGACCACACCTCCGTGAACTTCCAGCCTCACAAAGCAGTGCGCAGGCTCTGAATTCTCTAACCCATTGCTGCCAGGAGCTGCTCTGACAGTTCTGCTGGGCTCTGTGGAGAATAAAATGACTTGTAGAGTCCCAGGGCTTAACTATCTCTAAAAGTAGAAACAACGAAATTGAATTTGCAAAAGATATTACCTGCTTTGGACATTAGAAAGATAAATGTTTCTCCTTGTCATTATGATATCAGTAAACCACTCACAACTACTTGTCCTCCAGGAATAATAAAGTAATATAAAATAAAGGTGGAAGAATGAAGTAAATGAAGAGTAAAGAAAGAACACTCCAGACCCGACGGATGCTCATTAAAGGAACACTAGAATTTTTGATAGGTTTTTTCACATATGCTAAATAACAAATAAGTCTGGATTAAATACAAAATTCAAATGGTTCAGGACATATTTGTAGACTTGATCAGTCTAAAGTCTTGCAAAATATGAATTCATGTGTCCACATATTTTATCCCCCCCCCAACCAGGATGCAAATTGATGGAGGAAGGGTTTAATTCTAGTTTATTATTGTGTCCTGTGTTGTGTGCTTGGTAGGCATCGAGAAACATTTACCATATTCAATCCCTTTAAGAAGCAGTGAAATTCAGTAAAATAAATATCAAAAGTCAAACAACCAAAGTATCTACTGATAAACTCCTATGAAGAAACATGTATGTAGATATTTATTGCAGCAAAGGTCAGAAATAGTAGGAATTTAGTTAAATAAATTATACTTCCAGTAACGGAATATTCTGCAGACTTTTTTAGGCAGATAGATGTTTACTGATATGAAATGAATCTCCAAGACATAATACTGTGTGAAGCAACCACAATGCAGAACTTCATGTACAATATTTTGCCGTTTTTGTAAAATGTGTGGAAGCAATGTGTATATGTCTGATTGCTTATGAATATTCCTGTGTTTCTATGTATCTTTAAGAAGTGTTCATCTCAGAGCTGGGCACTGTGGCAGGGCCTGTAGACCAAGCTACTTGGGAGGCTAAGGCAAGAGAATTGCTTGAGCCCAAGAGTTTGAGGTTGCTGTGAGCTGACGCCATGGCACTCTACAAAGGATGACAAAGTGAGACTGTCTCAAAAAAAAAAAAAAAAAATGAAAAAAACAAACAAACGGGCGGCGCCATGGCTTAGTGGGTAGGGCGCCGGCCCCGTATACTGAGGGTGACGGGTTCGAACCCAGCCCTGGTCAAACTGCAACAACAACAACAACAAAGAACAATAAAGTATCAATATTTGTTCATCAATTAAAAAAAAAATAAATAAAAATAAACAATTTAAAAAAAAAGAAAAAACAAACAGTGTTAATCTCTGAGGAAGATCTGGAAGAACAGGGAACAAAGATGAGAGAGAAACTTTCCAGTGTGTGGACTTTGGTTCCTTTTGCACTTTTTTTGAAATGCTTGTATCAGCTTTCTAACAGGTACAATTTTTAAAACTAAACTTTTCTTCATTTTATCTTTCTTTTTAATTATTTTAACCAAACTGTTTAATTTAACAGAGCTTAAGTGAAACTTTATTTTTGCCATAGGGAGGGTCTATGAACACATATCCTTTTGTTTGTGAAGTCTTAGAATAAGGTATAGAAATGACAAAGTACAAGTAAAAATACTCATAGAACATTTGGGAGCTCTAAGACCTGTAGAATTGGAAGGAAAAAGAAGAAGAAGAAGAAGAGGAGGAGGAGGAAAAAGAAGACGGCAAAAAGGTAACTACTTCTAAGAAGGTGTTAAGGCTGTGAATTTTTTAAAAAAAAGTTTTGCTTTATTTTCATAAAGGTTAAGATGAGCAGCAGGCTATATGTAAACTAAAGAGGTTATAAAGCTGCAAGCAGGCATCTTCATGGAGATGTCTCAGGTAACATTTCAGTAAGAAACAGGGCCCACTCCAATCCAGTAACAATGGGAGTTGAGAAAACCATCCTTTGAACACAGAAGAGCAACCAGCAGAGACACAGTTGATGATGGAAAATTAGTGCTTTAATCTAGTACAAAGAATGTATAGCAGGAGGCACCTGTAGCTCAAAGGATTAGGGCACTGGCTCCATATGCTGGAGGTGGCAGGTTCAAACCCAGCCCTGGCCAAAAACTGTAAAAAAAAAAAAAAAAAAAGAATGCATGGTCAATCAAAACCAGTTTTCTTCACATATAGATCCAAGGATATCTGCATTTGTCCGAATGTATTGGGTGTGTGTGATCAATACATTTCTCTAAAAAAAGGAATGACAAGGTAAATCAAACCCATAGTATTAATATCGTTTGTGGTCAGTCTAGAAATTATCTTTCTGTATTTGTCATTTTAAATATTGGTGATGGGTAAGAGAATTTGCCTTTGTGACAAGTCAGTCAGTCATTCAATTAGTAAGTGTGATTTAGGTATTAGAGAAGGTTATGTTATCTGGCCATTAAATTATCAAAAAGGGCGGCTCGGCGCCTATAGCTCAACCGGCTAAGGCGCCAGCCACGTACACCTAAGGTGGCGGGTTCGAATCCCCAGCCCAGACCCGCCAAACAACAATGACAGCTGCAACCAAAAAAAAAAAATAGCCGGGCGTTGTGGCGGGCGCCTGTGGTCCCAGCTACTTGGGAGGCGGAGGCAGGAGACTCGCTTGAGCCCAGGAGTTGGAGGTTGCTGTGAGCTGTAATGCCACGGCACTCTACCCAGGGGGACAGCTTGAGGCTCTGTCTCAAAAAAAAAAAAAAAAAAAAAATTATCAAAAAGGGAAGTGAACATTTTAATTAATGAATACAAACAATAGGGAATTCAATTAACTGGCCGATAATTGCCATCAAAGGTCACCGTTAAAAGTTACTAAGTGTGGGTGGCTCTGTGGTGCACTGGCTGGTGGACCAGACTTCTAGTGATGAAAAATTGCTAAACGTACAAACAGAACAACTTCTATTTATAAGTTATAGTTGTAAGTTAAATAAAGTTTATACCTTATAAGGCAGATGGAAATTATAAGTTAAAAAGTTAAGGGAGATCTAGGTTTTTAATATTATTTTAGGAATGAAATATTAATTTTAGAAGCCAAAATTGCCTTGAAAAGGCCTTTCTATACACAAAAGGACACCAGATATCTTACACTAACAGAAGGATCTTAAAAAACAAACAGGAAGTTGGCCACGTGGGGGAGAAGGGCAGTAGCTAGCTCCCCTGTCAGGGAAACAGGAGTGAACGAGTATTGGGGGGCCTAAATTCCTTCAGAGGAGTGTGGGGCCAGAAAGAGGGGTTCTATGTGGCAGTACAAAGAAAGACCAAGTTGGCTTATACAGAAGGTGATGCCTCTGGGCAGAATTTCAAAGCATTAGCTCAGAGCAATGAAAAGCTGCATTCGCCAAGTGTCCAGCAGGGAACAGATGGCAGGATCAACCTGGGTGACTGAGGAGAGCTTAGTAACTCATCATTAACTATTTACAAGGGTGTTAGCCATGTTTGAAGAGGCAAGAAACAGTCTAGTACCCAGGGCAGCAACGGCAGGGGAGCCCCTCCCTAACTAGACTAGGAGTAGCAGGGAAGGGGGCGCTCATAGGAATTCCAAGAGGATGGCCTTTCCTGGAGGGACACAAGCTGGCAGAAAGGTTGCCTGGGTTAAATGTCCTGATTTCGGCTGCTGACATGCAGGTACCCCCGCTGGTGAACTGTCATCTCAGACCCCAGGCAAAAGAACTCCTCAGACCAGTCTGCACAGGTCAGCCTCCTGCACAAAGTGAGTGGAGGAGCCTAGAGGGGGAAAAAAGGATCTAGCATAGAAACTACTTGAGATACTTATGAGAACGGTGTCAATGTTACAGAACTGGGCTGAGTAGATTGGAAAGCTGTGGACGCACGTGGGTGGGGCGGAAGGCACGCGTTACAGATCAATCTCTAAATAAATCCTTTTATAATCTTTACTGAGTACTCGAGGTCTGTTTCAGGGAATATATACACAGGTTCCACAGAGCTGTTTAGCCATGTGATTTATGCGGCTAGCTAGTTAGTCTAGCCAAATAGATGCCTGATACTGGGATAGGTTTATATCTACAGACAGTCCTCAGTCTGACGACTATATACCAATGTTCCCTCTCTGCTCGCTTCCCTCGATAATCCCTCTGATGTTGCTACCATGAGACACACATAGACGCACAGAGATACAAAAACACACACTGTGAAGTTTTAGGGGTAGAGAAATAGATCAGAAGTAGAGAAACTAATGAGAATCTTGAAAGCAGAAACCAGGAGGAAGCCAAAAGTAGAACGATTGATGGGCACGAGCTGCCTGTGACTGCTGACTTGGCGCGGCGGGGGGCGGGGAACAGTTTTAATGTTCTCAACCTTTAGAGGGAGAGGCGTCACTGGGGGAAGTCTACTGCCCTGTGGGACTCCCAGGAGGAAGAAGCCTGGTTGTGCTTCTCATGCTAATGTCTCCTCCAGACAGAGCCTAAATTGTTCATCTCAAGATCAGCAGTTAGACTGGCTCATCCTCTGGTAAACAAGAAAATATTTCACTGCTGTGAGTTATGCAGTTATAACTGATAATAAAGGCCAGCCTCGAGGCAGCCTTCCTTCAGAGATCTGCAGGTCACATGGTCTTCGCTTTTCCGACTTCCTGAAGAATCAGTAGAGAAGCAGGTACTTGCTTTTCTTCTGACAAGGAGAACCTGGTGAGAGGCAGGCAACTCTCACCTTGTCACACTCCTCTTCAAGGAAAGCTAATTTCCCATTGTTGGATCTAAGACAAAGAGTGTCCAGGTGTGAGGAGAGAAGGACTTAGAAGACGAGGAAAAGCCAAAATTAAGTTAAGCTATTTCAAAGTTCGACCTAAGGCTGAACTTAGAGTCAGGAAAAGAAGAATAATCTACCCTGTCCTGCTCCTCCTGTCCTCCCTCCCACACCACAATCCCAGGTACAAGGGGATCTGGACATGACCATTATATGTCCTAGACTTCCCAGTCAATGAAGCAAGAGGAAACCTGACTCTATTTTTGTCCTAATGTTTCACTGAAAAATCACTGGAAAGATTTTCACCAATGTTAAGGATCTGACTTACATCATAGGAATTGCAGAGTGGATGAAATTTTTTTTTGGCAGGGCCCTTGGGAGACTTCCAGAAAAAGTGGCTGGAACAAGTACAAGGGAAAGCCTTATGACTGCCAGCAGATCGCGCAGACATAACGCGCAGATTGAGATGCTAGAGACGCAGGAAACAGTCATTTCAAACATAAATGACAAAAAATCACAAAGGTTACATAATTATTTGTAATCATTCAGCTTCCACTGTGGGTAACTCTCAGTGGTGAGCCTACGGTTTCAAAAAATAACTGAATAATTTATACAATTATGATTGGTGGTTCTCCCAAACCAAACGATAAGGAGGGCTATTTGCTAATACAGGCCAACCTTAAGGCACCCTTCCTTTATAGATCTGCAGGACACATGATGGTCCCTTTTCTGACTCTTAAAGTAGAATCAGACAGGAATACAAACCATACACACTTTATTTTTAATTTCTTATATTGGTCTTTCATTTTCTGAAGTATGTAATTCTAGGCCAACCTCCTCTAAACTATGGTCTATATTTCCTTTGTACCTTTTCCACACCAGTCAGAGGTGTGTGTGGATTGGGACACAGCTGACAATTAACAAATGATGGATTTGCTTATTAACTGGTGAGACCTGTGACTGTAGCTCATGTGCAGGTCACAGAACACTCACCTAGATCAGGGACATGTGATAGTGTGAGGCTTATGACGATCTGGGGATTTAAGGTATGTGCTTCAGGTCAGAATAGTAAAAATCGTATTTTCAATAGTCTATTCGTTTTCATAACAGCTTTTTATTAATGTGCTTCGGGGAACAGGTTTGCAGAATCTGAATGAGAGCTAAATATTTTTCCTGACACTATGTACTTGAGAGCTCTCCGAAACCAGGGGTAAAAAAAGCCATGAATAAGAGGGTTGCAAGTGGAGTTGAAATATCCGAGCCACACTAAAAGATCAAGGGTTATTATGGGAGTGGAGTAGCCTAAATACGGGTCGATCAAAACAGCAAGAAAACAAGGCAGCCAACAAGCCAGGAACACCCCCATTACTATCCCCAGAGTCTTAGCCGCCTTCCTGTCCTTTTTCTTTGAAAGGTTTTTCTTCTCTTCCCGCTTTGTGTTCTCAGGCATATTACTGATGACTCTCGCATGTCGTTTGGAAACGATAAAGATCTTGCCATAAATACCAATCATGATGGAGCCAGGGGTAAAGAAACACGTAGTAAACAATATTGTCCCCCAAAACTTGTTGAAAGTAAGTGCACAGAAATTGAAGCAAGCAACAAGTATCGCATAGCTCTGCATGCCAGAAACATTGGCCTCCGACAGAACCAAGCTGAAAGAAAAAAGAGCCGGGGCCGACCAGCAAAATGCCAGCAGTCGCTTTATGGTGGATGTGGTCATCGTGGTTGTATAATGTAAAGGGTAGCACACAGCATAGAATCGATCGATAGCGATGGAGCAGAGGTGGAAAATGGAGGTCAGGCTGAGCATCATGTCAAAGCTTGCGTGGAATTTACAGAAGCCATCCCCAAAATACCAGCAGCTCTCCACGGATCGCACCATGCTATAGGGCATAATGACAAATCCGAGCAGGAAGTCCGTGGTTGCCATAGACAGGATCAGAAAGTTTGTGGGAGAATGAAGCTGTTTGAAATGGGATATGGAAATCATTATAACCAGATTTCCAAAAATGGTGATAACCATGGCTCCAGTCATGACGGAATACATTATCACTCGGACATGAAAAGGGCGGTTGGTGGGAGGACAAGATTTATTTCCAAATTTTGGACAACTGGACAAGTCTTCGGGAATATAAGTCAGATCCATGGTGCTTTAGTCACTTCGAATTCCTTTCAAGGGGGACAAGTCAATGTTTCTTCTCTTCTTAAGATGATTCCAGTAAATTTCGGCTCCTGATAGTATAATATAAAGTTTGGTCATCTGTTATTAATCCGCTTTGATTGTAATTTATTTAAATATTTAACATTATGTAAACTGTGTTTGTTTTTTGACTTATTTGTTGCATTTATGGAATGAAAAACTTCAGCTGCTTATTGTTTTCCTGTATTACTCTGTTTTATCCTATTCCATCCATCCATCCATTCATTCAACAGGGGTTTATCTATTCACATAAGCTGATATCGTTTGCACCATAAAAATACTTAACACACAAAAACTTAGAGAAATCACTGTCTTTCTTTGTACATTCTTTCAACAATTTGAAACTTTCATTTATAAAAAGTTTGCTGATGTTTTAAAAGTTATAAATGGCATATTGTTGCTCAAATATATAGTACCATGCTTTTCAACATGGCTGTTGAAAGCCATGTGCCCATGGGCTAAACCACGCACTTGACTCAGTTGCCTTATAGATTCTCTGTTTACTACTTCTCTCCTCTTCTTTCCTCTCCTCTCTTCCTCTCCTGCATTCTCTCCTCTTCATTCTCATTCCCACTATTTTTTGAGTCTTCTGGCTTATCTGAGATTCTAACTAGTGGAGTCATGTCACATACTCTGTCTTCAAGAGAGCCATAAAGATAGCAAATTTTACATCACTGGGCCAATCACTCAACTCTCACCTGACTGTTGTTGGTCACAGTAGGTAGAATAAAAGAGGGTGGACCAATTGTATAAAGCCACATTTTCAGTAAGTTGTTATACCTGAACTACTGTTTACTTTGGAATATACATCATCCTAAAAAAAACACTCACTAATAAGCTCTGGATAAGTTTGACACTGTGCCTATCACAAAGCATCAAGTCTACTCAGGGGGCCACAGAACAGTGGACCTGATCTTGAGTGAATTAAACAGAGGAGACATCCTGGGCCTTTGTTGGATTCTCTCAAGCCATAGAGATCCAACAGCAGCTGTACATTTGTACATCTAGCAAGTTCATCTATTTAGGCTGATTCAATTTAGTTTTCCCTTTAGAACCCTAAAAAATAAACAAGGTCCCTTCCTTGTCTTAAGCTCCCTTCCTTCCTTTTGATCCTGTCATTCTTTCCTGAATAAGGGGATGTAAATAAACCTTGTTTTGACAACAGAACCCAATCGTGTTAGTTGAGATGCTTCTTTATTTCCAAGTCGCAGGAAAATTTCTTTGGAAAGTCTTAGGCAGTCCTGTTTTTGAGCTGATTGTTCCATGTGACTCCCTAATTTGCTCTAGGTTAAAGGTTTTCATCACTGTCTTTCACCGAGGAGGAAGCAAAATAGCCTGGCCTTGGGAGTTCTCCCAGTCCGACCTCTGCCATTGGCCAGCTGTGTGTGCTCAGCACCATGAGGTACACTGGACTAGATGAGCCTTGCAAACACTTCCAGCTTTGAAAGTCTATGAATCTGAAAGGTGGTTCACCCTAAATTATCTTCCTGTAAAAAATAGAAAACTGAAAAGCAAAGAAACAAGAAAGTAAATTATGAAATAAAATTTGGGTCTCAAGCCAGAGGTTCTTTGCATGATGCTTTCGGTCCTGGAGCACGTCTGATCAATATTGAATATTATTTAGCCATAAAAAATAATGAGGTCTTGTCATTTGCACAACAGGGACAGAACTGAAGGACAGTATGCTTAGTGTAATAAAACAGGCACAGTAAGACAAATAATGCCTCTTCTTACCCCTATGTGGGAGCTAAAAAACAATAATTGAACTCATGGACATAGACAGCAGCATGAACACATCTAACTATTATGTATCCATAATAATTAAAACAAAAAAAATTTAAAAGAAGAATAGTTGATGGGTCTCAGGATAGCATACCCCTAAATATAGCACCTTGACATTTGAGAAAATAGCAGAAGTCAAAAAAAGTTTATTCTGACCTTCTCCAGTCTTCTCCCCTGAAGCAGACCATAAAAGAATTATCTGGCCTTCTCTTGAAGTAGGTCATAAGACCTTCGTGTGCCCAACACTCAGAGGAAAAGAATGTCACACAGAGACATCAAGAAGAATCTGAACAAACAGGCCTTGTTACGTGCCCCCACCCCACCCCAGTTTATTGCTATTAGATCATATTCTTTCGTCCTTCAATCACACTTCTGTATGACCGCCCAGAAAAATACAGTTTTCCCTGTTTTCCGGGGGGGATGGGGGGTGTGAGTCTTCATCTCCATAGATTCCTGTGTCATGTAAAACTCATATTAAAGAAAATATGTATGCTTTTCTCTTGGTTAAAAAAATTATTGAGGATGTTTTTCTGTCCACTGTAGATACCACCCTACTTCTTGTTGCTTTTCTGTACTTTTTGATTTTCACCAAGGAAAAGTTGTGGGCATGTAACCTGGGCCCCATCTTAGCATCCTAGTGATAGCACTTGATAAATAAATTGTTGAGTAAAGTATCTGCGTTAAAATATGCGTGGATCACATCTTGTCTTCTCTTGCCTTTGCCTCGTAAAATAAACTCTAAGCCATCTTACCAGAAGTGCCTTTTTGATATATTACCATGGGGCAAGAAACATGTCTATTTTGTTTCTTGCTAGATACTCAGTATCTAGGCGGATGCTTATAGGATACACTCGAGACATGTTTTTGAAGGAATAGGTATGAAGATAAGTGGTAAATTATGATTGCTTAAAAAAAAACTGCATCATTCCAATGAAAGCATGATTGAATGTGCTTCAAACATCTTTTTAAATGAATAGATGAGTTCCAGGAGCACGTTTCATGAAAATTTCTTCTGAGTTTAAATCGTTTCTGATGTCATAAAATAATTCCTCCCAGGGTAGCATTTAGACGGACAGAGCCGAGAGATTGGCATGGATGTATTTTACTGATGACTTATGCATGAGAAGATAACCAAAGATTCTGAGTCTGGACAGAGACATAAAAGTATTAGTAGAAAAAAACAAGGCTGTCAAGTATTAATATTTCAGCTAAATTCACTTTGGAAGGTGGTAGTGGTGCAAATTTTTAAGTCTCATCTAAACACCTATATGGATAATGTCATAAATTAGATGCTTCCTTTTTCTCCCTTAAACTCTGATCCCATGCTTCCTGGAATTTAAGAACTGAAGACTGAGATACTTTAGTTGGTTAGGTAACTGGTAAACTTCCACATATAATTTCAAACTAGCCTCTATGAACTTTAGCCTCTCCTGAAAACCTGTGTATGATGTTTAAGAGGAAGAGTCTTTTATCAAATCCTGCACCGATTTTAAGACCTAGAACTAACACTAGCAATGATTGCTCCATTATATCTCTCGTTATAGGTCAGAAAACAATGCATAACCCATTCAACAATTGATCTTAAACTACAAACCCTCAAATACAAATTCTATTTTTAAAGCTCCAAAATTACTCTTAGTCTAAAAGAAAATTTCATTCAAAGTGCATACTAGTGCTAATTTTCTAATTAAACTTGTTAAAATAAACACGATAGGGCAGCAGCACAATTACTGAGCAGTTTTTAAATTTAAACTATAAAGATATAAATGGTATATGCAGTATTGCAATATTGCATATAAATAAAGGTTTGACATCTGGGAAAATTCATGATGCCGGATTTTTCTAGTTAATTCTTTAATATCTAATATAACCCCCAATGAATATTTAAAAACTACAATAGCAAAAGACACTTGGAAGTGATTTCAGAATTGACATTAAGAGGTAATATTCACACATAGCACTAAAAACTAAGATAAGCAAAAGACAAATGTTTCTCCTCTAAATCTACTTGTAACTAATGCAGTAGTTTATACATCCTAGCATCAAAAAGTAAAAAATAGTATCTGGCATGTCATGTAATAGTATCTGGCTTATTTACTCCAAATAAGTTACGGCTCATAAGGAAGCCTTATGAAAACGCATGGCAGTTGGCAACAAGCAGACGTGATATCTTGAAAATAATTGTCTTCTTAAAAGCAGCTGGGAGCAGGAAACGTATTTTAAGTGACATTAAATACACACACAAAACAGGCAGAGCTCCTTCCCTTTCAGAGAGCAGGGGCAGAAAGGAGAGTGAAAATGAAAACCAAGACATTTTTGTTATGATTAGCTACAAACCACAGCATTAGTTGAAAACTAGCCCAAGAGAAGAACCTCTACTAAGTCTCAGAGAATGTGTTGGTGGGGCAAGAGGAAATGATTGACAGGAATCTTTTATGGAGACCATGCTTTTATTTTTTATTTTTCAGTAGACAAAACAGAATCCGGGAAAACACACGTTGGCTGAAACCTCAGAGCACGGTCTTGCGTGTTGTAAGGGTGCTGTTTAAGCCTCTGTGTGCACGGAGACCTGGTTGTAATCTCTCTTCTCTTCAGTCTGCAGTACTCCAGCCACTCTGAAGCCATCGTGGTCTCTGTGTTGCCCTCCAAATGCCCACTCCAAGGCTGAGCCAACTCCCTTTCCTCCATCCAGTTGCCAGTCCTTCATCTCTGCCCACTTCAGGGTCAGCACAGATATCATTTCCATCCAAAGCCTTTCTTGACTCTCCCTGTTAATTATAGACTATGGGGGTGGCCAAAGATCTTAGGGATAGGTGGTTTCACTTCCTCGTCTTACAGCTAATCATGATTTCAAATGCCTTTCTTTCCTACTTATAGCACACTGCCTTATCTTAACTGTACATTGCTTGAAAAGTGAGATAACATCCCATCAGCCTGGGAACCCTTCTAATACTTGACATAGGGCCATGTACGTGGTAGGTTACCAGGAACTGCTTGTCAAATTAAGTAGAAAGAACCTAATTCCAGCACGTGATGAAAACCTACTTAATAAGCATCTTATTGCATGCTATTATAGACACCCAATTAGGAAAACATTAAAACGTTATAAAAACAGCAAATGCCATTTAGAATCCCCCTCTCAATATAAGCTTTTACAAATGAAACCCAGTTAAGAATAAAAATTCTGGGCATCTTAAATTTCACTTGACAAGAACATTTTCATTGCCTCCTCCCACCTGCTTCCTGTAAAGGAAATAGCAGAGGTCTTGAAGTAGCCATTGCTACGAAATGCTGGAACTCACATTATATTCAGGTCTCCTGGTTCTTGTTCCAATGAGTCTTCCCTCAGCCTTCACCATCTCTAATAATGGGTAACAATTCATTCCTGATCTATTTGGGCAGCAAGAAAGTCTAGCAGGCATCCTCAAACTATGGCCTACAGGCTACATGCAGCCTGCCTAGGACATTTATCCAGCCCACTGGGTGTTTTTGCCGCCACTGCCTGTCCTGTTTAGCAGTTGACTTGTCCCAGGGCCTACAGTCTGGCCCTCCAATGGTCTGAGGGACAGTGAACTGGCCCCTGTTTAAAAAGCTTGAGGACCCCTGGTACAGCTTCAGGGGCTTATCATTCCTCCCATATTGACCTCACTAATCAAAGTATATTTGATGATCAGACCCATCGTTATCTCCTGGAGTAGTCTCGGAAATTGAAAAAATCTCAGACCCAACCCCAAACATAATTCTTACCAAGATACCTATTTTATTTGTATGCCCATTGAATTTGAGGACTGCTCTAGACACAGAGAGACCGCATTTTCACTTTGGGCACACTTTATGTCTGCAATGAGGAAATGGTTTTGAGAAGAAAAGAGCAACAGAAAATCTTCATTAAATACCACTTGCAAGGGAAAAAATACCAAAAATGAAATATGTAGTATCTGCCAATGACTTCAATAGTATATAACAAGTATGTCTGTTATTGAGATATGCCAAGGAGGAAAGTGCATTTTAGCTTTATTGAAATATCTAATACCTTACATTCTATATAGTTCTTATACTTTACAAAAGCATTTTTATGTGTCACAACATAGAAATTTACAAACCATGTCAAACAAATTTTGATGGAAAATTTAAGAGCTTTCACTATAATATCATAATAATTATTTGTCAGTTAAGAAAAAGCCCTGCCTTTTCTATCACAGCCTATTTGCAACAATTTCCAGTTCTCTATAAAAGCTGATTATTACTATTCAATTGTTTTGAAGAAGAAAAAAGTCAGCAATAATTTTTAAAAGAATAGAACATTTCTAATTTTTTGTTGTTGTTGTTGACCCGGTACCTTCTTTCTCCTGAAAAGTTAGTTGTGAATCATTGAGCCTCTTCTGGTGAATTTGCAGGTGTAACATCAGGACATTCTAGAAAGTTTAGTATAGAGGAGTGAGAGACCGGATTCATATAAGTTTGCTTCTTCTCTCAAGAGAACTAGAGTGGAGAACTCAGATCAATGAGAATCAAGACAGCATTCACTGCAGAGTCCCAGTGGGACTGCACTTATAATTCTCTTTCTTGAGGGAAATTGAAATATACTGTGTTTTTTTAAAGTCCCATATACTTTTGGTTTCTCTTTTTCCAACTGAAAGACAGTAATTGAATATGTGATTTTAGGGAAAGATTAGGTAAGAAACTTCCAGATATTACAAATACACAGACATGTGTAGGCTAAATGGAGGCTAACATCCAAAGAAGGAATAATAATCTGAATCATCAAAGATTTCTGTTTACATTTTGATTCCTGAATGTAAAGAGAAGATATTGGGGTGGGAAAAATGTCTTTATTTTTACTTCAGTGGTTTCTATGAGTTTGACTAAAACCTTTAGTTTAAAAAAAAAAGAAAGTCAGTTGAATATTTTAATCTTTGAAATAGTTTGAAATAGTAGTTCAATAAACAAAGAGCATGGAATAAGAAGTCAAGTAAGCTAGGTTCTTGGTCTATTTTTATAATTAGTTGTATAGGGTGGCCATAAAGTTTGTGTTCACAATTTTGAATTGCACATGAACTTTATGGCCTCCCTGCATAATCCAGGGTAAATCACTAAATCTTCCAGGCTCAGTTTTGTCATTTGTAACGTTTCACAAAATTCTGGGTGAGTAGGAAGATGATTTCCTAACCCCAGAAAGTAAAAGCAGAGTGAATGGTGCAAGGCAGCAAGGAGATAGAAGCCAGGATCACTCTATCGTCCTCACCAGCTAACAAGGCAGGGGATGAGGTTCTGCAATTCAAAAGTATTTAGTGAAAAGGTGCAAAGAAAATCGTCAGTTTCAGTGAAAGAGAAATAACTTAGCAAAGCTTTCCGGAGGAGCTATTTGCATAATCCTTTAAAGTATTAATAGGATTCTAATCAAGAGAGGGAAAAGTATCATGAGAAACTTCCAAGGCCCACATAATGTTGCCAAGTTTTTATTTTGTCTGTAAGCACCAACATCAACAAAATCCACCTGCATAAACATCATCTCCCTGTAAAAAGACCGTCACAAACTCCAGGAGATGACAACAGTCAACCTCCCACCAAGATATTTGGTATTATTTTCTAAAGTCATATATTCATGAATAGGGAAGTAAATTTAATTTAATAAATATTAATTCAAAATAATTCTACTTTACAGTAAGACTAAAATCTATTTTACTCATTTTTTAAGCAATAGGTCTTTTTAAAATGAAGATAAAAGGTCTTTGTGTATGTGTGTGTGTGTGTTTATACCAAAACAGCATAAACGTCATTTCATTTAAAAAACTGGCAAATAACTCAATAGTATCCAGCATACCAGACTACCTCTCATTGCTGCACCTGGTTTCATGACTCTCTTCTCGGAAACTCATTTTTTTCATTAGCATGATGTAAATGAATAAATTAAACAAGAAATATTTCAGTGCCACACAGTTTGTTTACATATACAAAAACACACATATATATCTGAAACTAAAACTTCAGGAGGTAATATTGCCTTCAGCAAAACTGAGGTATTCTAATATTACCTATTTTCTTCTGAACTATTTTCCTTTTCATTAAAGATGTTGCTTACAGCCACTGGTATGCTGAAACCACCATGTCTATTTTTAAAAATAGGTTTTTAACTTTTTAGCAATTTTGATAGCCAGTTAATATTACATATACCTCTTAAAATCAGTTCTAAGGGAAGATTTATATACCATGGAAATCATCAAACTCTACCAATCAGGGATTTTGTTTTTTTTCTTGAGAGCCAAGTATTTAACACACACCGACACAGAATTGGTTATAGTCCATCTGTTATGAAGGAGTCTCAACTTACAGTTACTAATTTTCTTCTTTGCTTTCTCCTCTCACTACTTTTTGCGTGTATATGTGGAGACAGAGTCTCACTCTATTGCCCAGGCTAGAGTACCATGGCATCAGCACAGCTTACATTAATCTCAAACTCCTTGGCACAAGCAATCCTCCTGCCTCAGCCTTCTGAGTAACTGGGACTACAGGCACCCACCACAACACCCTGCTAATTTTTCAGTTTTTAGTAGAGATGGGATTTCCCTCATGCTCAGGCTGGTCTAGAACTCCTGAGCTCAAACCTTGGCCTTCCAGGGTGCTAGGATTACAGGAATGAGCCACCACGCCAAGCAGCCCACTACTTTATTATTCAAAAATATCTGTATATCCATTAAGAAAATAGGAATGATGATTCAAAACAACCTTTTTGTCAGATATTTTACCTATATTAAACATCAGAACACCAAATAGAAATCCAAAATGTGGATGAGGCAAAGGAGGAGATTTTCAAGACACTGAACAGAATTCAACTGCTAATCAAATAGAAAAGCGCCAGCTGCTGTGATTAAAATGTTGCCTTAATGAAAACTTGCCTGGAGTCTGAGGCCTCAGCTACACTTTCCACTTCATCTTTTGTTTAAAAACATTCAATCTAGTGAAAGACTTACCTTTCAGCTAACAAATTACTGGTTCCCGAAAGAATACGGGTTTTTAAATTGTTATTTCCATATTTACTTATTTATAATTTTTAGGTTGTTATTGATGTGTCAAAATGCACCTGATTAGATACTGCGGAGCAAAAATTAAATGGAAACGTCACACAGCGTGTGTGGGGTATTGAGAGAGGTCAAGTTTGACTTCTATTTTGATCCGTTTTGAGGAGTATGGAAGTTTTCCTGCATCCTCTTTCTTCCATTCCTGGATTTTTCCACCTTCTCTTGACTTTTCTAATTTTCTTTCTTTCTCTCTACCTGGAAGTAGTGGATATAGGAAGGATTCAGAAAGGTATTGGAGGGGTTTGGGGCCCAAAGAACAGATTTCCTTTTTTACCCAAGTCTTAGAAACGAAGAGATTTCTATGCTAGCCAAAAAGATACCGCTGTGTGCAGGTATCCACACACGTGATGCTGTAAGCAGTTTTATTTCTCTAAGTGTTAGTCTCTTTGCTTCAATTCACTCATGCGGGATAAGTCTATTCTGTTTCTTTTTGAGTAAACAAATTAGTGTTATGGAAATGGGAGCTGCAAATTTTACCCAGCAAAATGTACTTAAGCGCTCTGCGAAACCAGGGATAGAAGAAACCATATATTAGGGGATTACACGTGGAGTTAAAATAGCCAAACCACGTCAAGGCATCAAAGAGAACGGCAGGAGTAGAGAAGTTCAGAAAGGGATCCAACAAAATGGTGAAGAAACAAGGAAACCAGCACAATAAGAAAACACCCATCACGATTCCTAAAGTTTTCGCTGCTTTTTTGTCTTTCCTCATCTGATTGTTCTGATTTTCTGGCATGTTACGGATTGCACGAGCGTGTTTTCTGGATACTGCAAAAATTTTGCCGTAAATGCCCACCATCGCAGATCCAGGAGTGAAGAAACCGGCCACGAACAAGGTGGTCCCCCACAGCTTGTTGAACATCACAGGGCAGGAACTGGAACAAGCGACCAAGACGGCATAGCCCTCGATGCCATCGGCGTAGGCCTCCGAGAAGACCACCCCAAACGCGAATGCTCCGGGGATGGACCAGCAGAGAAAGAGCAACCGTTTAATGACTGGAATTGTCATTTTCGTGGAATAACGTAAGGGGTAACAGATAGCATAAAATCTGTCAATGGCTACCGAGCAGAGATGGAAAATAGACGTGATGCTAAGCATCAAGTCAAAACTGTAATGAATCTTGCAGAACGTAAGCCCAAAATACCAACAATTCTCCACTGATCTGACCATACTGTACGGCATGATGGTAAATCCCAGGAGGAAATCGGTGACCGCCAGGGAGAGAATGAGGAGGTTGGTTGGTGTCTGCAGCTGCTTGAAGTAGGAAATGGAAATTATCATGGCAAGATTGCCAAATACTGTGATGAATATGGCTCCTGCCATAAATAAATACATGGCGGCTCGGACACCGGGGGACTTCTCATTTTCTGCGCAAGATCCATTTCCATATTCAGAGCAATCAAATGTTTCCTTTAAAAAATAACAACACATAGAATTTTGTCAGAAAATAAATAAAATATTCTATAGCTTCATAGAAAAGCTTGAGAAAGATGTAGAAAAATCAAGGAAGATAACATATACTGAAATATTATGTACGATCTTTCTCTCTTATTTACCTTAACCTTTATTTGTAATTTCATGAATTCTAGCCTACTTGGTTCATATGACCATTATTTACTTTACACCTTCCTCTATACTACTGACAGTTAGTAAGCTCTTACTTTATGCCAGTAAATTTCTTACTTACGAAATTTTTTAAAAGAAGAGAAAGAACACATTATTGAAACTAACTGTAATTGATCCCCCTTACATGCCCAGGAGGAATAGTTATCTATTACATGATACAGACCCTGCTTTCTCAAATGAGTCTGCAATACAGAATCAGATTGGATTTGATTGGGGTCTTTTGCCTTGTGGGACCAAGAGGTTGTTATTTGAGAACAGTTTCATTCATGCGTCCTATTCTTTTTGCTTTGATTTTTTTTCTTTATGCTAAGGTTGTTGAAAGGGAGGAGAATCATTTAATGACCTCTAATTATCTGATAGAGTCACTCTTTTCAGCAAATCATAAAGACTTAAGAAGCATCACAGCAGCCAGAGCAGCTAAAGCAGAGGTAGGCAGAGACCAAAACCAGACAACCCTCACTGCTTCACAGAGAGCAAATGCACCCCCCGCCCATTGTCTTTCCTCAGAGCCCCGGGCAGCATGCAACAGGCAACAACCACTGCCCAGCAAGTTCTGGAGTGTAGGTCACACAGACAGCTACAAGCAGGTGGCTGGGGAGTTTTTAGAAAGCAAGCCATCTCCACTACAAGAAAAACAAACTTATGCCCTCCTCATGGTGGCCCATTGTACTCATTTTGCTTATAAAAATCCACACATTTTGGACAATGAATTTCACAAACTCATGCTAGAAAAGGGTGCTACTACCTCAATGCAGTATAATACTATGGGTCCCCTTCAAGGTACTCTCCTTGGGAAGCTATGCCCTGATGCCCTTCAAAGCAATTTTAGGACTCTCTTTCTGAAATGGCCATCAGAGCAGTTATAGCATGGCCGTGAGTTAGAATGATTTCCTTTTTATAACGCACCTTAGGAAGAAAAGCACTATCTATAGGCAAAGTATAACTCTTAATATTGCAGAAAAGCCTCTGGCTGTCAGTGGCCTCATACATCTCAGACCTGAACAGTGACTTACAGATAAACCAAAAACTTCTCAGCTTTTGTGATATAAGAACACAGCACAAATTGAGCAAGAAATATTTATTGAATCCCCACCATATATAAGGCAAAAAGAAAGAAAGAGGAAAGTATGAAGGTAGCGGTTGGCAGCAGGGATTCTACAAAACAGCTGAAGAAACAAAACACATCAACACTTAAAACCTGAAAGATTCTGTACCTCCACGCTGATTAATTGACCAAAAAGAGCTCCAGGCAAAATGTGCAACCAAAGATCAAAAGTAGACAAGAGAGTTTCAGTCTGGGTTAGAGAAGAATGTTCCAGCAAGCATGTGACTTTTGACCAATGAATGAAAAGGATTTGAACAGAAGAGAAAAAAGCCCATTCCAAACAGAAGGTAGGATGAAAAAAAAAGACAAAAGGCTTTAAGTATTTTGAGACCTAAAAGTAATTCTCTGGGATCTCTAACACAGCAGAGAAATTAGGGTGTTGGGGAGAAAACAGAATAAGAGAGGAAAAGGTTCTTAGTTTCATTGTTGCCCTCCCAGCCAGTGTTCTTGGTCAGTTTAGAGTCAAAAGAGATTTCCCAGTTTGTTCTTAAATTGGGTAATGATTTTTTTTTTTTTAAAGAAAATTAAGGTGGGCTCAGCGCCTGTAGTTCAAGCAGCTAAGCTGCCAGCCACATACACCAGAGCTGGCATGTTCGAATCCAGCCCAGGCCTGGCAAACAACCATGACAGCTACAACCAAAAAAAAAAAAAAAAAAAAAAAAAAATGGCAGGACGTTGTGGTGGGCGCCTGTGGTCCCAGCTACTTGGAAGGCTGAGGCAAGAGAATCACTTGAGCCCAGGAGTTGGAGGTTGCTGTGAGCCATGAGGCCACAGCACTCTACCCAAGGTGACAGCTTGAGGCTCTATCTCAAAAAAGAAAGAAAGTAAGAAAATTAAAGTAATTAAGTTAGTTACAAGAGAGTGAATGCATATCTGAAGTTAAAAGCTTTCTCCAATTCATACCAAATGGTGAGTCCAAGGCAATTTTACCCTTTTTATTCTTCCCTCTCTGGGACCCCATCCCCATTTACAGAGAACCCAATGGCCTGACTATGTGAAGGGATGCATCTCAGCAATGGAGCTAAAGATGGAGGAAGGAGCCACCTTGTACCTGTGACCAGGGTGATTGTATGCCACAAAATATGACCACCACCAAACACTTTTGAGGTCTCTGCCAATGAACACCCTACATGCTATCTTGAGAAACAGCTGACTTAATTTTGAAAGATAGTTTCATCAAAGCATTTTTAGCCAAAAATTTCTGAACTCTGTACAACTAATTTTCCAACTACAGTATATTCATTTTTAACAGCTAAAATAGGGGTTTCTAATAAGCACACACTGTTTACTCCTCGTAACATCATCACAGAAAAAATGGTAGGAGGAAAAGAATGAGAGGTGAAGGATTTCCCCATCCCCTTGGTACCAAAATATGTAGCTATTTGCCATTTCGTTAGCTATTTGCTGATTACCCCAGAAGACAATATTGGTAGAAAATACAGAATTACAAACAAGAAAAAGAGATTCTGATCACCTTTAGGATGCTCAAGGAAAATGTGGTTGGTCTATTTTTAAAATCACTTTACTCCTTAGAAAGAAAAGCTAAGAGAAAGAACAACTAACCAATAATTTTATCACACACAGTAGTTTTGGGCTAAAGTCAAGTCCACGACAACAGCAAGCTTGAGGTTTATTTGCATCCTCCTTTGAGTTCTTGGATTAGTGATTTGGATATTATGAATCATCCTGCCACCCCAATTTTATAAATGTCCTTTACTCAGTCCTTCTAAGTCTCAGATTGTAGGGTACAGGGCTTGGTGCCTCTTCCTTGAAACAGCCGGAAACTTTAATGAGCCAATTAGCCTTAAGTACTAGAATAAAATTCTTTAAAACACATGATGCCTAAATTCATGTTTTAATTCCTCCTACAACCAAAACAGAGTGGGGAGAGGCCCATCAGATGACTATCCGATGAGTTTATCAGGCAATACTTTTAATTCCCTGTAAGCCTCACATCCTCCATGGTATATTTGGCATAGTTTTTGCATGTGACATCTATCATCGGTTTAAACCTTTCAGTAACCATGTTCTTCACATATTTCAGATTGATTGTCTATGAAAACCTAAATGAAAAAACAGTACTCTGAAGCTATATTCTTAAGGGTCCCTTATTCTATGTTTTAAACCTATTAAGCAGACATTTATAGATAACTGTTTGCCAGGCAGTCAAATAGAAAGTCTGACATTTTTCCATTACTGTTATGTTTCTGCATGAGGCCTGCACATAAAAATTAAAGATCTGAAACATAGGTTTACTCAGCAGCTAGGGCACCAGCCACATACACCAAAGCTGGCAGGTTCAAATCCAGCCCAGGTGTCCCAAATAATGACTACGACCACCAAAAAATAGCCAGGTGTTGTGGCAGGTGCCTGTAGTCCCAATTACTTGGGAGACTCAGGCAAGAGAATTGCTTAAGCCCAGCTTGAGATTGCTGTGAGCTGTGATACCACGGCACTCTATCCAAGGCAACATAGTGAGACTCTGTCTCAAAAAAAAAAAAAATAAACTGAAACATAATGATTTGTTTTCCCATTCAGCTTATGAATAAATAACACGTCTAAACCTTATTCTACAAAATTGTTAAAAAAAAATATGTTTTCCATATTCCCTGAGAAAATGATTAAACTGTGGGGCCATGACCACAATGATAAAGAATTTTCTGATTTTTCTAACGTGACCTCATTTCTTTTGGCCTTGTCATTAACTGGGATTAGTGCTACATGATTAACTATTCCACTGCTTTAGTAACCACTTTTAAAACTTTGAGGGGCGTCACTATTCCTTCTTGCTGTTAGTCATGCTTTCTGCTTTCCTTGAGTTAATTTCCTCTTATCCAAGCCATTGATTTTTTTCAGTTGTTTAACTGCCATCAAGTATTTAATACTAATGAATTGCATCCTATTAAATAATGCATATGAACAGTCTTAGCACAGCACCTGATACATAATGAAAACTATCAAAACCTACCTACCTTCCTTCCTTCCTTCTTGTAAATAAACACCATATTCAAGAATATATTTGACTTGAAAAGATATCCCCAAGAAGTAAAGCAGTGGGATTATGAAGAAAAAGCCCAGGTAACTGTCTTAACCCTCCACTTCTCCTAGGTGAATACTCGTGATAAATAATTTATTCAGCCCCTTATGAAGAAGTAACCATTTCCAGGACTCTAAATATTCTTCCCTGGAAACGTACTGCACCGCCAAAAGGCAGCACATTATCCTGTTCACATATTAAAATCATTCTGCCTTTTACTATAGATTCATACTGAGTCCTGAATCTTCTATTAATACAATCTTCCCCATTCTCGCACATTTGCCCCCCACACGACCAGAATTCAAAAAGGAAGAATCAATGCACCAGCAATGCTACTACATTATTAGGGTGGCAATTAAGAAAATTCTTAAGAAAATTTCAAGAAAAGAGAATACAGAGATCTTTCTTTCATAATCCCACATTCTCCACATACCTCTTGCATGACAGAAGATGCCATTATTAAGTCTTTACTGAAGAAACTTTATTCTTTGTTTCTTTTCTAACCACCATAAATGTTTATATGGAACTAGAAGACCTGAACCATGTGAATTCCACTGACTTATAACTTAACAATTAGCCTCAAGGGAACTGAATCTGAAAATGAAAAAAACATACACAACTAAAACCAAACCTTGTCACTCAAAAGTTTAACAGCTCAATGAGCCTAAACTGTTCCTCCATCCTCTCGGGAGTCTGCTTACCTATGTTTTGTCACCTAAAGCATGGAAGGTTTTAAGTCTGCTTGCTATAAAGACTACAAAAGCAAATTGGAACTCTTGAGTTACGGGTGGCCCGAAGAAGCCTGATCCCACTCATGCTTGGCTGAGATCAGTGGTTCAAGCAGGAAAAATGGACATAATCTTTACTTTAGGAAGCCCTGAGATGATCACAGTCCGTGTTTAGCCTTACATTCCAGTCACTGAGAAGAGTCTTTCACCTGTTACTCTACTGTTTTCTTCTTTATATAAATATGATTAAAACAACATATTTCATTAGTCTTCTTAGACTTGGCAGAATTGGGTTTAATGCTTATTTCTTTATGCCAAAATCTCAGATGCTACTGGTTTAAATCAACTCATGTTTAAGGGCCTACATTTTTGTTTGTTGTTCTTTTGAAATGCAAAAATTCATGCTTCCCTATGGGATAGATTTGGGAGCAAGACACTCAGATGTAGATGAAATATAACACTGTCACTAGAAGACACCAAAATCCTGCTTGAATTAAAATTATAGCCACTCTGTGTGATCTCAGTCTACTCAGCCCGGGGCCACGGGTGTGTAAATCATGCAGGGGACTGAGCTTTGAAGGGCTCACAATTTAACGCTCTGTTGACCTTTGGAAATTCTTAATAATTTTCTAACAGGGAGCCCTGCATTTTCATTTTGCACTGGGATCCACAAAATACACCGCTGGTCTGGCTCAAGCACTCTCAGTAGCTTCTGTTGAAAAGAAAGAAGAACCAAAAACAAATCCTTTCTAGAGCATATTCATATTTATATTACGGTATTAGGAGGAAATATATGTGAAAATGTTATAAAGAGCCGATGTGGAGCAAAGGAAGTAAGTCTCATCTCCTTCCCATTGAAGTCAAATCTTATCAAAATACAACTAGGAAACTGAAAGATTTCAAGCAAGCTAGCAAGAAAAGGCATTCGGGCTTTTCTGAGTGGGACATATTATGACAGAGGGCAGAAAAAGGACCAGTGATGCGAGTCAAAACCAAGCCCAGAAGCTTTCGGGCTTAGCCTCAGAAAACTCTTGTGAAGCAGCCTCTTTAATCCTGAGCACAAGATTTAAAAATAACAGCTCTGTAGGGAATGGAAATGTAATAAGCTCCAATTCACTTTTCTTCTTTGTTTTTGTTGCTGTTGTTTTAAAGCCATTAAGGTTTTTCTTATTATTATTGTTTGGGATTCATTGAGGTTACAAAGAATTAGGGTACATTGATTGTATTTGTTAGGTAAAGTCTCTCTTATAATTGTGTCCCACCCCAAAGAGGTGTGTCACTCTCCATGACCCCCAACTCCCTCCCTCTCTCCCTCTCCCCATTCCCTCATTCCCTACCCCCCACCACTATTAGCTCATCTACTGCCTTCATTTTAGAATTGAGTACATTGGATTCTTGCTTCTCCATTCTTGTGATGCTTTATTAAGAAGAATGCCTTCCACCTCAACACATTTCTTCTTTTCTAAGAAGGAAAAGAAAAGGCAAACTATCCACACATTTCTAAGCCCTTAGAAACTACAGCTCCCCTTCATAATGTGGTGTCTCCACATAATGGCAGTCAGAATGGCATCATCAGACTATGCGACCACCTGTTTTCAACAGTGACACCTTGTGGCAGCCATAGAGAACTGAATCTTTGGATTTAGTCCCCAGGGAATGTAGCCAAAAGGAAAGACCCAAAGGGAAATGAGGAAATTGGCTAATTAATTTAAATACTACAAAGAGATATGATTTTATTTTGTGCCTTAAGCTGGGGAAAAGTAATATATCAAGAACATATGTTCATATTTTTTAATAGAACTCAGGTGTGCAGGATTTGAATTAATTAAAATTAATCACGCCAAGCATGTCTTGCTTGCTTTGTAACATAATGAACATCCCGGCTGTGAATTAGATTAGCATTAGTGTATTATATACATCTATATGCTGCTTCTTGCCTGTCACCTTAAATTTTGTTTTTATAATTTTTTGTATTTATTTAATATTTATACATTTATATAACTAAATCAAAATATTGTTTAGCTTGCTTTTTTAACTCTTTGTAAATGGGTATCATGCTTTTTTTTTTTTTGGCTGGGGCTGGGTTTGAACCCACCACCTCCAGCATATGGGGCTGGCGCCCTACTCCTTTGAACCACAGGCACTGCCCTGGGTATCATGCTTTTTGTTGTCTTTTGGAATTTGTTTTGCTCTTATTTTTCCATTGAACTTTATAGTATATGTAGCTGTAGTTCTTTCATTTCACTGCCATATAACATTAATAATCTGTTCAACTTTTCTTGAACTTTTATTGGAATTATTTCCAATTATTTTGTTATTATGAACAGTGCTATTCTGAACACTCTAGTGCAACTCCTCTGGAAAATATTAAAGATATTTTCTTGCAAAATACATGAAAAAGTAATTGCAGAGTCAAAAAGAATATGAATACTTATCTTCACAAAATGAAAACAAATTGTGTTCCCAAATAGCTGTTCTAATTTACATTCTCATAATCAATATGTAGAAGTTATGTTGACCTACATCCAATACATTGTATTGTCAGGATTAAATTTTTGATAAGTTAACAAGTGAAAAGTGGTATTTTATTGTAATCTTGACTTCTGTTTTCCAGATTACCAATGAGGTAGAATATTTAATCATGTGTTTATTGTGCTTATTTGTTTCTTCTTCTATGAAAGCCTGTCATTTCTTTTGCATGTTTTCCTTTTACTCTTTTTTTTTTTTTTGAGACAATCTCATTTTATCACCCTCAGCAGAGTGCTGTGGTGTCATAGCTCACAGCAACCTCAAACTTTTGGGCTTAAGCAATTTTCTTGCCTCAGCCCCCCAGGTAGCTGGGACTACAGGCGCCCACCACAACACCCGGCTATTTTTTTGTTATTGTTGTTGTTGTTGTTTAGCAGGCCCAGGCCAGGTTCAGACCCACCAGCCCTGGTGCATGTGACGGCACCCTAACCACTGAGCTGCAAGTGCCAAGCCCTTTTCCTCTTATCTTACAGAACTTCTTTCTATATCCTTTATAATAACCTTTTTAGTTACTTATGTCGCAGATATATTCCTCCACATAGTTTGACTTTTCTTTTCCTTTCAGGTATTTCTTGATTAAAAAAAAAAAAGTTTTCTTATATAGCTCAATTCATTGTCTTATATAGCTCAATTTATTAATCTTTATAGTTTCCTGTGATTTTATTCAAGAATTCTTTCACTACTTAAAAGTCAGAAAAATATGCCTGTAGTCCCAGCTACTTGGGAGGCTGAGGCAAGAGAATTGCTTAAGCCCAAGAGTTTGAGGTTGCTGTGAGTTGTGACACTATGGCACTCTACCAAGGGCAACATAGTGAGACTCTGTCTCAAAAAAAAAAAAGTCAGAAAAATATTCATTCATATTGTCTACTGAAAATTTAAAAAAATTGCTCTTACCTTTCAAATTTTAATCCACCTGGAATTATGTATGGTATAAGGTAGGGATAGAATTTAATTTTTTTATAAACCATCTTCTTCCAACTCCACTTATTTAGTAGATGTTCCTTTCCCCACTGATGTCATGCAGTTATATGCCTTACATCAGACTCTACATATACCTCTGAGCTAATTCCTCACCAATTCCTAATTCTAACTAACTTGCTTAATGCTGTATGATCCACATTGTCTTAGCTTCACACTAACTCTATATTTAAGAGACAGGCCTTCTTTCTTTGCTCCTCTCCTCTTTTCCTCCTCTTCCTTCTGAAGTGCCTGGTAATCTTTTGGTCTTTTAAACATCTATATTAATTAGCTTTCCAAGTTCCATAAAAACTATGCTGAATTTTTAGTGGATAGCAATTACATCATGTCAATATTAAATCTTTCTATCCATAAACTTAGCCTAGCTTCACCATTAATTGATCTTCTTTAATGCTCTTCAGTAAACTTTCTCAATATTCTACAAATAGTTCTTGCACATCTTTTCATAGTTTTATTCCTCGGTACCTCATAATTTTTATTTGTGTCTTTGTTTTTAGACAGAGTCTCACTTTGCTGCCCTTGGTAGACTGTCATGGCATCACAGCTCATAGCAACCTCAAACTCTTGGACTCAAGCAATTCTCTTGCCTCAGCCTCCTGAGTAGCTGGGACTACAGCCACCTGCCACAGCACCCAGCTATTTTTAGAGATGAGGTCTCACTCTGGCTCAGGCTGGTCTCGAACCTGTGAGCTCAGATAATCCACCCACCTTGGCCTCCCAGAGTGCTGGAATTATAGGCATGAGCCACTGCACCCAGCCTACATTTGTGTCTTTTTAAAATTGCATTTAATATTTGATTATTACTGGTTCAGACATTCAACTGAATTTTTGTATATTGGTCCTCTTTGTATCCAGGCAACTTGTTGAATTTTGTTATTTTAATAATTTCTAGCTAGTTTCCTTTGGTTTTCCATATTGTCAGTAATATCACCTGCAAATAATTATGATTTTACTTCCCCTTTTATTTCTCCTTAGATCTTTAATTCCTCATTCTTAATATGTAGTACCAAGACCTCTGGAATAATGTTTATGAGGTACAATTAAAAAATGATGAAACCAGCTTGCCACCTATAGCACAGTGGTTGTGGCGCCAGCCACATACACCCAGGCTGGAAGGTTCGAACCCAGCCTGGGCCACCTAAACAACAACAATTGCAACAAAAAATAGCCGGGCATTGTGGCAGGCACCTGTAGTCTCAGCTATTTGGGAGGCTGAAGCAAAAGAATCACTTAAGCCAAAGAGTTTGAGGTTGCTGTGACACAGTGAGACCCTCTCTCTCAAAAATAAATAAATAAATAAAATGGAACTGCTTTTTAAAAAGCTCATTTGTACCTCTTACTAGCTGGGCACAATGGCTCAGGCCTATAATCCTAGCAATCTGGGAGGCTAAGGTGGAGACCACCTGAGCTAAGGTGGAGACCACCTGATCTCAGGAGTTTGAGACCAGCCTGAGCTAGAGAGAGATCTCTGTCTCTACTTAAAATAGAAAAATTAGGCGGACATAGGGACATAATGGGGGGGGGGTGCCTGCAGTGCCAGCTATTTGGGAGGCTGAAGCAGGATTGCTTGAGCCCAGGAATTTGAGGTTGCTGTGAGTTAGGTTCGATGCCACCGCGCTGTAGCCTGGGGAACAGAGAAAAACTGTGTCGAAACAAAACAAACAAACAAAAAGCTCATTTATACCTCTTATGATACTTAAAAATGACATTTAAGTCTTTTAGGGATGATATTATAGTTTAAAACATTTGGGGAACTCCTTTCTGCCAATCTAAAAATAAAAATAGCCTCTCTTATTATAACTCACAACCATTTCTAGGAAACAAACATCACAGTTATCATTAACTTTTGGCTTGAAATGTATATTACTATCTCTGAAATCCAATGCACATTAAAGATTTTTTTTAATGGGTATTAACCATTTTAATCTGCAAAAACTAGAATTAGCATTGCCTCAGTCTGATAATGACTTGATACTCCCCAGAATCCCTAATGCACTCGTCGTGACAGCTTTCATAGTCACTCACAGGCTCCTTACTGAGACTTCTGGTTTACACTGCATTTTACTATACCCAGCTCCCACTTGATTTTTACCCCGGCTACCCCCACTTCAAATACACATTAATAAAGCTGATTTCAAGCAAAAATTTTTTATACCACAGAAAAGGGAAAATCATGGGAGAAAGGAAAGAAGAATTAAAGAAGGAAGGAAGCAAAGAAGAAAGGGAGGATGAAAGAAAAAAAATAAGAGAGGCATGGAGGGAAAAAGACATGCATGACAGGATGGTGCTGAAAATGTGCCAATGGCTCCATTTTTAGAACAGCAAATAAAGCTCTTCCTTTGGCATAAAAGACTTCAATGATATGGCCCCCAGCTATCTATCCGAGCTTAATTCCTGCAACTCTTCTTTCAAAAAGCAAAAGTGCCTAGATTCACCTTTTTCAAAAATATTCAGCCATCAATCACTTTAAAAAGATCTAAAATATAAGAATAACAAAAATTTGAAAATAAAGATGAAGAAACATGCCAGAAAAATATAAACCAAAAATATAATCCAAAACCATACGTAGTCTTATTAATAGCAGACAACAAACATGTTACAGCAAAAGGCTTTATTATGAAAAGGATACATAATAAAAAGAGCTTCATTTATCAAAATGATAGAATATTTCTAAATGTAATACTAGAGTTTCCAAACACATTAGGGAAAAATGGCTGAAGTACAAGGAAAACTAGACAAAATTCAACATTGTTATGGAAGATTTTAATACACATTTATCAGTAATTGATAGGATAAGTAAAGATCAGTAAGATTTTAAATAAGCTTGACCCAAAGAAATTACACATAACACTGTATAAAACAACCACATAGGGGCAGCACCTGTGGCTCAAGGAGTAGGGCGCCAGCCCCATATGCAAGAGGTGCAGGTTCATACCTGGCCCCGGCCAAAAACAGCAAAAAAAGAAAAAAAAAAGAAAGAAAGAAAGAAAGAAAGAAGGAAAGAAAGAAAGAAAGAAAGAAAGAAAGAAAGAAAGAAAGAAAGAAAGAAAGAAAGAAAGAACGAACCACATAATGCAATCTTTTCAGGCATGAACACAACTCTCACAAAAATTGAGAAATTGTTGGGATATAAAGTGTCAACTAATTTCAAGGGACTGAAATCCTACAGACTAGATTGTCTGAGCACAAAGCAATTAAATTAGAACTAAGTCAAAAAGAGGTAACTAGAAAAACTCCCTATTTTTGAACGTTAAAAAACATACTTCTGAATAATTCATTGACTAAAGCAAGAATACAATATTAAATTAGAATTTACTGTGACTGGACAATGAAAAAATGTATTGTCTTGAAAGCAGCAGCTAACGCAGAAGCTAGAGGAATAATTTTCCTTAAATGTTCATATTAGAAAACAAGAAAGGTTTAAAATTAACTAACCATTCAAATCAAGAAGAAGAAGCACTTGGTAAAAGTGTTAATTTTTCCCCAAATGATTTATAGATGTAAAGCATTCTATCAAAATCTCAAAGGGGGATGTCTGTGGGGGAGGAGGGGTGCGTGTGTATTTATTTGACATATTGTCTCAAAAATTTATAAGGAGTGACAAAATATTACATAAACTTAAACTCTCCAGATGAAAAAATAAACAAAGAAGAGGGAGAAAAGGAGAAAATGGAATGAAAGAAAAATTTTTTTACCGTATTTGGAGACTTACGTTAGAGTAAATAAGACAATGAAGTATTGTTAAAGAGATAATGGATCAATAGATTCCCAAAGGACCTAAGTCAGACAGACAGACAGACAGACAGACAGACAGACAGATAGATAGATAGACAGAAGATAAACAGTTTATTATATTCTTACAACAGATTGATGGCAACGTGTTAGACTTTGCAGTAAGTAGTGCTAGGACAATTGTGCAGAAATATAAATAAAATTGGACTCCACACTACACACAACAACCAGGTTCACAGCTAAGACAAATTAAAAACCCAAATGTGAAAAGCAAAATTATAAAACTGTTAGAAGAGAATATAGAAAACTTGTTTTATGAACGCATAGTAGGGAAGGATTATTTAAATCACAAAGACATAAAACATAAAGAAACAATTGATAAATTTGACCACATTGGGATGAAGAATTTATGTTTAGCGAAAGTCATTATAAAAGATTGGAAAAATATGCTACTAACTAGGAAAAGATATTTGCTATAAATATAAATGACAAAGAGTTAACCTCAGGAAAATGCAAAGAACTATAAACAAAGATAAAAATCAAAAAACAATGTTATTTTTCCTAAGCTGAGTGTAGGCAGCAAGGATGCTCATCGTGATTTTCATACCTAATGTTTATATTTTACATATTTTCTCTTATATGTAATAAATGTAACAAACATTCTAGTCAACATTTATTAAAAATTGCTTATTTTGTAAAGACGAATTATCACCATGCAATGTGCTACGTACAACAACAAAACTATTGAAAATTGCTTTCCAAGATCAGAGAATAAAACACCACCTGGGGCTAAGCAGGATGCCATCAGGAAAGCTTCAGAAAAGGCTTATTTTTTAGACGAAGCTTGAAGTACAAGTAAACAATTTGGTGAAGAGTAGGACTAGGTTGTTCAAAGAATAAAGAGTTCTGCAAAGGCATGGAGTTTTTAGGAAATTTAGATAATTTGGTATGGCTAAAAACCACACTGAGATGTCACTGTACACCAGAGTGGTTATTATTAGAAAGACAAAAAAAAAAAAAAAAAAAAGAATAGATGTTGGCAAGGATGCAGAAAAAAGGGAACACTTATATATTGCTGATAGGAGTGGAACCTCTTTGGAAAGCAGCATCAAAATTTTTCAAAGAGGTAAAAATAAGAACTACCATATGATCCAACAATTCCACAGCTATCTACTCAAAGGAAAAGAAATTATTATGTCAAAAAGACACTCATTCATCACACCAGTAGAGATATGAAAGCAACCTAAGTGTCTATCAGGAGATGATGAGGTCAATTGCAAAGCAATTATATGAAACCACAAAGAATGTACTGAGCCTACTAACCCTTTAGCATACAGTTTAGGGTCCTGTGTAAAGTCCTTGTTTATAGGTCATTGACCTGTCATGTATCAGTAATGAGAGGATTGGGATAATAATTTTACATATAAATGAGGACTTGATTTGTTGAAATGTAATGTCTTTAAGTTTCTTGAAAATGGAGTTAATTTCCAAAAAAAAATGTATGTTTCTAAATGCTATCAGCTTTTAACTATTAATAGTAGTTGCCTACACTTGGGGACTTTAGAAAAGAATTATATTGTGTCAGTTATGTAGAGATGGTGGTAATGGATGCTTTTATTTACAATACCCTTTTTGTGTTTAGTTTATGAACTTCAAATTGCCCATTTCTTAACAATATGGTCTGCATTTGATATGAAGGACGTTTTCTTGATAAATCTCTATTGTACTATTTGGAAACATTTGTGTATTCCTTGCAGCCAGCCTGCACTTGTGGGATTGGTTTAGGGTTAAATCATCAAGATGATTTCATAAAAATAAATGTAAGAATTTGTCCTGTGTTTAAAAAAAAAATACAATGAGGTAAAGAAAATGTACTAGTATATGCGATGGAATACTACTCAGCCATAAAAAGAGAATGAATGAAAACAGAGAATGTCTCTTGCAGCAACATAGATGGAGCTGGAGGCTAGTGTCTTAAGTGAAACAACTCAGACAAATGACAAATACTATGTTCTCACTTATAAGTGGTAGCTAAATAATGTGTAGACTCTGGAATGATGGATGCTAGAGATTCAGAAGGTTGAAGGCTGGGAGGATGTGGATGATGAGAAATTTCTTAGTGGGTATAGTGTACATTAGTCCAGTGACAGCTACACTGAAAGGACTGACTTCACCACTATATAATATATCCATGAAACAAAATTGAAACTGTACTCCATTAATTTCTTACAAATAAAAAAATATTTGTAAGAAAGGGTCAGAAGATACAGTAGAAAAGTAGACAGGACAAATCACAGAAAGTCTCTTATGCTAGCCAAGAAATTTGGGCATTATTTTGTAATACAAAAAGTAAATGCACAATCATTTAAGGATGTTCACCAGCAGAAGACATTTAGGTTTCAGATGAATCAGGGGCTACTATGTGGAGAATGGACTCCAGAGGTCATGGCCTGGGGGATAAAACCCATTTGGGGGATTTATTCAGAGTCCATGGGAGGGTTAAGACTTGAATGATGATGCATTGTTCCCTTTCCCCTTTTCATTGGGTGTGGGAAGGACGAGAAGAAGGATCAAGAATTACTCCCAGAGGTTTTTTAAGCAGTTGCAAGGGTAGTGGTGTCAGTGAATAGAGAACATAGGAGAAGATGGGGTAATGGGATGATTCAGTTTAGATTGGCACATGTAGAATGTTGAGTGCCTGGTGAAAAGTAGAAGCCCAATAGATAGGAAAAAAATACCAGTGTGTGTGGGGGGGGCGGGGGGGGGGCCTGTGGCTCAAGGAGTAGGGTACTGGCCCCATACACCAGAGGTGGTGGGTTCAAACCTGGCCCTGGCCAAAAACTGCAAAAAATAAAAAATAAATAAAAATAAATAAAAAATACCAGTGTGCTTTACGGTGTTGGACAGACAAAAAAGAAACTAGGAAAAGGCAGTAAGAGTATGATCACAACAAATGTAGAATGAACTGAGCCCTGATCTTTAGCATAAGACTCACTTTCTGCTTGAGAGACCTGGAGAATCCCAAGCATTGCATGGGAGCTGTGTGCCTGCAGGAGAACAGAAAACTGGCCTCCAAGGGGAGAATGTACATGTGAGGTGTAGCAATGCCAGACCTAATAGTTATGGGAAAGATTCTCTAGATTACAAAGGTCTCTTGACCCTAGAGGCAGAGGTCTTGCTTAAAGCCTAAGATTGGCAAAACAAATTGGAGACATTCTGTCTGACACTTTCCATATTCCCCCTTTTTTAATCATGATGCCTGATAAGTAACTTTTAACTACTTTTTCCTGCTGTGTGTTAAAAAATATGGACTCAAGGTTTACTAGGGAGGGCTCCTCCCAGAGTTCCACAGTCCCCTGACACAGACTTTGTGTTAAGCCTCTTCATTCCTCATGCCAAGACCCCTTCTTCTGGTGACCCTAAGCCCTTTCAAATGAGCTTCAGGGTTTGCCTTATCAGTAAAATAGAAAGGGTGACACATAAGGCTGTGATCTTGGCTCAGAATCCACAGGTAGGAACATATGTTTAAATTCTATCCCTTCAACTATAAATCAGGTAAACAATGGCAAAGTGAGCCATTGTTCTCATCTGATCTTGGGAGCTAAGCAGGGTCAGGCCTGATTAGTACTTGAATGGGAGAACAATGGCAAAGTGAATTGTAAGTAATAATAATAAACTAATTTATTGCTATTAGCTATGCACTACATTACTTAAACATTTGATAAATATTTTATTTCCAGAAAGCCTTATTTCATCTCCCTGAAGATTCGACAGGTTTGGGGAAAGCACTGGCCTTGCTCAAATGTGTATCCTCAGCTAGGTAACACAGTGACTGGCATGTAACAGATGCTCAATAAATGCTTATTATGTAAATGAAAAAATGATTTAATTGATGGATAAATCTTCACAAAGCCCCTGAGCTGTGTATTACTTATTTCATAAATAAGAAAACTAAAATTTAAAGAGGGTGAATAAGTTGCTTTCTGCTGTTGAACAGTTCCAAACAGCCCATAATCGCCTGTTGGAACAAAAAGGCAGGCCAAGATGGTTCCAGGTACACCATAAGGGAAGATTCTGGCTTCTTCTGTTTGTGGTCTTATCTGAGGGGTGGTGATAGAAGTGATGAAGAGGAGACTTCAGACAATTCAGTTACCCAGGTAATGACCACCGTTTGCCCCTTCACTCTTTTTTATGTAGAACTAACCTATGATCTAGCTGCAGGTCTAACACACCACTGTGGTAATTCCAAGTCTATTACACGGTAGTAAAACAAGCATTACTATAGTATTTCATTTTGTTTTGTTGTGTTTTGCTTTACTGTGCCTAGTAATATAAATGATGGCAAGAAAGCCAATTGATAGTCTATGGGTTTTTTCTTATTCCTCAAACTTTGTATAATTTTCTATGCCTAAGAGAATATACAGACAAAACAAAAACTTTAGGTCACTTTAAGAATGAAGTTATTAACACATTTTAACCATAGGAGATCACACTGCAAACCCTTCTGTTTGTTAACAGTAAGGCCTTGAGAGACTTGCTAATAGAAGAAATTAAATGTGTTGATTACCTATTTACCAACACCCACCTCGGTTCATTTACAGTTTGACACTTTGAATCTGCAATTCGGTTAAATTGAGCCCTCTAGTCCAAAGAGACTCACAAACAGCATCTCTCTCACTTAACTCTCAGTTGGGAAACTGGAGAGTCCACAGAGACCGGAGGGCATCATTAACACATCTTCTGTTTGGCCTTGGTCATGATGGGAAATAATTTCACACTCTCAGTCACTGGGGAAATAGTTGTACTCAGTAGAGATAGGAAAACATTAATTACAGAACTTTACTTGAGGAACCAAATGCCTGGGGAATTCTCAGACTGTTAAGCAAAGGCCAAGTGTAAATCTGAGAAAGAAAACTTCAGCTGATGCAAGAAAAGCAGAGCAGTGACTTGTGCCTTAGTCTACCTTCTTATTTGATGTAAATGTGTACAAATGTGGCAAAAATCAAGGAGTCACCTACCTGGCAGATTTCAGAAGTCTCAGGAAAACCTTTCCACTAACATCACGCCTCAGCCCTGGTTGGCTGATATAAGAAAATTAAATATCTCACTTGGTTCGTACCTTTCACTGTAATTTCAAATTTTAAAATTGTAAGTAAATTGCATACATTGAATAAATTAATCTCCTCTATCAAAAGGAAGATTTTAAAAAGGCAAGGCCAACTTTTTTCTAAGTAGCCAGAATTATTTTGCTTGTGTTTGGCTATCGGCTTTGTCATCTGTTGCCACTGGCTTGTGACTATGGGTTATTAGAAGTCCCTATGACTTCACTGTCCCCTATGATCAGAGCTAACCATCTGCCTCCCTGCTACATTTCAAGCTCACTGTAAGAAATTGTTACTAACAGGCTGAAATAGTGGATTATGGGATTTCCACTTAAAAACAAATAGACTTTTTTCTTTTTGGCCACGGTTGGGTTTGAACCCATCACCTCCGGTATACAGGGCCGGTGCCCTACTCCTTTGAGCCAGTCACCACCACAGACTTTTTTTTTAATTAGACGGGTAAACAGGTTTGTTGAATAAGGTCATTTTTAAAACCTTCTGCCCATTATTACTATATTTTCATAAAAGAAAAGAACATATTAATCCATAAATTAGCAAGTACATAATCTTAAACAAAAACTGCCTTTTAAATAGAATAAGTATGTATTTATACTATTTTATGTGTTGTATATATTTTATGTTTTGCTAAAAAGATTAAAATCCCCAGTTTTAGTAACTGATACAACTAACAGTCCACAAATATATCAGCAGGTTACTTCTCTCATTGTAGAACTTGGAATAAACTTTCTGCTCTCCTTTTGCATAATTGTCATTTGTTAGGTTAGAGATGCTGTAATTGTGCACTAGCTTTTTTAAAAAATTGATATGTGGCTACCACCATGCTCGGTGGTTAGGACTCCGGCCACATGCTCTGGAGCTGGTCGGTTCAAACCCAACCTGGATGTGCTAAATAAACAAACAAAAAAAATAGCCAGGCATTTGTGGTAGGCACCTGTAGTCCCAGCTACTAGGGAGGCTGAGGCAAGAGAATCACTTGAGCCCAAGAGTTTGAGGTTGCTGTGAGCTGTGACACTACAGCACTCTACCAAGGATGACATAGTGAGACTCCATCTCAATAAAAATAAAATAAAATAAATAAAAAATTGATAGGTAATGTCTACATGTGCCACCTCTCTGTGGGCAGCAGCTTAGCACACACTGAGTGAGCACCACTGTAGCACAGATCGATACATTATTCCCTAATAATATAATATTATTATTATAATAATGTGTTCACCAAGTGTTTTTATGAGCAAGGCCCAAGTTGGGCAGTATCTCTAATATAATAATCAATAATTTATTGAGGTAGATAATATTGTTATCCTCATTTTACAGCTGAGTGAACAAAGGTTTAGAGTTTTTAATTAACTCTGTCCAAATGACAGCTGATGAATATTGGAGCCAGAATACAAACCCATAACCGCTGGCTCCCAGACTTGCCCTCTTCACCATGGATCATTCTCTTGACATAGGGGCTGCGCATCCACATTCCTTAAAAATCTCCCCAGGGACAGCTAGAATTGTGAAACACTACTTGACCCATCACACTGTGAAAACATTGAGCAATAAACAAATTTTAGAGTTTAGCATTTCAGTGTTTGCTTTTCTGACTTCTACAGATGAAGAGGAATGCCTGCTATTGATAAATCACTGTTAGCAGCTTAACTTCTAAGCTCCTGCAATCCTTTAATTTACAGACATGCTGAGAACTGTTTAATTTGTGGGTCAATGATGTCTTTCCACGGGGTTGGGGTGGGGGACAGAATCAAAGGGGAATCAAAGACAGAAACAACTGAGAAGCTAAGGCTGACATGACTCAACATTAGAGCCAGCCTCGGTGGACTGCCGCTGGAATGTCAGAGCAGCTGTAATTCACTGGGAACCTAGACACCTAGGGAAGGTATTTTAGAAATAGGAGGGATGTGGAAAAGAAAGCGAGGACCTGCCAAAGACAAATTTACTTCCTTTCAATATTTTTTACAGCTGCCATGCTCTCGATGAGTTATGCTGAAACACTTTGGAAAATGCATATGTACCTTTGCAAATATGTACCATATTTCCAAAAGCAAAAGAGAGGAGGGAAAAAAAGAAAACTTTAATCTGATTCTTACATCATTTAGGTTATTTGAGTGTGTATCTCAACTACTAAATAATCACTTTGCTGATACCCAATATTATCTTCTAAGTTTAAAAAACATAATCTTATGTTCTAAGGTTAAACACATAAATCATTCTTCATGTATTTTTACACCTTTAATGTTCAAGCTCTTCTTGACAAGATACCATTAAATGGAAACCATTGTTCACCAGAATCTATAATGGACTGGAGTTCAGCTAATTTGCCCTACTTCAATGGCAAATATTTATGACACTCCAAACATTGGATTATTGACTTCAAGTACCCAGTTTAAAATCACAGTGGAACTTCCAGTTCACTGATCTCTTAAGATGACATTTTTGTTATCATTAATAAATGAGTTTCAAAAAACTTCCTTGATTACACTTTTTCTTTATTCCTGAGTGGAAATGTATATGAATATTCCTTTCTGAGAATGGAAAATGAGACTATTTTGATTGGAAGTTTTCTTGACTTGGGGAAGAAGGGTCATGTGAAAATTGCTTTCTTGGTATTTACTATAATCTTGTTTCATGTTAAGGCCCTTTCTGTGGATGCAATCAAAAGCTATTCTCAAAGGAAATTTACTGGAAGGCCATCTGGGACTTGTGGAATCATGACAGGCTGGATGACTCAGTTTGGAAATGGACAGATAGGAAGCTCTGAAGTCTGGCAAGCAAGAATTCTGACAATATCAAGAGCAGTCTGGTCCTGATCCTACTAGAATGGAATGGACACCATGTGTCTTCATGGCTTTCTGTTAATTATTCTGTTAAAGATCACTGTCTTTATCCTTTGGCTAGAAATTCAAGTTATAGAGAAAGACCTGAAATTTTCAGCTTGGGTTATCTACTAATTTCTTTAGTTAAAGGAAGAGGCTGGGGGCCATTCTCTTCATTGCCATTCCAATAGACTATAAACTATTTGGGATAGGAAAATTCTCAAAAGCTAGCTGGATTCCAGGAGGAAAATGGACCCTGGATAACCAAAAGACAAAAGTACCTTCTGAGTGGGGAAATGGAAGCCACAATAAAACCAGGAATACGGAAAGACAAAGCAATCCTTCCTTCCTGTTTGGCTGAGATTGGTCATTTCTTCTTATGAGTATTAAAAACAGAGCCTACAAAGAAAGATAGGCTGTAAGGCTTTAGTACTGAATAAAAAATACAGAACTATTTGAGTCAAGAACTTGTCCTAAGAAAAACATGGAAGCAATATTAAATACTGGAAAGTAATTTAAAATAAACATACGACAAGGATGATCCATGACCATTATCAATATTGCTCTAGAAATTCTGACTACTGAAATACAGTAAGGAATATAAATAAGAATTATGATTATGGGAAAGAACACTAAACTTAGCATTGTTAGAGGATAACATGATTGTGTAATAAAAACTCAAACAAGTCAACTAAAAAGCTAATATAAACTTTATTGTATACCAGTGATAATAAGTACATAGAAAATATAATGGTCTGTAAAAAGATTTATTCAGAATAGGCAAAACACACACAGGAAAATGTACAAAACATTTAGGAATAAACTTAAGATACATGTGTGGGAGCAAACGAAGAAAACCACATTAATTTGCTGTAAAGCCTAGACAACTCTCCAAATGCTTCAGTTTCCTTTTTAAAATTTGTCAAATTGGTCTCATAGTTGAAAACAAGTCAAGATAGTTTTTAAACTAAGAGTGATTAGGGGCAACTTGACTTACTCTATGCTAAATTTAAAAGTAACCCATGTTTTTAAAACGTAATAGAATAAAAATCTAGCCAGATCGATAAGAGAAAATATAGTGCAGGAACAGACTGTAACAGGAGGAGGATTTGAACATATTTTCAGGAGATCATCAGATTTGTGACCAGAATTTTACATGAGTGTGCATTTTAGGTTCATATAAAATCAGCTGCCTTACCCATACTTACCCCTGAGCGTAAGTCACTACTATTAAATAAATCCAAATCCCTTGTGATACCAACCCAAGACAGACTGTGTGAAGACTGAGACAGACTGTTTCTCTAAATGAGAAACAGCTCAATGGCAAACCGGTGCTTATAATTTTTCGAGTGTTTGCTCACTTCCTATTAGGAAATCTTATTTAAAACCACTATTGGCTCCTCTTGTTTCTTTTCACGTTTTCCATCTTCAGAGTCATGGTCTGTCTATTCTGATCATACCTCTTGCTGTTCTGTGTGTTTAGCTTCTTTGATGGAAGACTGCATCTCTCTCTGTGTACCCTGGAGTGCAGCAAAGTGAATTTAATTCCAAATAGCCTATATTTGGGGTCCTACTCTGCAAAACACAACCTTAAAATATGGTAAAATCCTTCTAGACATTCTCATGTGTTCAGTAGCAAGCAGAAGGTAGAAATTTCATTTATTTTATATTTTAAAAAAATAAAATAAAAAACAGAAGTGGTCAACAATAAAGAAATGGTTAAAAAAATCTTTGTACATTCAAACAAAGTAACATCATAGAGCCACCAGAAAAATGATATTTTTAAGAATTTTAAATAATTCTTTCCAAGAAGCTATGAGTAATATTTTTTAAATTTTCATTTTGCTTTTATATAGTATTTTTACATTTTCCTTTATTTTTCAAATTTCCTGAAGTATGAGAATTAGACATACTTGTTTTAAAATATGAAGATCAAGTGTTTAAAGATTGAAATATATATTACTAGGCATATAAGTAGCAAGTGATATGTGCACAATTATTTGGTAATAGTATGTAATGTGTACTTTTCGTTGATTTTACCAGAAGACATATATACATATATGACAACATCATTCCACTTTGCATCCCCAAATTTAGTCCCATAGTTTCTATCACTGAATAGTTGAGTAAGGTACCACTATTCCTGCATGGTAGTTCATCTAAGGGTGAAAATTTTCCTTTAAAATGTAGGCCTTTATATGTTGGATTGGCAAAGCCTCAATACGTACAAAAATAACAAAGCTCACACTACTATGTGTCAAATGAGGTATAAGCATTATACTTTGACTCAAATAACTGATTTTGGGAAGTCCATGATGTTAGTTCATGTAGTTGGTTATCATGTGTTCATAAATAGTCTAATTGCCAGCTTTCTTGTACAACAGTGAAATGTAATCATTCTATGAATTTGATTCTAAAACTAATTTACATATAGATGAGTCTTTTTGGAAAATTTTACCAAATAGAATCATCTTCAATGCTTTTCTAAACCAGGGATAGAAAAATGCATAAACCATTGGATTAAATGTAGAGTTCAAGTAGCCACACCAAATCAAGGCATCATTCAAGGTGGGTGGAATAGTGTAGTCCAGGAAAGGATCCATGAGTGTACAGAGAAAGAAAGGGCACCAACATACCAGGAAGACACCCATCACAATCCCTAATGTCTTTGCTGCTTTCCTTTCTTTGCTTCGTAAAATTCCATGTTTCTCTTCCAATCCAATTTGAAAGTTCTGATTCATACCATTAATTGATCTTGCCTGCCCGTTAGCTATAAAATATATTCTATAATAGACACATAACATAATAGATCCAGGTATATAGAATGAAATCATAAAGGCAAGTACCCCAGATATCTTGCTGAAGAAGACAGAGCACCCCCCCATACAGTGAACGTGTTTGTAATACATCTCTTCAACGCCTTTGAAATTTAGCTCCAGAAAGATCATTCCAAATGCAAAAACAGCCGGGACACTCCAACTAATGAATATCATCACAAAAATAACCAAGATATTGATCCTGGCTTTGTATCTCAGTGGGTCACACACAGCATAGTAGCGGTCAATGGAGATGAAGGACAAGTGGAAAATGGACGCTGAGCTAAGCATAATATCAGTGCTGGTGTGAATTTTACAGAAGAATTCTCCAAAATACCAACAGTGCTCAACACATCTCACCATGCTGTAAGGCATGACAAGACACCCCAGAAGAAAGTCCACAGTGGCCATGGAATGAATGAGCCAGTTAGTCGGAGTATGAAGCTGCTTAAAGTGTGATATGGAAATAATAACTATCAGATTGCCAACCAGTGTGGTCAGAATTACGAGCACCATTAAAGAATACAGGGAAGCACGGACGTCATTCGACCAGGTGCTTTTCACACAGGACATATTAAGGATATTGTGACAAAAGGGCATCTTTCCTGAGAGCCGTCGACCAGTTTATTTTTTCCGTTGTGTATTGAGTAATCTTTCTCCCAAATCCATAATCAGGTTAGAGTTCCAGCTCGGTGAATTTTTTATTTGCATATGCAAAAACCTGGGCGGGGAAAAAAAAGAGTAAATCATTGGTAATGTGATGCCTCTCACTTCTAACACATTTACCTATTAACTTCTTGTTGAAAAAATAATTATTTCAGGAGGAGACTTATTTCCAAGTTCAGTTCGATTGTTCAGTTCAATAAATTTTAACTTCTAGTTGGAGACAGACATTATGATAGAAATGTGAAGCTGAATTATGTGAAATTATATGAAAAAACCACATTCATTGTTCAGAGAAAATCAGATTGATGACTATCATATACCCTAGTCTATGGGATTCGTTTTTGTTCATAGAAATCCAGAGTCTAAGAGGTAGATAGAAATTTCCAGAATATTTAGAATTAAAATATGTTCACGAAAGAGAAACATTTTAAATGTGCTTCTTATACAAAATTAATACCCACTCATGCCCCCTTTTGTCCTTGGGTATATGTATTTTTTATTTCATAATTGATTATAATAAAAACAGTTTATATACCTTTACTTCCAATTTGCAAAGCACTTCTACATAAATTCCATGCATTATTTTGTTTAGCCTTTATGTGACATCTATAACATCATCATTATTCCTTGTAAGGAAAACACGTACATGTTTTATTAGCCTCATTTTTCTGGCAAGAAATCAAGGCTTGGTTCATAAAACTCTAAGGCTGTAATATGATCTGAGGTCCTAATTGCTAGTTCTTTCTCTTTCTTTCCCTTTGGTTTTTACCAGTCCATCTTTCAAGAGCAATTGAATAACGTTAATCTTTGAAGTTTTATATAAAAATCTATTACATCTTAAATAATGGCATTAGTGAAGTATGAAATCGTGGCCACTCTCATTAAGGGTTTTTAATACGCAGATCAAAGGATATGGTAAGAAGTGATGGGCAAAGAGCCCTGCGATGAGAACCTGGGGAGGCTGAGCTTCTGGGGGGGCTGGGAGGGGTGGTCCAAGACCTCTTTTTTCTTTCTATGAAGGACTAAAACCTATTAAACTTTTTTTTTCATAAAATTCCAATTTATGAAATAAGTCAAAGAAAAATCTTCTTCAAACAGAGATAGCCCTTTCTACTCATCTTCCTGTTCTTGTTAGTTTAAAGAATCTCAAACCTCCATGGGGACTCACTTTGAAAATGTTCATTAGTTTTTATATAACTCTAAGCTAAATTCTAGAATGTACATATATGTATGCCCATATGTGTGTGTGTGTATATATATATATATAGGGAGAGAGAGAGAGAGAGAATGAGAGAGAGAGAGAATGAGAGAATGGGAGGAGAGTAAATTTCTAGCAATTGCTGAAGCCCTTCATTTTCTAGTGAAAATGCTAGAAAATAGCAACACTTCTTAGAATTCCAGGGATCTGCCTGCCTTCCTCTGTGCTGATGGTTTAGATTAAGATCATGCAGAAATCTAAATTTAAATTTACCTAAAAAACTGGAGAAAGACAATATTTAGGAACTAAATTTTGATATAAATAGGAAACACTTTTCACAATCCCCTTCTTTCTTCTATTCCTAGGGGGCAACATTCATACCAAATTAATCTATAAAACTTATTTGAATCTGCACACAGGCTCATTCCACAACAGAACAGACCGGAAACTAAAACCATTATGTTATTTGAACTAGGCAGCATTTGAACTGTAATTAAAATTTCATTAAAAAGGATAGATATGCTTTTACTATGAAATATAAGTGTGGATTTGACTAAAGTCTATCAAGTTATAAATGTTCTACGGAGACATTTCCCCCCACTATTCTCTCCCTTTTCCTTTTTTTCTTTTCTTTGCACTTTGACATATTAAAGAACTCAAGCAACACCGAAAATCACTCTTCAGAGGTGTTTGCTAATTACTGGCTGTCTACCTGATGTCATATTGAAGAGGGATTCTCCGCAGGAAGAAGGGTCGTAAAAGAAGTAAGCGAAGATAGACACAAAGCAAAATAAATGTTTTCATATTAGAAGTGGAAAATCACAGATGATGATAAAGCCATCTGACAACTTCAAATGCCTTGTTCTTTGGGGATCTAAACTGATCAGTCATTTACCAAGTTAAAACCAAAGCTGATTCAGAGGCTGCCTCAAGCCCCCATTAGCACATCTGGGTTTCAGAGAAATAGTGCCTAACCCGTAGTATCTGAGAAATTGTTGATAACATTAATGCCACATGGGTAGAATAATTTGTCTGCTCAGACTAAAGAATATTAAATATCATCATCTGTATAAGTATAGTTTGGTGTTATAATTTGTTTTAAAATAGTGTGGACTTAACTACATTCTATCAATTTATCTGTTTAAGTAAATAAATGCCCTGTGATGACATTATGAGTTGAAAGCTTATCTAAGGACACTGCAGAATGGTGTTTCTGTTTCTTTTCTTTCAGCTTTGAACTTAGGAGCTAGAAATGATCATTATCTATCTTTACAAATTATCAGGTTTGTATGGACAATAGTAATATGGAAAGATAATAAGTCTGTTTCTGATTACCTAGCTAAAGCAAATAGTTCTGTACAAATAATCTAATCGTATAATGTTTGAAAATGATGTATGAATTCAAAATAGGACTCGGAGTTTAAAATAGATCTGTCTGGCAGGGCAGGAACTCACTGGTAGGGCCCTCCGTGAACACTAATCCCATCATGCCCTTTGTCCCCGGTTCCATCAACCACTGTCTCTAATTGCTCAGACTTTTATCCCTGTACTGTTCTACTTCCCTCCTAATCTGAACCCATCTCCCACTCTACTACTACTCATGCTCATCTTTTTACACAGTTTAGATTGCAGTATTTTCTGGCATTATCTTAAATCGCCTCCTATTAACACACTTTCCTAGCTAAACCTGACCCCTGGTTAAATCCAGTTTTCTTCTCACTCCACTCTTGCACACATGCAACTGAACGTGATGGGGAAAAACAGACATCATTTTAAATTCAGGACAAATACGGACCATTAGGACTTCTCAAGGAGCCACTTCATCTCCCTGTCACTTTCATTCTCCCCTCTCCTAGGTGACCATATCTTTTCCCTTTTGATTCCCAAATACCTTCTTTCACTCTCAGCTGATGACTTTGCATCATGTTTCACTGAGAAAATAGCCACAATCAGAAGAGATTGTCCACCTCCTACCTCCACATCTACCCACTGACCCGCCCACAAGTATTCACATATTCTGCCTACCTGGAAGGGAGGGAGATAAACGGGGTGGGGAGGAGGAACGAGGAAGGCGATAAGATAAACAAATCAAGGTAGGATGTCAAATGCCCTGTGTTTTAGTTGTTGTTCTAACTCCAGGATCTGGAAAATGTCTAGAACATGTACTGAGCACCAAAATGAATAAAGGATTGAATGAACAAGCAAGTGAACTGAGGAGTTCATTAACTTAGTTCTGTGCCAGGGGCCAATAAAAATTCATGCATGTACACTGAGCCTGTTCTGAATTCCAAAGATCAAGGAGAAAATGTTATAAACATCCAGACAGAAAGAACTGGTTCTTTTAAAAGGGAAGAGGTTCAGGCTAGCATAGGAATTCTCATCCGTAATTTTGGAAGCCCAAAGGCTGTAGGATGACCTTTGCAACTATTAAGGAAACAGGATGGCAATTCATCAAGCCTACATCCAGCCAAAACAGTGATAACACCAGGGTGAAAGATAAATAGTAGATATATATACATCTACCCACCTTCTGAGAACTCCAAGAAATACTCTGAAAATATAAAAATTATACCAAAACAAAAACGTCTAGATAGCAAGAGATTAAGCATAAAAATAACAACAGTGAGTAATAGCTAAATTAATATTTAGTGTAAGTAAAAAAGGATTTTGATAATATGATACACTGTAATGCTTATTAAATATATTTAAAATGAAAAATAATACATTTCAAGTAATTACTTAAGATTGACCTGAAACTTAAATTCTCAACTACGAATATTTTAAAACATACAAAAATATATTTTAATTTTAAAGCCTGTAACAATTTCTGGGAAGATCCCTTATCTTATCAGGATCAGTTGTTATCAAGATTGGTGAGGGGCTAGAAAGACAAACTTCTTGACTGATTTAGGTAGAAAGATGGATAGCTATGAATTTAATTTTGGAAAGTTGCTCTAGCAGCATTTTTTAAAAATTTAAAGTACTGACGTTGTTTAGATTAACAGGTTTTGTAATAGCAACAAAAGTAAAAAATAAAATAGTGTAAACTTACACCAGACATACATATAGCAGTAGATACATATTATCAACATCTGAACAGAATGAGTTGGTTCTTTGAATAAAGAGACACATAGGGATCAACGATATCTTGTTAAGTAAAGAAAAAAGGTTATAGAGTATTTTTAAAATACCACATATAGGGATACACATATATGTTTGTTTAATAGTGGGATATAGGTTATAGGTAGGGAATGGAATACTAAATTCTGAATATTGTTTTCTCAGAGATGGTACAATTGAAACTCAAATATGATATGAAACTCAAAAACTAAGAAGAATCAAACAACAACAAAAAGGAAATAATACCAAATTTTAGCCATACTTTGTCCTGGGTGGTGAAATAATAGGTGAGTTTTCTTTATCTTTTTGACATATTACCAGTTTCTTCACTTGATCTTAGCCAAAAGGTCAAGAAGCGATACAAGCTTCTTACTATGAAAATGTTTTACTTTCATAACTAGAAAAAAATATTTAATAAAATTAAGTGTATTGTCTGTGAATTGAGTTTTATTTTTTTAAAAAACTATGGGTGAGCAATTATTCAGTTTATATTATTTGTGTTTCTTTGGCTTATATAATTCTTGGCATGAATTATTTATTCATTTCACCTGTGTGAGAAGCAAATTGTTTCTATTGTAAAGAAAGGGGGAAAATCCATTTGTTTAGTCATATGTCAACACAGGCCAAGAGATAGAAAAGAAAAACCATCTAGCCCATACGTGAAAGTATTTCTGCTGTTTTGACACAAGTAAGGTAACATGAATCAAACTTCGGTAATCATAGCTAGAAGATTCTACTATACGACGCAGATAGACACATACACCCCAAAGTGTGAAGTTATATGGAAATGTGCCAGAATTATTCCCACCAAGTAATATATTTATGCAAATAAGATTTTAGTCTTATAGTTTCGCATATAGTTACAATAAGACATATTTGAGTTTTAAAACCTATGAAAAGTCTGTAAAGACTCCTTATATTACACTAAAACTAGCCAATGTACACAACATGGATACCCTTCCATATTTACAAGGAGTTTAAAAAAAAATCTACATTTCAACTTTTCAAATGTCCTAGTTTTTTATAGATGAATTGTTGACTGTGAGCTAGCATGGGGCAGCAGGTGTCTCCTGCTCTTTGTAATAAAAGAAAAACATTTTTAAAAGCACATGCAAAGCCAGTTACTTAAAAATATATAACTATTCTTTTAGCTTTTCTTACTAAATCATGCGTTCAGTCACCAAAAATTACAGTAGCCTTGTTAAAGTTCACACTAAGTGATCCTAAATTGTAATGAATGAAGAAGTACCATGCCCATGACAAACCCATTATCTTCAAGATTCTCCCTATAAAATACTACACCAGGCCTCTGCGTCAGCCTCTAAGCGTTGGTGTGGCTGTTCGGTGTATTCAGACCTACCTGCTCAGGAAAAGAGTGGATGAGCCGGAAAACAGAAACACTGACTTTGGGACAGGACTGTCTGCATCAGTGTTCTCTACACCTGTTGCTGGCTGGAGACACCTGCTGCCCATGCTAGCTCACAGTCAACAAAGAATGACGCAAATATGAAAATCTGAAAAAGATAAGCTGATAGTAAATCTGTCTGAAACAAGCTAATAATATGTTACCGAGAAATACAACTGGGCAGATGCTTTTATTCCAAGCCAGCATCAGGAAGCTAGCAGTGAGCAAGCTAAATAGAGAAGGTAAATATTGCCACTACTTTAAAAATAATTCCAGGCATGGGACGCCAGCAACCATAGTCATGAGTGATAACAGTATATAAATGAAAACAAATGTCCATTAAAACTGCCTTAGCCTTTGACTGATCTGAAAAAAAAAAGTACTCCTCTATTTTCTATTAGTACAAAGGAAGTAATTAGCATTTTAAAAATAACTTTCCGCCAGGTGCAGTAGCTCACACTGTAATCCTAGCACTCTGGGAGGCTGAGGCTGGAGGATTGCCTGAACTCGGAATTTGGGACCAGCCTGAGCAAGAGCAAGACTCCCATCTCTACTAAAAATAGAAAAACTAGCCAGGCATTATAGTGGGCACCTGTAGTCCCAGCTGCTCAGGAGGCTGAAGCAAGAAGATCACTTGAGCCCAAGAGTTTTCACTTGCTGTGAGCTAGGATGAAGCCACAGCACTCTCCCCCAGGACCCCAAGTTTTCAACAGCAAAATGAATATGAACATGCCCAGAGATATTTGCCATTGAAAAGCAAAACCATATTGTCTTCAATACATTGAGAAATGTCTTGACGTGTGGAACTTGGCAGGAGAAAAGTCCTGGTACAAAGGATGTGGCCTCACGCCCTGAAATCACACGGCATAACCATAACATCGTCCACAACTTAGCAAGCCCTGAAGCAGGAAATGTAGGTGGTCAATTGGGCAGCTCTATTCCTGTGGTGGAGAAAGAAGACACAACAAAATTCTCATGGACTTCTAAAAAACATTCCGTAAGAGATAAATTCCCCTTACTCTGATTTGTAAATTATTTTTAGCTAGTAACTTGTATATGTGGGTATTATTGGATTTCTTAAGCAGCTTTATTTCATGGAGTCACTGCTGGTCTGAAATCAGCAGCCAGCAGCCAGTCGCTTCTGGAGTGCCTACTGTATGCCAGGCCCCGTATGGCATTGTCTAAACACCTTATCATACCAAGAACACTTATATAAAAATGGTATATTTAGGATATTTATACGTAAAAGTTCTATCACAGCCCCTGAAACTTAGTAGAAACTTAGTCAATAATAGTTATGGTATTTAATAATATGGAGGCTGGAAATCAAAGTGGTACTCCAAAAACTGTTCAGTTCAGAGCTCTGAGGACAGATCAGCTGCTAGCAGACTTCATAGCTCCCCTCATAAAACAGATCAACTAACAGATAATGTTCAGATGCCACCAACTCTAAATCTTTTTATGAGTATTAGAGAGTGGAGCTTTTAGGATTGTCTGTGAATATGTTTATTCACCATAAGTAGAAGAAGGGCGTGTTAATAAGACTCAGCTGATACATTTCAAGAACAGTGTTTTCTCATTCAGAACTACACCTGGAATGTGAATTTATTGAACTTGAATCTCTGACCTAGATGTTATATTCACATAGACCTGTAGAGGGCAGCCCTCTACAAAGTTTTATAGGACATGGCTTTGTATACCAGGTCCCTCTTCTGTCCTCCCAGAGGTCTCAGAATGGAATAACTGAACATGAAATAACTTTACCCCTCTCACTTTTTCCCCCTGTCAGAAGGGAAAGGTTGCAGGAAAGTAGAATAACAACTTATATAGTAGATTTTCCATAGCGTAACTCACATTCTTGTCTTGCACCTTGGGAACTCTGGAAGGCAGAACACAAAGTGCTTGTGCAGGCACAGACTAAGCTTGCCATCGCCAGTAATGACAGAGGAGAATGAGAAGAAGAGGAAGAAGGGGGGGAGGGCAGAGGAGAAATTCCACATCATGACCTACTAAATCAACATTCTGTGATTCTAATGGGTTTTTGTGTGTGCTTTTTTTTTCCCCCCAAGACAGAGTCTCACTTTGCCACCCTGGTACAGTGCCATGACATCACAATTCACAGCGACCTCAAACTCTTGGGCTCAAGTGATTCTCTTTCCTCAGCCTTCCAAGTAGTTGTAACTACAGGCACCCTCCACAATGCCTAGTAATTTTTTTAGAGAGAGGGTCTCACTCTGGCTCAAGCTGGTCTCAAACTCCTAAGCTCAAGCAATCCATCAGCCTTAGCCTCCCAGAGTGCTAGGATTACAGGCATGAGCCACTGCACCTGGCTGATACTAATAGTTTCATTACTCCATTCAAAGTTTGTCTGATCAACATGTCTAGAATGCACATGCCCAAACATTAACTGTCTATCAGACAGTGTACCTCCATGCTGACAGCTGGGCCATGTTTCTTTGGCAGGAGTTGTAAGTTTCTAGAAAGTATCAATAGCTAAATAGTTATTCATGCTGATGAGCACTTGTGCTGTATTTCTGCGGCTAGACCACCATATGGATCTAAATTTAATTCAGCAAAATTAAAGCAGTAGCTCTTCTGTTAACATATTTCATTGGTCCTTCTAAACTTAACTCTGAAGTCTTCTCCCAATATCTCAAGGAAAATCTTTGTTCTTTATGCTGTGTCAACAGATATAATCAACTAACTTCAATCTTAGTTCCATGTACATACAGTTTAATATTAATTGTGTACTTTCACCTTAGTCTTCACCCTGTATTAAGGTGTGCAACTATTTGCCCTACAAGTTTAACTATAAGGAATGCAATATATCTATCTTAGAAAGGATAAGGATCCAATAGAAATCAGGATTTAATAATTATTGAGCAACATGGCTGAGCACAGTGGCTCATGCCTGTAATCCTAGCGCTCGGGGAGGCTGAGGCAGGTGAATTCCCTGAGCCTGAGTGAGAGAAAGACCCTGTCTCTAATAAAAAGTAGAAAAACCAGAAGGACATCATGGTGGGCACCTGTAGTCCCAGCTACTCAGGAGGCTGAGGCAAAAGGACCTCTTGAGCTAAAAAGTTTAAAGTTGCTGTAAGCTATGACACCTGCCACCACAGCATTCTACCAAAGTTTGACAGAGTGAGACTCTATCTAAAAACAATAATAATAATAATCATTGAACAACAAAGCAGTGTCCAATACTTAAACAAGATGGACATTTAGTGCCTCAAGAAGCCACAGACTAACATGACTACACAAGAAAATATTAATGATCTACAGTGATAGAGCAATTCCTAAACATGAAGTTAAATGATTCTGGTTTGAGGATTTGATACGAGTTAGACATGTAAAACATGACACTTTGAGTAGTGCCCATAGCTCAGTAGATAGGGCACTGGCCGTATACACCGAGGCTGGTGATTTCAAATCCAGCCCAGGCCAGCTAAAACAACAATGACAGTTGCAACAGAAAAATTGCTAGGCATTGCAGCAGGTGCCTGTAGTCCCAGCTACTTGAGAGGCTGAGGCAAGAGAATCACTTGAGCCTAAGAGTTTGAGGTTGCTATGAGCTGTGACGCCGTGGCACTCTACCTAGGTGATAGCTTGATACTCTGTCTAAGAAAAAAAAACACTTTGCTCTATAATGCAAAATGGAGAAAAGATGACTTACAACTCTCTCCAGGCCAAAGCCATCCTGTTCTCTGTACACCAGCTGCTTTCCTCTTTTCAAGGCGTATGCTTCTGGTGTTCCCCCAGCAACTCTCTGTTTTGGTTTCCCTTTCTGGGGCAGCTCTAGGATGACAGCAATCACTGGTTTTAAGATTCTTTCCCTTAGGTACCAGGAAATAAGACTACCTGTTTTAGCCTAGCATGGCAATTCTAATCCCCAGGCTTTCAGCCACGTGTCTTTGGCATGATTTCCACCAAATGGAGACCAAATCCAGCAGGAGAAGAATCAGAGCAATAGAAGCTGGAGATGCTCTCACCTGGAAAGCCAAAGTTCATTCTTATATTTATGCCATCGTCTTTCCCTGTAGCACATTAGTCCTTCACTCTAACACAGATCCCACCCTAGACCTTTCTCCAAGGTAGAGGGAAATAAATTACAGATGGTCCTGTGTCCAGTTATGATGATTTTTTTTTTTGAGACAGAGTTTCACTTTGTCACCTTCAGTAGAGTGCTGTGGAATCATAGCTCACAGCAACCTCAAACTTATGGGTTTAAGCGATTCTCTTGCCTCAGCCTCCCAAGTAGCTGGGACTACAGGTGCCCACCACAGCACCTGGCTATTTTTAGAGACAAGGTCTTGCTCTGGCTCAGGCTGGTCTTGAACCTGTGAACTCAGGTGATCCAGCGCCTCAGGCTCCCAGAGTGGTTATAATGAATTTTTCTCACTATAGTTAAAAGACTCATGGTGGCATCTTATATGCCTGAGTTTGAACCACTTCCTAGATGTGTGACAATGACCAACTTATGTGGCCACTCAGTGCCTCAGTTTCCCTTATGTGCCAAATGGTGATAATATGTGCTGAATAATGTTTGCTGTTATTATCACCTTTGCCTCGGTCCCACAAGATGGAGGCCCTATTGCAGGACCATGCCCATGTGGGTGTGATCCGTGTCTTCAACTACTCTGGTCAGATGCCCACCTGTATTTGGTACTGTCTTCTTAAAAGAGTCTCAATGAGTCCACTTCCTCCATGTTCTCATGTTCTTTATCTGCACAAAGTCTTTCAAGTTTTTTTTTTTTTTTTCTTCTGGGGCAACTAGATCTGAATGGTTTCTCCAAAATTCATAATGGCTTTCCTTCTAACGGTACCATAGATTCTCCCTCTGATCAAGGGCTCTCACTCCACCTATTTCAGGCGTCAGTCTATTAAAACAACAACAACAACAACAAACTCACACCTACACAAAACTTGCTGAGAAAATAGATTACTCAGACTTGGCTGTTGGGAATGTGAAGTGGTACAACCACTCTGGAAAATAACTTGCTATTTCCTTAAAAAATGAATTACAACCTCACCTCTCCCCTCCCAAGGTGACAGCAACAGAGAGGCAGGGCAAGGTCACAGCACCTCCTTCAGCCTCCAATTCCTCTGGGGGAGGAGGGTAAAGGAGGCCAACAGGACAGGATGGTGTTTGTGGGGAATTTAAAGGCCCCAGTCCAGGAAGAAATTCTTTCTGAGCAATTTCTTCAGTTTCTCCTAGGCCTCATGTAAAAACAAAGAATAGGGGAAGTCTTGCATTTGTCTGCTTTAAAGACCCAGACTAGGACTCTTATGCCATAATTCTGCAAAATGGAAGATCATTTATATGGAAGATCAATTAATGTGCACTATCAATTTGGAAATTCTCTCTCTTCTGAATCAACTAACTAAAGCTTTAAACACTGTTAAGATAAATTGCCACAGCTATAGGGTTGAAGAACGTGTGGGAAGATCTTCTTTGCCACGTAGTTCTTTCCAATTAACAATGCTTCTTTGCTGGCTCGGTGCCTGTGGCTCAAGTGGCTAAGGCGCCAGCCACATACACCTGAGCTGGTGGGTTCGAATCCAGGCCAGGCCCGCCAAACAACAATGAGGACTGAAACCAAAAAATAGCCAGGCGTTGTGGCGGGTGCCTGTAATCCCAGCTACTAGGGAGGCGGAGGCAGGAGACTCACTTGAGCCCAGGAGTTGGAGGTTGCTGTAAGTTGTGATGCCACAGCACTCTACCCAAGGGGACAGCTTGAGGCTCTGTCTCAAAAAAAAAAAAAAAAAAAAAATGCTGCTTCGCCTTGAGAATGTTTTTTTTTTTCCTTTCACAAAATGCAGCAGGAAATGTACAACCCAATGCTATAGCTTCCTTCCCACGTAAGATGACCTCAAATTTCTTAATTCACATCCAAGTCTTCCTCATTAAATCATGTTCCAGATCTAGAGGTTGGACCCAGCTCCCCAATACCCAAGGACGCACCAACAAGTGAGTCAGATTAGATCTTTATCAGAAAAGTAACCAAAAGGCAAGAGCAAGCCAGTAATAGTGATAATATGACAAAAACAGTAGAGACAATAAACATGGGTAAAAGTTCTGAAAGTGGAAGAAGAAAAGGTATTAGCATTATTTCAAATGAAAGGGTTTTCTGCACTGGTTGTAATGCTATTAAAAGGAAAAAATCCTACCTATATCATTCCACAATCGATTTCATAACTATCATTTTTGAAATATGAATAAAATTGGCAAGCTGTTTGGTAGTCAATTTTTATCTTGAATGACAAAAACCTAAAAATGGCATAATGTACCTGCTTTTTGTATTTGTCAAGATACTACTGGTCTAAGAAATGCACTTGGCACTGTTTATTTTCGTACTGATGATAACATCATACTAAACCACAAGCCAAAAACTATCACTGAACACCATGCTTTCCAAGATTATCCCCTATAACACTCACCTATCAATAGGCTGAAATTAGAAGAGATGGTGTAGATTTTCCAAAAGAACAAATATTTCAATTGCAAATTGTTCTTAAAGAAGACTGAATATACAGGCTTTAGTTTCTTTGTTAATACTTCATATAACATTTCATTTTTTCCATTTAAATATGTTGTTTCTGAGCCTTACTCCTATGGATCTATTTCATAAAATAGGGACATATGGTAATATGTGATTTGTATTTATCCTTTTTATTTTGCATTGATTTGTGTATCATATGTATAGGTTACAATATGATCTTCACAAAAAAATATTTTTTATTACTAATACAGTCCACAGTCAGCTACATAAAATATTCTCATTGTGATTTCTCTTTTTGTTGTTTGTTTTCTTGTTTTGTTTTTGAGATAGTGTCTCACCTTGTTGTCCTCGGTAGGGCAAATTTTGGGTTCCAGGGATCCTCTTGCCTCAGCCTCCTAAGTAGCTGGGAATACAGGCACTCACCACAAGGCCTGGCTATTTTTAGAGATGGGGTCTCACTGTTGCTGAGGCTGGTCTCAAGCTTGTGAGCTCAAGCAATCCACCCTTCTTGGCCTCACAGAGTGCTAGGATTACAAGCATGAGCCACCTTGCTCAGCCCTATTTCTTTTCTTTTCTTTTTAAAATCTGGGGGTAAGAATGTGTTTGGTTGTATGTATCAACTTTGTTACGCTTGGGTCAGGATATGCCCATCACCTAGTGTTCATCATACTGTTAGGTGGGTTTTCACCCATTCTCACCTACCCCTTCTGCCTGTTCCATTTCCACTGAGTTTTACTACCCTTTGGGCACATGTGTGCTTACTGGTTAGTTGAAATTTAATAGTAAGTACATATGGTATCTGTTTTTCCATTCTTTGGATGCTTCATTTAAGACAACGGTGTCCATTTCCATCCAAATTGTTGCAAAATTCCTTAATTCGTCCTTGTTCAGGGCTGTGTAGTATTCCTGTGTGTATACATTTTGTTAATCCACTCAAATTAATGGGCACTTGGATCCATTCCACATTTTTGCAAGTGTGACCTGTAAACATTGGCAGGTGTCTTTTTAATAAAATTAAGTCCTTTCATAAGTCTCATCTCAAAAAGTTATTTTTAAGCTGAGTATCTTTGTAATGCTTAGATTATAAATATATAAAAATATAAACACAAAAATTTCCTTTGATAGTTTTGACCTACAGTTTGGTTTCATTTTTTAAAGTTCTTTTCTCTTCATATATATAAATTCACACACACATACACTTTTGGTCATTTTATTTTTGCACTTGTAAAATCATAAAATGAGTAAGAGCTAAATTTGGTTAAATAGAAATACACTGGTATCCAAGGCATATATTGAAAGTAGCATGTTGGGAATAGGAACAAAGGTAGTTCAGCGGAAAGGCTGGCATCTTTGCCTTGACCTCGAACTCTTGCTAGTCCACTGCGCTGCTAACAAACAGGTGACAATCCAGAATGGAGCCAGATACCCTGTTAGGGAGGTGCGAGCCGCCCCGCGCGGCCACAGTGGGAACTGCAGGCGCTCAGACCAGCACGAACCCGCACAGACCCGCAGAAAAGCTCCAGGGCGATTGACCTCAGGCGACCCAGGCCCCGCCCCTGCACTCTGGGTCACACCCTTTCCCTGTCCACTCCAGGGAAAAGAACAACAGGCTATTCCTGTTCCTCACGCGCTGGAGGTCTGGGGGTTCGAGGGCAAAGGGGCTCATGGGAGGAGGGATATGAAGAGCTCATGAGACAGCCGCACACCCAACCTCTACAGTTAACGTCAACGGCACCCATTGGTTTTTTTGGTTTAGACAGTCTCACTGTGTCGCCCTGGGTAGATTGCCACAGCATCACAGTTCACAGAAACCTCAAACTCCTGGGCTCAAGCGAGTCTCCTGCCTCAGCCTCCCAAGCAGCTGGGACTACAGGCACCCGCCACAACACCTGGCTATTTTTTGTTGCAGTTGTCATTGTTGTTTAGCAGGCCGGGCCAGGTTCGAACCTGCCTGCCTCGGTGGATGTGGCTGGCGCTGTAACCACTGGTCTCCAGGCATCGAGCCTCCCATCATGGTTTTAATCAGCTCCTTAAGGATCCGTTTTGGTCCTGATTGCCCCTATCTCGCTAAGAAGCACCGCCATCTACCCACACCCACAAACCCAAACCTGCGGACTCATCCTAGATGCCGCTCTCCTCTCTCCAAATGAGTAGTATATCCCTTTTGCTCCAATTCCACTGTCACCTCCCTGGTCAAAACCATTATTATTTCTCTGAAAGTCTCCAAAGTTCTTCCCCTCTTCCTATTTACACGCCTTCCCACTCACAGTCCACGTACAGACATTATGCGCTGCCCGAAAACGGGAGTCAGATTTTGGAATCACCCCTTTAAAAGTCGGTTCTTCCCCCACACCCACACCTCGCCGTTTACTAGACTCTGTGTCTTACACAAACTACCCGCTGTTCCCCCTCAGAATGAACAAACGGCCGCCTCATTCTCACCCTTCAGATCTCAACTCAGAAGTCCCACCGTCCCAGAAAACAGGCCTTATCCAAATTAGGCCTCCACATCCAAACCCCAGCCGACTACTCTATCACATAGCCAGGTTTTTCCTTCTTAGCATTTCTGCAAGATAATCAGAGATTCTGGTATCTATTTATTCTTTGTCCCTTCCACTGGTATAAGTTATATAAAAGCAGAAATTGTTCTTTTTCCAAGTTGTGGCAGAGAAAAAAAAAAAGAAAAAAAAAGCAGAAATTGTATTTCTCTATATGAGTCACAGCCAACCCCCTAGCATTTAGCAGGTGTCAACTCCAGAGAAGCCATTCCATACCTAGGTGTTTTTGAATGAAGGAATAGACGATACTGGAAATGTGGCTACTATCTCCTGAAAACTGGGAGGTAGGAGAGTTGTACAGTAGATATTTGCTCACATCAAAAAACAGCAGGGATTACACCTGAAGTCAAAGGAAGCTGCTCCTGGAGGAAGGGGTGACCTGCTGATGGAATGTATCCAGCAAGAATATGGGGAAAAACACAAATACAACATATGGAAGAACTGAAAACAGAGACATTCGGGAATGAATCGTGTTACACCAAGTAATGTTTATAAATCCAGGTTATAATTGAAGGTAGATTACAAAAATAGAAGTTGTAAATGTTGTTATTCTTGTAAGTTTCACACAAATAACATTTTGATAAAATCTTAAGACTTTACAGAGTTTTTGCATAAAAGACAGGAATTTTGCCTTTGTCTCATGACACAAAGTATATCTTTTAAAAACTGACTTCAGAGTAATTATCATATATATTTTGAGTTACTTTATATATTTAGAAGAGCCTATCAAATCAATTCATCTCTTTCCCCAGTAACAACAAAAAAAGGTTTATTCACAGAATTACTGTACTTCGAATAAAAAATAAACAAAGGAAATAAGAGACCTAATAGAGTCGATGACAGCATCTTCAAGGACAAGTTTGGTCACGTAAGAACACAAACTTTTGCTGGTTTCCATCTATACTTCTCCGTTAATGTTTCCAAGTACAGCTGGTTCAGCAGGCCAGCTTTTTGGGACAACAGTAAGTGAAACCCAACACAGGACAGTCCAAAAACACATTCATATTTCCAAGATGCCGTGTGGGTCCACAGAGTTCTCTGCATAAAATTAAGAAAACGTTTCCAGCAGTATGTTCAAGGCCAGAAGCATCCACCTTCCAACTTTGTATCAATCCAGGGTTCATCAAGCTAGAGTTCATGAGGCAAGAGAGCAGTTTGTTCATCCTCGGTGCTGAGGACGTTTTGAAATTTAGATCTATATTAAGAGAAAGAACAGAAAAATTTCAATATTTCTCATCTTAGAAAAAAAAATAGTATCTACTTATCTATCCAACTGTCTCCTGCAAAGGGTCTACCAAGCGAGGAGCCTCAGAGTGCCTAGAAAGCTGGTGATGGGTGTAAAATGTTATTTCTTTTCTATTCACACACATTAACTTTTTTTTTTTTTTTTTTTTTTTTTTTTTTCGCAGTTTTTGGCCAGGGCCAGGTTTGAACCCACCACCTCCAGCATATGGGGCCAGTACCCTACTCCTTAGAGCCACAGGTGCTGCCCACACACACATTAACTTTTAAAAAAGAGAAAAAAGTCCAAGCCTTACCTCCTTCTTCTCCTTGAGTGTTCCAGTATATAAAATAAGCCCATGGCTAATCCCTTTAACACAATTAACACAAAGGGTTAATGTCAATTCTCTAAGTCAAGTCTCTCCACAAATATAATGAAAATGAAAATTAAGAACTGGTTACTCACACTTATCAAAGCCCACAGGCCTTGTAAAGCTGCTGCCCATTCAAAACCAATTTTTTCGTATAGAAATCCACCCAATGTTGGTCCTATAAAAGCACTAACAATAGAAAGAAGAGTATACAATAGTGAAAAAAGGTATGACTACAGAAAAGTTGCACAGTCCCTCAGTCATAGGGCTTCCTTAAACTGGAAGCATAAATACTGGAGGAAAAAGGCAATTCCTCGGCATAGCACTGGGTGTAAGAAAATAATTCTAACTCATAATGAACCATAAAGACTAAAACAAAAAGCCAAGTCCTCAGCACAGCATTGGATATAAAAAAAGAAATTCTGAGTCAGTGCCCGTAGCACAGTGGTTGTGGCACTGGCCATATACACTGAGAGTGACAGATCTGAACCCAGCCGGGGCCAGCTAAACAATAACAACTGCAACAAAAAAACAGCCAGGCATGTGGCAGGTGCCTGTGATCCCAGCTACTTGGGAGGATGAGGCAAGAGAATCACTTAAGCCCAAGAGTCTGAGGTTGCTGTGAGCTGTGATACCACAGTACTCTACTGAGGGCTACATAGTGAGACACTGTCTCAAAAAAAAAAAAAAAAAAATTTCTACCTGATCATTTTTAAATAATTGTAAAATTATATCTGCTTCTGAAAAGTTGGTAGCTTATACAAAAGTCAAAAAGATGACATTCAAAAACTTCTTGATATTACTTTGTTCTCAGCATTTGCATCTAATATAACTCAATTCAACACATGTTCATTTACTATATGCTACATTGTCAGAAGTTAGAAAATAAATAAGAAAATGAATGAATTGAATAAATGTTTAAAATCTGAGACATGTTTTTGTTAAAGGAACTTACAAATATCATTTAAATAAGATAAAGTATATGAGATCATTTGATGGTCTCATAAAATAGAGATAACCACTGATTGTGGACTTGGAGGATAGGGATTAGAATTCTGGCTCTACCCTAGATGAAGTATTTGTCTTTGAGAAACTCATATGACCACTGAGCACCTCAATTTCTTCATCTGTAACATGGAGATAGTATTTTCCATCTTGTAGGTGTACATGACTAAAAGGCAATGACTACTCACCCAACGGACCACATTGCACTAAAGAGACCTGATACGAGTCCCAGTGTACTTAATCCCTCTTCAAATCCATTTTCACTGCAAAGAGAGACAGGAGGGTATCCATTATTAAAAGGAAAACCTGCATGAAAGAAAAATTTATTGTAGATAAATTAAGATAAGTCAAGGATAATCTGGACAAAATCCATAGCAAAAGCACTCTATTTCTAAGATAAATAATGAATCTAATTGGAAGGAATGTTCATAGTTTTACTCCATAGTTTTCTAAAAATAATTTTATTAAATATGTAAGATATGATATTAAGAATCATTAATCATTTGCCTTAAATATTTATAAAATACACAATTAACTAAGAAATTCTCAAAATTAGATAAACATAAAGAACAATGGCAACTTTTAACAAACACAGAGATAGCTGCTGATTCCTAAGACGATTATTGAACTGTCCCAGCACAACCATAGTATCTAGGGATCTTCATCATCATGCCTATTCAACAAAGGTGATGACCGAGGGACAGATGTCCGGTCACTCTATATCCCTTTGTATGGACTTCTTCTATGTAAGAGGAATAATGCTAGCCCTTTCCATCTTGCTTTAGCTTTGAAAAATTATATAAATACATATACACTGAGACAAAAACCAAGTGAAGCATCTCTCCACAACCCATTTTAGCTATTACCGAATTAGTATTACTATATATTGCCATCTATATTGCTGTATTGTTATTGACACTTATTTATATCACAATATTATATGCTATAAAATTATCAAGATTTAATATTGAGGAAAAATATCTAACATGCAAAAATACTGAGAAATCTAGAAAAGTCTGTGATGCTCCCTTCTGTTAATAATACAGCTCTTCAAGCAACAGCAGTAACTTACTATGCACAGCTGAGAATTTCCGGGAAAGTCGGAACTATACTCATTCCAGCAGAGATGCCATGCACAACTAATACCAGCACCAGAAGCCAGAGCTGACTACAAAGGGGTTTGGGGAAAACCAAAACAAAAATGTTAGCATTTTAAGAGACACAAAGCTTAATTCTAAGAAGGACAGGATCCCAAAGAAATCCGTTACACAGATTCTGTGCCTCACCTTGTTCTCATTCCCACGTGACCCCATTCCATTGGGTTAGAATTCCCATTAACTTTTTATATTTTGAGGTTAAAAAAATTCACCCTAATATCTCAATCTCTTTAGTCACACATATCGTATGCCTGAAGCCAACCTGCTGTCTTCTCCCAAACTTTTCAAAATTGGTTAAAATGTCAATAACAATACTGTTCATTTAATCACTTGGTTTTGAAATTCAATTAACTAAAAAATGGCCTAGAGGGAAGTGGTAAAGAGACAGGAAACTAACATCTGGTCCATGCCCATTATTTAATAGACATTAGTCTATTTAATTCTTGGGATGTAAGTACTATTATCGGCTCCTTTTTGTAGATGAGAAAACTGAAGCTCTTGGAAGGTAAGTGATTTTTGCCCCAGTTCACACTACTAGTAAATGATAAAGCCAAAATGCAAAGCCAGCTCTGAAAGACGTCGAAATCCTTCTCTTTCCACGAAAATGTGTTTGATCCAAAAGTATCAGAAAAGGTCTAAAAATCTCACTTCATTTTAGCAAATAAATTATACTAAACAAGCCTTAATGAGCAGTTACTACATGTTAACAATACAGAAACCAGAAAAAGATTTGGTCCTGGCCTCAAAGAATAAGGGGAAAGAGTAGAAAAAGTAAAAAAAATATATTCTAAGAACTATGAACTATAGTGGGCAACAATAGATGCTATTTTCATATAAAGTACAAACAAGTGTGCGATTGAAACAGAAGGAGAAACATTTTTGTCATTTGATGCAGACTTGATGCATTCCTGTCTGCTGGTAGGAAGGTAAAACACCATCAGTGTAACTGAGAGCACATGTGGCGAGAATAGGATGGAGTCCGTCAGGCTAGGGCCTACCTGACACAGCTGGTCTGATCTGCTTTGGTCCTACCTGACTTTCACCTCTGCTTTCCCCTTCTTACGATTTTGTAAATTTAGCTCCCACCCTAAGAATGCCCAGCTTAAAGAGTTTAACAAAATTGATTTAGGAAATTAACTTTTGAATTGGAAATGTTGTATTAGATTGTCAATAACTTGTGTGGATTATTTAAAATAAGTTAATGTGCTCTTTCCTTTGAACCTTTATGTATAAAACTGTGATTTTGGAAATGGAAGAACAGAACAGTCTTGAAGAGGCTCTTCTCATTGTTCTCCAAAATCCCAGGCCTGAGAAATAAAGTTTGATGGACCTATCCTCATCTCTGCATATTGGCTGACAGTGACAGGTGGGCTGGACCTTTGTCTGGTAACATAATAAGCAACTCAAAAGAGTCCTAAGTCAAAATAATTATTTAAATATTAAGGCTCAAAAGAATAAGCCATAACAGAATTATGAAAAAAAAATTTGAAATCATTCTTAATGCTATTCAACCAAAAATACAGAAGAAGAAAAAAATTACCTTTTTATGTGCAAAACTGGGACAGGTCCTAAGAACATGTAGCACCCTGCTGTGATTAAGTTTCCAAAAACCAGAAGCCATTTCCTTAGATGCTGGGAAAGAGAAAGAGCGTCCAAAGAACCTCTTAGAGGTAAAGCTCCTCCATGATTAAACAAGATGAATAATTATTAAAGAACACAAGTCATGATATTCAAAAATGCAAATACAATAAAAAAATTTTACATTTAAGAGAAAATAAGTAGACGATAAACTCCAAAGCAAGGAGTTTATCCCACAAGATAGAGGGTGAGTAAAGGACAAGGATTGCTCAGAAGGGGAGTGTACTGCAGATTTTGTACTTGATGAACTATTCCAAATATAACAATTTACAGTGAACACAAGGTATGCACCAAGTAGTTACAATACCTAGTAAAATTCTAGTATTAAAAAATGGAACCAAGTATAGTAGCTTATACCTACCATGTTTCCCTGAAAATAAGACACTGTCTTATATTTATTTTTTCTCAAGAAGACACACTAGGGCTTATTTTCAGGGGATGTTTTCCTCTCTGTGCCGAAATGCATGGAGTGGCTATGCATACGCTGCATAGCTATGCCCATCACTAGGTCTTATTATCAGGGTAGGGCTTATATTTAACAATGCACAGAAATCCTGCTAGAGCTTATTTTGGGGTTAGGTCTTATTTTAGGGGAAACACAGTATAATCCTAGCCCTTAGGGAAGTCATGGAGGGAGGATTACTTGAGGTCAGGAGTTCAAAACTAGCCTAAGCATGAACAAGACCCCATCTCTACAAAAACTAGAAAAATTAGCCAGGCACGGTGGTTAGCACCTGCAGTCCCAGCTACTTGGGAGGCTGAGGCAGGAAGATCTCTTGAGCCCAGGACTTGGAGGTTGCTGTGAGCTAGGCAGATGCCACTATACTAAGGTGACCGGATTTTAACATTGGTAAAGCAGGACACCATTGACTGGAGGCAGGGGGAGGCCTGGGCACAGGCTGACAACAGTGCAAACTTTGATAAGCAGTTCTCAATAATCAGTTCTCAACAATTATTTGTTATTATTAATGTTTAACATACAATTAACAAAAATAATATAAAACTCATATTCTGGCAAAATAGCCACATGGCAGTCAAAAACCATATATTCCCTTCCTGTTCTCCCACGTTCCCTAGCTTGTCATGTATTCTTTCCAAAAATCGGGACTTTTTAAAAAAGCCGCAGGACACAGGACAAATTGTTAAAAATCAGGACTGTCCTGCCAAAAGCGGGACATCTGGTCACCTTACACTATACTCTAGCCCAGGTGAGACCCTGTCTCAAAAAAAATAAAAGTCCCCCTTATAGACTGAATGCTGTGTCCCCCCAAAATTCATGTGTTAAATCCTAACATCCAAAGTGATGGCATTTGGAGATGGCTTTTGGGAGGTAATTAGGTCACAGAAGTAGGGTCCTCATGAATGAGATTAGTATCCTTATAAAAAAGACCCCAAATTGGGCTCACCAACTCTTGTCTCTAATCCCAGCTACTTGGGAGATTGAGACAGGAGCATCACTTGAGCCCAGGAGTTCAAGACCAGCATGGGCAATATAGCAAGTCCCAGTCCCAAAGAATAAAGACATAAATTTAAAAGGCCCCAGAGGGCTTCCTTGCCACCTCAGGCATTTGAGGTGACAGTGAAAAGATGGCCAGGTATGAACCAGGAAATAACTCATCACCAGACACCAAATCTGCCAGCATCTGAATCTCAGACCTAGCCTCCAAAACTATGAGAAATAAATTTCTATTGTTTACAAGCCCCCTAGTTTAAGGTATTTTGTTATAATATCTCAAACAGACTAAGTCTGTACCCAAAGAATCTTGACTCTTGTACTGTAGGTTTTGGGAGAAAAAAGATGGTACCCAATAAATTTATCCCTTATAAACTATTTTAGTCAGGCCAAAAATTAAAGGGGTACCACATCTGCTCAGTTATATAAGACGCTATCTTAAATTCAAAACTCCCTATGTTGTTTAAGATATTTGCTTTTTGTCACCTGGGTTACTATGTAATTTCCATATAATTTAGTTCTTGAGGGCTGTCCAGAAAGTATTGAGCCATGTACTAGGAAAAACAAAGCCACACATGACTGGATACCTTCTGTACAACCCTGTGTATCAGTGGTTCTCAACCTTCCTAATGCCACGGCGGTTTAATACAGTTCCTTTGGGTTGCGACAGGTTGAGAACCGCTGCTGTATATGCAAATCTAATAAAGAGGGGAAATGCAAAAAATCAGTCAGAGACATCTGAGATTGGTTAATAGTACCAGTTTTGTATATTAGTCATCTGGACTGAATAGTTTAAACCTAGTTAAGAGAATAGAAGAGATTTTCTGTCAGGATGGCCATGGGATAACCAATGAGTCTTTACATGGCCAATCCTTTCACTCCCACAAAAATTCCCATTACATCCTCCTAAAGAAGAATCTTTCAATTTGATCAAGTCCCATAATGTTCTCTGGGATTCTGCCTAGAGATTAATTGTTTGGTTTTTTGTTTTGTTTTGTTTTGCATCAAGGGAGCATCTCCCTTTAGAAAGTCAAATTCAATTCTTTCCCTTCGAAGTAATTAGAGGTGAATCTGCTGGGCTGGGTGTGGTGCCTCATGCCTGTAATCCTAGCACTCTGGGAGGCTGAGGCGGGTGGACTCAGGTTTGAGACCAGCCTGACCCAGAGCGAAACTCCATCTCTAAAAATAGCCAGGCATTGTGGCAGGTGCCTGTACTGTAGTCCCAGCTACTCGGGAGGCTGAGGCAAGAGTTTGAGGTTGCTATGAGCTGTAACACCATGGCTCTCTACTGAGGGTGACAAAGTAAGACTCTGTCTCAAAAAAAAAAAAAAAAGTAAATAAATGAAAATGAATCTGCTCAGGGTGATGTTTCATGTTAGAGACCCTGGAACCTCTCCAATTGAATGTGTCAATTCTAACCAACAAATCCCCAGAGTTCCAGAGGAACACTTGGACAACCACTAGTTTAAACATACAAAAGCAACTAAAATATACAGTAAGTGTACGTACAGGCATCTTATCACTTAGTAGGCCAAACAGTGGTGAAGAAATGGCGTAGGATAGTGCCAAACCCAGGAATACCAGTCCCACATATCCAGCTGGTAAATTAAACTGTAAAACAAATCTTGTATTAAAATTATATGATTAAACAATTTTAGATAAACATCCAACTTTTCCTTCTATCATTTCTTCAGCTCTTGTTATTACCACGAGTGCTAATAACACTCAGCATTCTTCCTAATGTTTGTCTGTGTAAATGGGTACCTTTTTCTCAATGAGAGGGAAGAAAAACCTCTCCAAGAGATCAGAAGACGTAGATTTTTTTGCTTTTAGCTTTTGACATTACACATATAATTCTACTTCTGTGAAACATAACATTTCTATATGTAAAATAGTGTTTTGCAAACTTCAATGTGCATAAAAATTACCAGCTTGTTAAGAGGTTCCTGGGCCTCGGGAGTTCACACCCAGGTAATTCTGACAGTCCACAGGCTGCAGTTTAAGGAATAAAAGGCACTAATAATAATAATATTTTCCTTATCCAACTCAATGGGATGTAAAAATTAGATGGTATGACAGGCAGTGTTTTAAAAGGCTTCTAAAACAGTAACTCTGATACTATCACCGTTACCAACATGGCATAAATGCCTCTTTATATCTAGTTGTTTTCATTTTCCTTTAATGAATTTCCTCAAATACTTTTCTTAATTAAGTCCACAGGATTTATTTATGAATCACTATGTGTTTTAATAGTTTTTGTGATAAATATTAATTTTATTAAGAAATTAGTTCTTTTCAGCTCGGCGCCTGTGGCTCAAGCAGCTAAGGCGCCAGCCATATACACCTAAGGTGGCGGGTTCGAATCCCCAGCCCGGGCCCGCCAAACAACAATGATGGCTGCAACCAAAAAATGGCCAGGCATTATGGCGGGTGCCTGTAGTCCCAGCTACTTGGGAGGCTGAGGCAGGAGACTCGTTTGAGCCCAGGACTTGGAGGTTGCTGTGAGCGTGATGCCATGGCACTCTACCCAGGGGGATAGCTTGAGGCTCCGTCTCAAAAAAAAAAAAAAAAGAAATTAGTTCTTTCAAGATGGTGGCAGGATGCAAAAGTCAGAAATGTCTTCTTCTCATCTTACAACTGGAGGGATAAAATGTCAACCCATCCTACCCTGAAAGGCCAGACAACCAATGGGTGTACAACAAAGTGTCAATTAAATGACAAGTCAGAAGAAAAAAAAAATGTGATTAGGGCGGCGCCTGTGGCTCAAAGGAGCAGGGTGCTGGCCCCATATACCAGAGGTGGTGGGTTCAAATCCAGCCCTGGCCAAAAACTGCAAAAAAAAAAAGTAATTAAAAAATAAGAAAATAAAGTTCTAAAAGTTTGTTAGGTTGGAGTTGGTTAATGGGATGGGGAAAATGTCAGCAGTGATGAGCCTCCATCAATATCCCTGTGGTCATCAAAGGTCTGACGAAGTCCATCCCCCTGGCCATCCCACAAATGGGTCAACTATAGTTATCTTTGGCAAAACTGCCTATCTTCCTCTCCTCTTATGAATAAACTACATTTTCTTGAGGAAAAATAGAAAATTTTCTTCCCAGTTATAAGTTATAGATGGTTTCATTATTGAGATATAACGTCTCAAAAGCACAGAAAAAAAAAGGCTTAAAGAGACATGTTGTTGATGATATACATGGATCGTGTCAGCATAACCACAGAGTATCTTTTATGTGTTCCCTCACAGATGCTCACAGGTTAAATACAATATTATGTTATTCTCTAAATCGTGGGCCAGGCACTAAAACTACAGTCCGGTTTATCCATGAAATACCCAAAACTATCTTTAGTGACCACAAAGGGTAGTGTGAAATTTTTAAAAAGAAATAATAATAATCTTCATTTTCTATGATAAGTCAATATTCAGAAATCACCATGTTAGAAACTTTGTTAAAAGTTACATTTCTGGGCTCGGCACCCATAGCTCAGCACTTAGGGCCCAGCCACATACACGATGGCTGATGGGTTCAAACCCGACCCAAGCCTACTAAACAATACCAACTACAGCAAAAAAATAGACAGGTATTGTGGTGGGCACTTGTAGTCCCAGCTACTTGGGAAGATGAGGCAAGAGAATCGCTTAAGCCCAAGAGTTTGAGGTTGCTGTGAGCTGTAATGTTACAGCACTCTATGGAGGGCAACATAGTGAGACTCTGACTCAAAAAAAAAAAAAATTATGTTACTGGCAGTTGAGCTATTTTAAATCTAGTGCCTCACATTAAATTAGTATAGACTGAAGTTAATCATTATTGCTTTTTACAAACACACGTTAATTCTCTAGTATAATTAACTACCAGTCTTGGTAATGAACTTAACAGCATCGTTAATAATGTTTTTTTTTTTTTAAAAATCTAGGAACACAACAAGTTTCTGTAATCAAACTTTTATTCAACATTAGAGACCCTGGTTACTTTCTCCCATTCCAGATTAATATAATACACAATCATCTGATTATATGATTAATCTAAGAAGTAGTAAGATCCTTCAGTGTAATAAGATCTAACAGAGCAGATCTCCTAGAGCAGGGGTTCTCAACCTCGCAACCCCTTTTAACTGTATTAAAGGGTTGCAGCATTAGGAAGGTTGAGAACCACTGTCCTAGAGAAAAACACCTCACATTAAACAAGCTATTGAGTACTCTAATGCCTACTGAAATTGAAACAAATAGAGGAAAAGTGTCCTTATTAAACAGCACAGATGATACCCACGCCAGACCTACAGTAGTGACATGAGCAAGGTCTTGGAAGGAAGGAGACCATGTTTTGGCCACCTAGTGAACTTAGTGAAAGCCTTCTTTCTTCTGCAATGAATCAGATCCCTAGTTCACAGGGATGTCACAGAGAGAAGGCACAGGGTACCCTGATGTGCAGTTCCCACTCTGCTTCCCTCTCACAGTCATGCAAAGATCATTCCACAAAGCAGGGCCCAAAGCAAGCAATTACGCCGTCCACCTGCTACAATGCAGAGCTCTTCAATAATCAGACCACTTACCTTTTCCAAAACAAAGAGAGACAGAGTAGGATCAAGGAAGCCAAAACACGAGCTGAGCGAGTTGATGGTGAAAACTATAAAGCCAATCTTGGGTAAAGAGATCAGTTTCCAGAAAGAGTGCTGACCTGGATCGGACACTTTGGAGGAAAAATGAAAAAAAAATCACAGCAATGAAATCCTCTTAACTTTATCCTTTAACTTATTTTGAAAAGTAAACTGGCAAGGCCATCTTTATCTGGTAATCAGATAAATAACTGTACTTCTGAGCTTGCCTAAAATTATCAACCACATTTGCATATAACTTATTCAAACCCAGAAGTTACATTGAATTTTATCAAAAATAAAATTCCCCACAGTACCCAACACAGTTCATTATTCCATAAATACTTGAATAATGACCAAGTATGGGGCCAGGTACAAAAAACATTGTAAGTGTGGTTCAACTACTTTAAGTGCTACACTTAGACTTTTTCTGGATACAGGAGGTAAAATTAAACCCAAATAAAATTTCTTAATTACCAGCCCTGCATTCAACAGCGAACCAAATCCCAGCACAGCCCAGCTACACAAACAATATGTAGTTTGATTTAGAAAGAGAAGAAGCACCACCACCGTGTGGTTCAGTGAGGTATTGCCAGCTGGGAGACTTAATTTGGTGTGAATTTTTAAAAGTATGCTAAGGATGTTAGTAGCCTTTAAAATAAACTTACAAAAATTCCAACTTTAATTGGTTACATTTATTGTGCATATAAAAATTATCATATATTTAGGGTATAAGAGAAACTATTATTGTATAAATTGTCCGCTTCCCTAAAATCTAGGATGGGAAAAGGGGTTATCATAATAAGAATATATAAAAACATCCATGAAAATGAACACATAATATAACCAAGCAGTTCAAGAAGACAAAATAATAAAAACTTAGGGTGGTACTTGCTTGAAAGGATGAATAGAAGAATTACTGGGGGAGTTTTTAAAAGCTACTTAGTACTGAAGGAGGGAGAACTGGTGTGTTCCCACTTAATGGGCACACCTCCTGGGGGCAAGACACAACTACAACAGGGACTGTGCTTAACAAATGCAAATTCTGTAACCTAATTCTGTGTACCCTCAAAGTAATCTGAAATTAAACAAATAAACACAAAGCTATACCCTCCCCCCAAAAAAGCTACTTAGTACTCTCTCTGCATCCCCCAAGTTCTGATATACAGTTGGTCCTCTGTATCCACGGGCTTGGCAAAGATCAAAAATACGTTTAAAGAACTGTGTCTGTACTAAACATGGACAGTTTTCTTTTTCTCATTATTATTCCCTAAACAATACAGCAATTCGTTATATAGCATTCACATTGTATTGGGTATTAGAAGTGATCTAGAGATGATTTAAAGTACACGGGAGAATATGCATAGGTTATTTGCAGATACTACACCATTTTATATCAGGGACTTGAGTATCTCTGGATTTTGGAGCCATGGAAGGTCCTGGAACCAACCCCCCACAGATACCGAGGGAGATCTGTATTCTTCTTGGAGGGACGTGTCTCCCTAGTTGACAGTGCCTGCCCCAGGGAGCTCCTGTTAGAGATGTGGGAATGGGATGGTCCTCAGGTGAGGGGCAAGAAGAAAGCTGAGCCCGTGGCACTACTTATTCAACATCTAGTCCAACGATCAAGGTTGTTAAAAACTCCCCAGAAGAGGCAAGATAAAGTAAGTCTTGCAGAACGAGTAGAGGTTATGCAGAGTGGAAGAGAGAGATTCCAGACTGTATGATTCCTCTACTTAAATCTAACAATAGCTTCTAATGGCTTCCAGGAGAAAGTTCGTGTGTCATGGCTTTAAGAATTTTTTCCAGCTGGGCATTGTGGTGGGTGCCTGTAGTCCCAGCTACGTGGGAGGATGAGGCAAGAGAATCGCTTAAGCCCAATTGCTGTGAGCTGTGATGCCAGAGCACTCTACCCAGGGTGACATAGTGAGACTCAGTCTCCAAAAAAAAAAAAGGAATTTTTTTCCAAATTGACAAGACAAAATTTTTCATATATATATGAAAAATGCTATATATTGCTATATATTTCTGGTATATAGCATGATGTTTTGATGTATGTATACACTGTAGAATCACTAAATCTAATTAGCCAATTAACCATTAACGTATTACCTCACATACCTATCTACTCTTAGCAATTTTCAAGTATACAATATATTGTTACTAACTATAGTCACCATGACATGTAATAGGTCTCCTGAATTTACTGGATGTAAGAATTTTAACAAGAGGACTGACCTGTCCAGGGCTCTATACTAGAAATAGTTCTTTCGAGCAGTACAGAACAGGGGACTTGGTAAGCAGGTAGAAAGGAGGGAGAGGAGCGCTTAGCCCTCCAGAGCAAAGCCGCATTGTCTGTGAGTCCAGAAGAAGGTCAAAGAGGCGGGCAGAACTTACAGAATATAAAATTCTGTTAATGCCAGAAAAATAAAATATGGTTAGTTTTCTAGCTGCTATCTGTAACCTTCCTATTATAACACTCTTCAAAAAAGTACTCCTAAATGGGAACATTATAATCTATTTTTAGAGCTTTAATAATGACAATTTTAGAGAGCTTTTTAAAATACCAGTTGTTTTTTCCATTGAATCTAAATAAAAAAGCCTTCCATAGATTAACACTGAGTTTGTCAAACCCTTTTGTTCATAAAAATTAGCTAATGGGGATTTTTGCTAGTTCAATAAAGATGCAAGGAAAATAGATACATGACAAAAGAGAAACAAGCATCAGGTAGTCAGGTCGGTGGCGACTGGAAAGGGCTACAAAAGAGACCAAGTGGAGAGATGAAGGGACGGGATGAGGAGGGCGGGCCAAGCCCCAGGGGGTGACAGACACTGGGGCCAGTGCAGCACCTAATCCCAGAAGTTCTAAATATCTAGTTGGACCATTAACTAGTATGTCTCAGCAAAGTCTCTTTCCTTGTCTGGTGTGGTACAGACTTAACAAAAGTTTTTCTCCTGCTACATGAGAATCTGACCTGGTGTCTATTTCTTAATTACCAGCCAAGTACGGAACAAACCAACCTGAGCACGGCCAGGAAGCTCAACTGCAGAAGTGACGGTGTCGTCACACTCAGAGAGAGGACGAGCGCCACCGTGTGGCTTCACATGGTACTGCCTCTCTAACCTGTTGTCTGAGTGAAGGCTCCAGCTCGGTGCCACTAGAACAATGCTCACTGTGTTACTTGTTTATAAGAATAAGTCTGATTGGTAAATTTCATCTGGACAAAGGGAAATACAAATGAACCATGAACACCTGATGAGGACATGATGTTTTGTGCCTCCCTGACTGTGCTGACTCTTATACCTGACATGTTTCCCCACAGAGACTGTAGGACTGATATCCATGCATTTATTACGGGGCAGGTTGACTCCTGTGGAGTATGAAGTTTTATGGCCAGGGTGGCTCCCGTTGCTGCCTAACGTGGGCCTGTGTCTTTACACCTGGGCGCTGCTGCATGGACAGCTGCAAGGGCTGCTGGGAAGAAAGGGCGGATCTTGCCCTACCAGCTCATAGCCTAGGAAGACAGGCCAGAAGTGGGTCATAAAAACTCCTTGTCCTGACATTTAGTTCACTTCAAAAGGACCTATGATGGACACTGTATATGGTGATGGTTTATGATCAAAAATTAAGTATTTGCTTTTTCTTAAGGTTAGAAAAAAATTGTGATACATAGAAATTCATATAACCTAATTGCCTACAATATTTCTGAGAAGAGAATCAGTTCTTTTACAGTGTTCTATAAAGCTTTCATTGGTTACATGAAAGTGAATATCTGGCAAATTGGTTTCTTTTAAAGGCATAAAAATACATTCAAGATTTTTTAAATGAGCAATAAGAGTTGACTTACCATAATTGGGTAAAATATACATGTTGAGTGGTACCATTAGCAGAACTAAACAACCCAGAAAAATAAAAGGCACCTCATAGCCAAAGGATTGATACAAAAAGCCACCAACAGGAGGACCCACTATCAGTCCCAGTCCAGAGAAGGTCTCAAGACTTCCCTAAAATTGAAATGGGGAGAAAAAACTGAGTTAATGTATTTCATTTGAAGAATTATAAGGTACTATCTGATAAAAATTCTATCTACTTCACAGGTACACAGCCAACATAAACTCAAAATGGAACAAAAACTTAAATAACCATATTAAAGTCATAAAAGTACTAGGGAAGTAGGGTGGCACCTGTGGCTCAAAAGGGTAAGGCATTGGCCCATATGCTGGAGGTGGTGGGTTCAAACCCCGCCCCAGCCAAAAACTGCAAAAAAAAAAAGTACTACAGAAGTAAGATTAATAAATTTAATTACATGAAATATGAAAGACTATACATAGAAAAATAAATCAAAAGGCAAATGAAAACTAGAAAAGATCCTGATAAAGAACTACTTCCCCCAAAATATTAAGAACTACTAATCCGGGGGTGGGGGGAATGAACAACTTAACAGGAAAATGGGTAAATGCTAAAAATAAACTGTTGACACAGTAAAGTGAAATATAAATAGCTCTTAGAAGAAGCAGCTCACTGTCACTTTTTAAAAGAAACAAACCAAATAAACCCCAAGATACCAATTTTTACCGAGCACCCATCAAACACACTATGTTTCCAAGTGGGGCAGAGGCAGTCTTCCAACTGCTGGTGAGCAAACCCAGAAGGGCAATTTGGCAACTCTGTCAACATTACAACTGCTCATACTCTTTGATCCAGAATTCCACTTCTAGGATTTAACTTACAGGTCTAGCATGAAGATGTGACACGACATATATACAACTTTCTGCATTATAGCATCGTTTACAATAGCAAAAGATGTAAGCAATCTCAATAGTAATCAACAGTGTCCATAAAGTAGGTTATAGCTGTACGGGGAAGTAGTATAGAAAAAGAAAAAAGCAAGCTCTTTCTACGTAGGCACGGGAAGATCTCCAAGATGATTTCATTGTTGGTGTAATCAGCAAGGTGCTGAACAGTTTATGTGGTATGCTACCATTTGTGAAAAGAAAAAGAGGGAAAGGAAAACCATCTTCTCTGTGCGTGTCCATGTGTGCATGTGCGTACGTACATACCCAAGGAATCTCTCTGGGAGACACCTGCAGTAACTTTTGCTTTCCCGGAGGGAGATGGAAGGTTGATCACCTGGTGTGTGTATGAATAGTAAGCAACAGTAATGTGTAGGATATATTTACTATATTCTATATTCCTTTGTATCACATAAAACTATTAAACAAAACAGTGGTATGGAAACAGTTTACGACTACAAAAATAGCACCATTTCAAATCAAACTAGTTTTTAAGAACTTTAAACAGAGACTTGTAGCTTGCAATCTTATATCCCCAGATCTCGCAGACTGCACAAAAATAGTCCATTAATAACTTCCTGCATTTCTTAATGAACATAGGAATTCTATCTTTACTCACAACAAGGCCATCCAGATCAACTACCATGTTAGATGTATTAGCTTTGGGCTGCAATTTTACATAGAAGCATCAAATGACAACACTGGTTTCCCTTCCTGATCAGAAAATCCAAAGGACTGCTGCCAACTGCACAGGAATCTCTCGGGCAGTGTTTTCTGGTACTTTCCAGAGTGTTAGTATATAATATCAGCTCTTTTAAAGGTCAAAAAATGGCCAGGCGTGGTGGCTCACAGCTGTAATCCTAGCACTCTAGGGGGCCGAGGTGGGTGAATTTCTTGAGCTTCAGGAGTTGGAGTGCCTATAGTCCCAGCTACTTCAGACACTGAGGCAAGAGGATTTCTGGAACCCAAGAGTTTGAGGTTGCTGTGAGCTGTGACGCCACATCACTGTACTGGGGGTGACAAAGTGAGATTCAGTATGAAAATAAATAAATAAAGGTCAAAAAGTCTTGTTTGAAAAAAGTGGCTTCATGGTAAAACTGAGTTGTGGAACATTTAATAAAGTATCTTTATTCTAGGATTTTTCAGAGTCTTAAAACACTGATGTGACCTGAATATCTCAACGTTGGAGAACAGCATAAAGCACACTCCAAACTTGTTTAGCGATAAACCTTTGTGTACAGAGCATGTCAACAGATTTGTGTTCTTCTGAATGCTTCCTGAGAAATGTATAACTGGGAAATATAAACAGTAGACCTATCATGATGCCCATCCCTGCACGCTAAAGTGGCAATAGACCTCAAATGAACCCATCCGGCTGTATACATAAGTACTTTAAAAAATGCGAAACATTATTTACGTGGCAAATAGTTGATCTGATAGAAGGAACTTTTAAACTATAGTATTAAATGAGTAAATGAGGGAGTCCTTGGTACTAAGCTGATGAAACTCTGCGGTCTAGAGAACAATTACATGCTAGAGGGTGGTGTGTGGTCTGCTCTGCAGACCCTGGGTCTCCCAGGGTACACGGGCCTAGAGAAAGCACTATGGGAAAGCCTTCTTGGGACCAAGGAGGCAGCTGCCCAAAGCTGAGACAGGAATCTGGCATGTCATTATACCAGGTCTTCAGGCATCTAGACCAGTGGTTCTTGACCTTCCTAATGCCGTGACCCTTTAATACAGTTCCTCATGTTGGGGTGACCCCCAACCATAAAATTATTTTCGTTGCTACTTCATAACTGTAATTTTGCTACTGTTATGAATTGTAATGTAAATATCTGATCTGCAGGAGACCCCCAAAGGGGTCACGACCACAGGTTGAAAACTGCTGATCTAGACAATACACCGGAATTATGTCAATATGATGCCACCAATTTGATACAAATGTGTGCTGTATGTTTGTATCAAAATGAGAGGGCACTCCTCGCCCCGCACTGAAGTGCTTAAGGGCTTCAAGATGAACTGTAGGATCCCTTGTACAAATCCGAGAAAAGTGGAAGAAATACTCATGTGAACTAAGTGTTTTGCAAAGAAATTCTCAGGCAATTCAGCCACAATCTAGGCTACAGGGAGACAGAAAAATACTCTTTAAGAGATTAAAAAAAAAAAAAAGTGGTAGAAAGAATACCTGTCAAACTGTGTGCAGACCCCTCCTACAGAAAAACCCCCTACTTCACTTACTATAACATTTGTCTTGAGTTTCTTTCATCCTAATCTTACCATCCTCGTATCATTCCTTTATGTACTGGTATAAGCTCTTCCATATTACCTGCCAAGATGCTGCTAGATTAAGATCTCTATGCTTAAGAACTTTCATAGCAGCTTGGCCTTCAGCAACTCATTTCCCCATTTCTGAAAACAGCAGTAGGGGGGGACCATGCTGTTCCTCTCTGGAGTGAGCACCCAACCTGGCCTGGCCAATCCAAACTTTATTTCCGGGAATGTCGGGGAACTCTAAGACCAGGAAGAGCAACTGAGTAACACTCATAGTACATGTATTCACAGCCTTGCTGATAGAAGGGGAAATTGGAGTAAAAAGGCAACAAAAATGCAGAAAGGAGAGAAAAGAAGTTAGGAAGAAGGGATCCCAGCTTTATCTTGGCAGGTCAAGGAAATATTCTGGCCTCCATTCAAGGGAAAATAGCAAAAAACAACTCTAAAATACATACCAATACTGTAGCCACATTATTTGGAAAAGCTTTGGCAAGGATAGAAGATGATGCGGTTATTGCTGCAGCAAAGCTTATCGCATCCATTACTCTCACTAGAAAACACATAGTAATAAATATTGGGCCTTCTGGAACTTGATCCAATAAACTAAAACGAGAATAAGACAATCCTCAAGTGTCAAGCCGGTTTTTATTTATTCCTCCTTTTTAGTTGCACTCACAGGAAAGAGTAATACATCACCCATAGTTATTAGAATAAATCTACAAGGAACATAGTTTTTGTAAGAGCTGTTTTGTTATATTTTCAGCAGAAGGAAGTTCCCTATTTATTTTTGGTAAAGATCGAAGTCACAAGGACAGCTTAGGTTGCCCTTTTTCTGCTGATTTCATTGATCTCCTAGACGATAATAAGAAATAGGCTCTTTGGAATATGTAGATGACTCTGAAAGCCCTGAAGTATCTCCCATGGTGGAGTTCGTCTTTTAAATAAAAAAGTGTGAATGCAGACAAGAGAAAAAGCCTGCTGCAGAAAATTTTGTAAAGCATCCACTTTGTTGAACATAATGGTTTCCCTGAGTTTATCTCATCATAATCTTGCCATCCTACTATCGTTCCCTTACGTTCCCCAAGTACTTATAGAAGCTCTTGCACAGTATTTGCCTCTATGCTGAAGAACTTTCCAGCTGCCTTGCGTTTGGCACACATTTCATCTTTTCCTGGAAACAGCAACAGGGAAAACCATGCTAATCCCCACTCTGAAGCGAGCCCACCACCGACCTGACCAATCAGAATATTCCACCCCCACCCCACCCCACCCCCACCCCCGGCAATAGGGATGGGCCATCAACAAATATCCAGCCAGTGAGGCCTCATCTGCTACCCTACCAGGCACCCCTGGGAGACTGGCACCCCTCCTGGAGCTACGAGGGGCCATGTTGCCACCACAAAGGGAGAGATCACCCAGGAGCAAATCACAAGAAGAAAGCAAAGCCAAGAAGTCAAGAAAAACTTCTGATGACTCCGTTTTTAACATCTGTATCCTGATGTCTTTGAGCTGATTCTTTAGAAGAGAAATTCACTTTTTTGCTTAAGCCAAAAAGTTTCTGTGATTAGGAAAAGTAAGTTAAGATTCTGTCACTCTTGCTGGGCAGGGTGGCTCACGCCTGTAATCCTAACACTCTTGGAGGCAGGTGGTTGCTGGAACTCAGGAGTTTGAGACCAGCATGAGCAAGAGCAAGACTCTGTTGCTACTAAAAACAGAAAAACCAGCTGGATATTGTGGCATGCCCGCCAGTGGTCTGGAAGCTGAGGCAAGAGGATCACTTGAGCCCAAGAGTTTGAAGTTGCTGTGAGCTATGACACCACAGCACTCTACAGAGGGTGATAAAGAGTGACTCTGTTTTTAAAAAAAAAAAAAAGACTCTGTCACTCCAAGTCACAGTAATTCTAAAGCACAGATTCAGTGGTTCAGCACCCGTAGTTCAGTGGTTAGGGCACTGGCCACATATATCAGGGCTGGTGGGTTTGAACCTAGCCTGGGCCTACTAAACAACAATGACAACTACAACAACAACAACAAAAAATAGCTGGTTGTTGTGGTAGGAGCCTATAGTCCCAGCTGCTTGGGAGGCTGAGGCAAGAGAATCACTTAAGCTCAAGAATTTGAGATTGCTGTGAGCTAGGACACCACAGCACTCTACTGAGGGTGACATAGTGAGACTCTGACTCAAAATAAAAAAAGAATCGATTCAATGGCCAGTGTAATGGTGATCCCCTGGAGGACTGTTTCCATGAGATTAATGCCATTCATTCTTGTTCACTACTCACCAACTCCTTCCGCCATTTGTCACATGCTATGCCTTCAACAGACAATAATGGTGCCATTGACTTAAAGAGCTATTTATATTTAAACTAAAGATAGACTATACAATCTGTTCAAGTTCCCAAATGAATCAGAAAATGACTTACCCAAAGAGAACTGTAACTCCTCCCGAGACAAACATTCCTGTTACAAACATAAATTTTGCTCCAATATGTATAATCTACAATAAATGTCAAAGAAGAGTGGCAAATTGATGACTTCTACAAGTCTATATTGACATAAACAAATCTACTACATTGGAAAATACAGGATTGGGGGAAGACACACACAGTTAATATAATAATTCTTCAATGGAGTGCCAATACACATTGCTTAAAAACATGGAAGGAGTTTAAAATCAATCATTGCTAAGGAGGGAAGTGTCAAGAGCACCACAATTTATAAAACTGTAACAGTGGTTATTTCTGCATCGACGCAAATTCTAGATTAGTACATTAGAATAACTTATTACATGATTTAAAAAGTTAAACATGCACATGAATTTTAATACTTACATAGTTTCCAAATATCAAACATGCCAGCAACTCAAACAAAGCATAACATCCAAAAATCATACCAATAACGGTATTGCTGGCTCCCTTCTTTTCAGCCTTTAAAGAAAGAGAAACGAGAACTAAGTATGAAAGATGAATTAGGACCAGGATGGAAAAAATGGAATATTGGATTACAGCATTATCTTTTTGTGATCTTTACTTGTATAGTATTTCAAAGAGTACATTAAAATAACAGAAAAGGGAAGGAAGGGGAACTAGTTTAGATAGTAACACTTAGTCCCTAGTTCCCCTCCAATCCTAAATTTGATATGGATGGCATTTATCCTAATTCTACTTCATTTGAACTTCAAATGCTATTACTATGATATACTACTAAATTCACATAAAGAAATAGAAGGTTTAAAAAGCTTTTTCAAACCCTAGAAACATGGCAGATCTTCACATTAGGTTCTAACCATAGCAATTTCAAGAGTCAAAATATGAGTTTAATTTCTTTAAGAGAGAATTGACAACTTAGCATTCTATGAAGTGCAAAGCCTGAACTACAGAAGTCTTACCAGAAGTCATTTATTGAGCACCTTGGGTGTGTCAGGCATGGTGCCAGTAGTGACTATTTATGATCAGAAGAGTCCAATTTAGATCCATTCTTTCACCAGAGTCTCAGTTTTTTCAAAAACAACTTCATTGTTAATACTGAGATGTGTGCATACCCACTTCCAGGGGTGGAAGTCAGGGGTAAGTCATTTTCTGATTTGTTTAGGAACTTGAACAGATCAGTAATACTGAAATGTGTGCATACCCACTTCCAGGGCTGCACATACACACATACTATACACCCTTCAAAATCCATTCCCTACAACGGCTATGATCACATTGCTTTACCTTTTCTAACTACAATACTACAATAACGACAATTTTTAGATAAAAATTTTTCTCCATACCTTCCTTGTAAAGATACCATCATCATTCAATCCTTGTCTTTTTCAAGAACATTCTTTTCATGTCAGACTATGCCTCTTTAAATAAACTCTACATCTCTGATAGCATCACATGATAGGAAACCAGACAGGTAAACTCTATTGTTCCAAGTTAAGTATTAGGAAGAGTCACCCCCTTACTCTAGGAAGGTCCAGGTACTCAGGGACCAGACAGTGGGTGAGGGCAAAAAATGGACCTATAGTTCTGTAGTAATTACTGAGGCAGAATTTTAAGCTTATTAATTCTACAAGCTTCATAATTGGCCCTTCCCAGCTAGAGACCTAAACAAAAAGGTCTCTCATGAGGACAGATGAATGGCCAACAAACATATGAAAAAATGTTGATCATCCCTAATCATCAGAAAAATATAAATCAAGACCACTTTGAGATATCTTCTAACCCCATTTAGAATGACCCACCTTGCAAAGTTGCAAAGCAATAGATGCTTGCATAGGTATGGAAAGAAGGGAACACTCTTACACTGCTGGTAGGACTGCAAACTAGTACAGCTTCTGTAGAAAGAAGTATAGAGATTCCTCAAAGAGCTAAAAGTAGACCTACCATTTGATCCTACAATCCCATTACTAGATATCTACCCCAAAGAAAAAAAAAGAATATTTTATCATTAAGGATATTTGCACTAGAATATTTACAGCAACATGATTCATAACCGCAAAGATGTGGAAACAACCCAGGTGCCCTTCAACGTGGGAATGGATTAATAAGCTGCGGTATATGTTTACCATAGAATGCTATTCAGCCATAACTGGCTATTCCCTTTCCGTTTAATAATCGCCACAAGAGATAATGATGTGGAGACAAGAGATATCTCATTATTAAGATGCCTTTAATGGCACTGCAGCAAAAGGCTATGCTGTTTAGTGGATTGGAAAATGAAGCCTACGATTCTACTACACCCAGGTCAGCTTCCTCAAAGGGAAAGTATTATCAAAAGAGTTGATTAAAATGCAGGTAGAACATTCCTTGGTCAAATTACATTATCTTCAGTTTTTGCTTAATAGATCTGATAGGTATTTAGTTCTAGAACCTATCAGGACATGTATAATGGTTAGAGCATCTAGTATTTTATTGGACCCTCACTATGAGCCAGCATCCCTGTTAAGTGCTATGGAATTGCTCTGGGACTACAAATGTCTGTCTATAGCCCCTTGTTTTATTTCTGAATAAAACATATTTTAATTCTTTAAAAATGTGACTTTATTCTTCAGTTGACACCTCCTATGAGCAAAACATTCAGTCCAAAACTTGAAACCACACACCCACGCCTGGTTTTACTTTGTCTCTCTTCACTTGGAGGACACTAACATTAGTTGCCTTCACTGAGTTCCAGCTGAGCCGTGAAACGCCTTCCCAATGGGTCTGATCCACTCTACTTCTTCTCCATCTTAATTCTACAGATTCCCATCATCATCATCATTATTATTTTTTTTTTTTTTTTTTGGCCAGGGCTGGGTTTGAACCTACCACCTCTGGCATAGGGGGCTGGCACCCTACTCCTCTGAGCGACAGGCGCTGCCTCATTTTTTTTTTTAAACCCCAATCTGCCCACGCTACTCTACCTTGCTCAGTCACCTTGATGACTTCCCACTAAGTCCTTGGCATGCATACAAGTACTTTTCCATGCTACCTCGAGCCTGCCCCCAGATCTTCTGTCTCTTAGACCTCACTCCACTCTAGGCTCAAGCCAGTTCAAGCTGTCTGTTATTTTCCAAAAACAAGCCATTCACTTTTCTATTTCTGTGACCTAGAATGCCAGTACCACGGTGTTCACCTAAGGAACTACTACCTCTTAAGATATTGCCTATGAAGTCCCTTTCAGTAGCCCCCTTCTTCTGTCCCTAGTCCACCATGACACCCATTCGTCTTTTGAAAGTCTCACAACATTCTGGACATCCTTTTCTTAAAGCATATCCAAACAATCTTAAACCCTCCCCCCACCCATATTTTTTCATTCCCCATGGACAAAGAAGGGACATTTTCCTGATTTTTTTCTGCCCTAACAACTCCAAACTCCAGAACAAAAACTCTCTGAAACTCTAGTGAATGGAACTAAATTGGTGAAGTCACAACATCTGAAACTGTTTCTCCATTTGCAAAATGATGAGAGTCTCACTATATAGATGGATGGAAATAAGCATTGAAACCCAAGGAGTATTCTGAGAGCACAGTATTGTTCCTTTAGCAGAGGAGCCTCTTGGCTCGGCGCCTATAGCTCAACCGGCTAAGGCGCCAGCCACGTACACCTAAGGTGGCAGGTTCGAATCCCCAGCCCGGACCCGCCAAACAACAATGACAGCTGCAACCAAAAAATAGCCGGGCGTTGTGGCGGGCGCCTGTGGTCCCAGCTACTTGGGAGGCAGAGGCAAGAGACTCGCTTGAGCCCAGGAGTTGGAGGTTGCTGTGAGCTGTAATGCCACGACACTCTACCCAGGGAGACAGCTTGAGGCTCTGTCTCAAAAAAAAAAAAGAAAAAAAAAAGCAGAGGAGCCTCTTGAGCTTTTGTGGCACGCAGAGGGAAGCACTACATGTTATCAAAGCAGTCAGAGAAGTGAGGAGCACTGCCATCCAAGTATTTGGCAAAGAGCACAAAATAAAATACACAGGCATATTACTCAATTTCACTCAAGCCAGCCCCATTCATGTCATATTACATCCTATTGACATCCAGAATCCAGCGGAACTCAACTAAGGGTTAGTCCCTTTCAGTCTGTGCCATTAGCTACGGATCCTAACACTATATAAAAGGCTGTGCTTGGAGGGAACTAGGTGCTATTTATCAGAATTCATCCTTTTTTCAAATATTGCCACTGGAGTCCTTAAAAATTCAAGTGAGAAGCTTTTAGATATTAAAGATAACATTCCTGTGTTACATTAGTTAAAAAAAAAAAAAATTCAAGTCAGAAGAGGGGACTCAGTCAATCACAACTTCCTAATTCCAAAATATGAATAAACCAGAAACTCCAGGAGAGAGTTACTGTCTCAACACAGACCTTTGCGTTAGCATTTAAATCTCAGTTTTATCAGTTGCAGAAACCAAAGGAAGAGTAATCAGACTATGTAATAAGCAAAGTAATCTTTGAAAGATTGATTATATTTAGGTGAATCACCTCCCAAGCAGATGTTCTTTCTGACTGGATTTTTTCCCCCGGTATCAAGCATTCTACAAGTACTCTATTGGCTGAAGTTCTGTACATTATGTGTACTACATATAGATTTTTACATTTTACATATTGTAAAATGAAATAAATTCAAAAGCTTTTTAAAAAATGAAAGGTCCTATGGATATAAAAATGTCTTACCTCTTTGGGGAAAAAGGGTCCCAGGATAGAATAGCACATCATGGAACCTAAGTTCACAGAAGCTGCAGATATCAGTACATAAAGCTGTTCCCTTGAGAATCGCCTGCGTGTTTCTCTGGCACATCCAGCAGGGCCATCACCTTGAATGCAAACACACTGCAGTTAGGCATGTAATTGGGTCTATCAACGGGAATATACCAGTGTCATTTCTGTGCACAGAACATGCACTCTAAAGACAACATTTGCTGAACTTTGAGCTATTTTGAATACAGCACATTTGACCAAAGCAAGCACAATCCTGTACATCACAGTAATTTTGAAAACGTATCACTTGCATTTACATACCACCCCGTTAGAATTTCAATGCAGAAATTATCAAGCCTTCTGATCTGTCTCCACCTTAAAGGCCTATTTCTCTGTTCCTTCACAACTCCCTTCAAGACAGCAGCGTGGAGTTTGTAACTAGCTTCATATACCAGGTGAGCTCAGTAATGTTTTAAGCATGTCACGTCAGCTGTTTATGAAGAATTCTAAGACAGTCTTGAAGTCAAATGAAGTGTGAGCAGGAGAAAACAAGCTAAATAATTCAACTGCTGAATGAGTACTTAACAAGATATGCCTCTGCAAAGGCAAGTTCCCCCCAATCTGTAAATCAATAGATTTTTACACTAATTACTGGTCTTTTGCATCATGCTCTATTTTTCAAAAGTTGCCACTAGAGCCCAGGAAAGGAAAAAAATCTGTGCTACATGAGGAAGTCTTAAGAATCATTGAAAAAAATTGGAGTAGATGAAAAAGGGAAATGAGAAAAGTTAAAAACAAGGGAACAACAGTGGGTATTCCAAAGATACTGTCTTACATTTGCCCAGTGGCGTACTTAATTTGAATTCATTGTTAATAATCACACAGTCCTTCAAAGCAGCGCTAGAGGGGAAAAAAGTCATTAGAGACCGGAGTGCCATAAATAGCTCCTGAACTTTACCCCTTCCAGAGAGAAAAGAAACGCTGGCCTGAACCTCAGAGTCAGGCCCAGCCTTACCAATCTCTCAGAAACAAACCAAGCTAAAGTCAATTCAATCGCTGCTACGGAGAACCGAAGTCTCCGCGGCGCTGCGGGCCACCTCGCTCTCGGTCACCTCCTGGTGGGCGTGGGCCCTCTGGGTCCCCCGGCGCGTCCATGTGGACAGCGTGGACTCTGCTGCCGCCGCCCCGGTTCCAAACCTTGGACTCGACCTCCACCGAGCGGACGGGCCGCAGCTGCTCGGCGCGACCCCGGCACCCGGCTTCTCTGCCGGCAGGGATCGGCCCGGAGCTCAGAGACGCCTTCAAGGACTGCAGTTACCCGGGGCGGGCCGGGGGCGGGCCGGGGCGGGCCGGGGGCGGAGCAGGGCTGTTTTTCTTTTTCTACTATTATAATCCACCACCTCAGCTGCTGAAACTCATGTGGTCCTTTTTCATCCCGTACCAGAAAAAAAAAAAACAAAACAAACCAGTCTATATTCCTTACAGCCGAGCCGGCTCTATCTTAAAATGAGTCCAATTTTTTTCTTACTAAAAATAAGAAAGGAAGCTTATGTAGACACACAAAAAGGTGAAGGAGTATTTCAACTGAAAGACACAAAAGTGAATTAGAAAATTAGAGTTATTTTTCACAGTGGGTGAATGAGACCAGACCCTGATAAACTGGGAATGAATTAACCAATGTGAAGCATATGGAGTCAGAAAACGACTTGCAAGGATAGGAATGAAAGTTGAGGAAGCCTGGCAGAGTGGCTAGAGTATGACCTCGGAGGGAGATGCTCGCTTTCAAGCCAAGGCACTTACTAGCTGTGTGTGACTTTGGCTGACAAGGTCGGTTTCTTCAACTGTTCATCTACGATTATCTTTTTTTTTTTTTTTTTTTTTTTTGAGA
>NW_003852397.1:26907048-26912048 GCF_000181295.1 Otolemur garnettii
AGCTGTGAGCATGGTGATAAGGGGTGTAAGTACCTGGCATGTGAACATGATGGCCGCTACCTTATCACTCCTACACTTAGAATTTTCTGACAAGAAAAAAGTAAGTTTCATTTATCTTCACCTTACTTACTATTGGGGAAGGGTTAAAGTTTGGGGACTAGGAAATGCTTGATTTGAAGCCAAAGCAAAATAAAAGACTGAGTTGCCGTCTTGTGCCAGGCATTGTGCATTTAAAGATGAAGGAGCCCCATCCAACCTTTGTCCTCAAGTAGCAAGCACATCACCTTTCATCAGATATAACCAACACTAATTAATAATTTACCGTAGGAAGGGTAGGGTGGCTCACCACACCCTAATAATCTAATCCCAGCACTTTGGGAGGCCTAGGCAGGAGGATTGCCAGAGACAAACAGTTTGAGAACAGACTGAACAACATATTTTCTACAAAAATATAAGAAAGAAAAAGTAACCAGGTGTGGTAGTGCACACCTGTAGTCTTAGTTACTAAGGAAACTGAGGCAGGAGAATTGATTGAGCCCAGGAGTTTGAGGTTGCAGAGAGCTATGAAGATGCTACTGTGCTCTAGCCCCCTCAACAGATTGTGACCTCGTGTCTTAATAATAGTAATAATTATTCTCATCATTACTAAAATGTAGTGGATTCTATAGCAATGGTATAGGACAAGTGGTGTCCCAGCCAGCTCAGTGGAGCTGGGTGCGTGGGGGGCGGACCAGCTGCCTCTGCCTTGGCAGTTTTGGTGCGGTGGTAGCAGGCAGGGGAACCAGCAGGCTGAAGGGTAGGCAGGGGGGTCCCCCCACAGGAGGTTCCAGTAGCCAGAGGGGCCAAACAACTGCTGGGGAGACACCAGAACCTTAGGTTTCCCTCCCCTTGCACTTACCGATGAACCAGAAACCCCCATTTCCTAGGCCTGGTCAATTTCATGTAAGTTTCCTAGGTTTGGGAATGAAAGGGATTGTAGCCATTCATTCATGTCCCAGATATGCAGTCCCAGACACTCTGTCCCAGACATGCTAAATGTAATTACTGAACGCTCCCCAAATGTAACTACAGAGGGCCCCATGAAACTATATATATATACATATGTATATATGTATGTATCTCCTCCTAGACAAAAGGGGAGAGAGAGAGAGAGAGGGAGGGAGGGAGGTTTTCTATCCTGACTTGGGAGCTTTGTTGTTTTATATTCTTTTCAATAAATAAATCCTGGCTTAGCACTGATCTGTGGTCCACAGATTCATTCTTCGAATCACCAAGACCAAGAACCTACTGAAGACGAAATTCCAGTATCAGCAACATATTGAAGAACTGTCTGATTTGGCAAAATGGGTCCCGGATAGCTTCCTGAGGAAATGATGCTACCTTGGGTCTTGAAGATTATGTAAAAAATTCCTGAACTGCCAAATATATTCACATAGTAGACAGAGGCTTTAGAAAGTGGCCTTACAGAATCTTTAGTGTCTAACCCCTACCAGCTATTCTAATCTCCTTTAACTCTATATTCTCTCTCCAATCTAACACCAAATGTGGAGGGGGATTTTCCTGAATTATTTCTTGAATGATCACATTTCCTTTTTTGCTCTCCTTATGCAGATGTTGGGTCACTTTTGTTGCTTTTAAAAAATTTTTTTACATAAATTTGTTTGGTCTTTTTTATGTCAAGAGAGAATTTGAACATGGGCCCCCCCACCACCACCACCACAAATTACGCAGCTGAGTTTCCCCCATTTGGGGAGCACATCCAGAGTTCAGTGGTTATTTCTCATTCTGAGAAAATAGCCTTTGTGATTGTGGTATCTCCTACCAGTGACTTATTGATTTTTCTTCTTCTACTTTTCTTCACTCTTTTTCTCCATCTCCCATCTTATAGAAAGTTTTCCCAGCTTCGCCTTGCAATCTTTCAACTGTATTTTTCATTTCTGTTGCCATCTGGTTCTCTCTCTCCATTAAGCAACCATTCATGAGCATTCGTTTTTTTCTTTCTTTCTTTCTTTCTTTTTTTTTTTTTGAGGCAGAATCTCACTTTGTCACCCTTGGTAGAGTGCCGTGGCGTCCTAGCTCACAGCAACCTCAAACTCTTAGGCACAAGTGATTCTCTTGCCTCATCCTCCCAAGTAGGGTGGGACAACAGGTGCCAGCCACAACACCCAGCTATTTTTAGAGATGAGGTCTTGCTCTGGCTCAGGTTGGTCTCAAACTCCTGAGCTCAGGCAATCTACCCGCCCTGGCCTCCCAGAGTGCTAGGATTCCAATTGTGAGCCTCTGCGCCCAGCACAGTGCAAATTTTTTCATATGTGTGTCATCAAAAAATGTGTGTTCTTTTTTGGGTCCGTCTATATTTAATTTACATAAAGGCTATTCATACTCTTAACCTCTCTACTTGTAATCTTTGCCTCACATCCTCCCCCCAGATGATCAATGTTATAATACAATTAAATATACTGTTGTGTTAGTTTTCTATGGCTGCCATAAAAAAGGACTGCAAACTATGTAGCTTAAAAAACTAGGTCTGTAGGCCAAAACTTAAACATCAGTTTCACTGAGCCAAAATCAAGGTGTTACCAGGATCTTGCTCTCTTCAGAGGCTCTGGGAGAGAGTCTGTTTCTTGCCTCTTGCAGTTTGTGCTGGCTGTTCTCATTCTTTGTGGCAACATCATTCTGATCTCTGCCTCTGAAATCTTTCTTTGCTACTCTCCTGTAAGGATACTTTAATTATATATAGGGCCCATCTAAATAATACAGAATGAGCTCCTCATCTCAAAATCTTCAGTTTACTCACATCAACATAGACCCTTTTTACAAAGAAGGTATCATTTATAGGTTCCAGGGATTAGGACATGCATTGGGGAGCCATTACCAGACCACCACAATTATCTATTCAGTTTTATATACTCATTTATACATATATACACATATGGGACATTTTTTCTTTTTAAACTTAAATGGAATAATATGGTCTCTGTTCAAATGCCACCTCCCCCGAAAAATTCATCATATCTCCTTATTCAAAATATCATCCCAATCACCCTGTGTCATTTCACCCTTCTTTATTTTTTTTCCCTAGCATTTGTATCAATTTGTCTTTTTATTTATTTATTTTGAGACAAAGTCTCACTATGTTGCCCTCAGTAGAATGCCATGGCATCACAGCTCATAGCAACCTCAAACTCTAGGGCTTAAGTGATTCTCTTGCCTCAGCCTCCCAAGTAGCTGGCATCACAGGTGTCCACCACTGGCCATTTTTTGATTGCAGTTGTCATTGTTGTTTGGCAGGCCCGGGCTGGATTCGAATCCACTAGCTCCGGTGTATGTGGCTGGCAAGAGATGAGGTCTCACTCTGGCTCAGGCTAGTCTCAAACTGATGAGCTCAGGCAATCCACCTGCCTGGGCCTCCCAGAGTGCTAGGATTACAGGCATGAGCCGCCGCACCCAGCAGAAATAAATTTTTGTTGTTTATAAGCCACTCAGTCTTCGGTATTCTGTTATCGCAGCCCAAACTGACTAAGACAATGTAGGTAGAGGGAATAAATCATGCTGATTTTTGCAAAGAAACAACCTTTAGCTTTTTATGTTTTCTAAATTGTTTGCCCGAGAGAATTTGAGATAATTTTTTCAATTATTTTCCAAATAATGGATTTCTTTTCTTTCTTTCTTTCTTTTTTTTTTTGAGACAGAGTCTCACTTTATCGCCCTCAGTAGAGTACTGTGGCGTTACAGCTCACAGCAACCTCCAGCTCTTGGGCTTAGGCAATTTTCTTGCCTCAGTCTCCAGAGTAGCTGGGACTAGAGGCACCTGCCACAACATCCGGCTATTTTTTGTTGCAGTTTGGACCAGGCCAGGTTTGAACCCCCCACCTTTGGTATATGAGGCTGGGCCCTACCCCCTGAGCCACAGGCACCACCCGGATTTCTGCTTTCATCTTTATTTTTTTCCTTTCTTCTACTTTCTTGTGGTTCACTTTGCCCTTATTTTCGAAGCTTCTTACAGCAGAAGGTTAGCCCATTGATTTGAGCTCTTTCCTCTTTTATGATATTAGCATATAAGGCTTAAAATTTCCTTCTAAGCACTGCTTTAGCTACATTCCACACGTTATCATTCACTTTGAAATATTTTCTAACTTTCTTTGTGTTTTCGTCTTTTATTCATGGGTTAATAGGAAGTATGTTTCTAATTTAAAATTACTGGGGGATTTTCTAGTATCGTTATATTGATTTCTAACTGAATTCCATGATGGTAAAAGAACGATTCTGGAACAATTCAATCCTTTAAAATTTATTGACATTTATTTTATGGCCTAGCATACATTCTTCTTTGTAAAGAGTACCATGTGTACTTGAAAATAGTAATATTCTATAGTTGTTGGGTATCAGGTTTTATCAAAGTCAATTAGGTCAAAGTGATAGTTTTGAGCATATCTTCTGTAACTTTACTTATTTAGTCTGATACTAGAATTTCGTCTTGTCTCCTGGCTGGCTCACCAAATCTGATACCGGACTTTCAGGTTCTTGGTCTCGGTGATTTAAAGAATAAATCCCAGACCACGTATCAGTGGCAAGACAATTTATTTACAGAAAAAGAATACAAAAACACTAAAGTTTCTGGTAGGGAGAGAAAACCTAAGTCGGGAGAGAAAGGCTCTCTCTCTGTTTTTTTCTCTCCATTTAGGGGTATGTATAGCGCATTGGTACTTTCTATATGAGGCCAGGAAATGAATGGACCCAGTCCCCTTCCGCTGGGGCAAGGTGAATGAATGTATGAATGAATGGACCCAGTCCATTCTGCTAGGGAAGGTGAATGAATGCATTAATGAATGGACACAGCCCCTTCCACTGGGGCGAGGTGAATGAATGTATGAATGAATGGACCCAGTCCCTTCTGCTAGGGAAGGTGAACGAATGCATTAATGAATGGACACAGTCCCTTCCGCTGGGGCGAGGTGAATGAATGTATGAATGAATGGACCCAGTCCCTTCTGCTAGGG
>NW_003852397.1:26912615-26971891 GCF_000181295.1 Otolemur garnettii
AATGCATTAATGAATGGACACAGTCCCTTCTGCTGGGGCCAGGTGAATGAATGCATTAATGAATGGACACAGTCCCTTCTGCTGGGGCCAGGTGAGTGAATGTATTAATGAATGGACACAATCCCTTCTGCTGGGGCCAGGTGAATGAATGCATTAATGAATGGACACAGTCCCTTCTGCTGGGGCAAGGTGAATGAATGTACTAATGAATAGACACAGTCCATTCACGGAATCGAGGCCTAGGAAACTTACATGAAATTGACCTAGGCAGAGGAAATGGAGGTTCCACATTCAGTCATAAGTGCAAAAGGAAGGAGACACCAAGGGGCCAGTGTCTCCCCAGCAGTTGTCCGGTCCCTTTGGCTACTAGGGCCTCCAGTGGGGGAGGGAGGCTCCCCCCTCCTTGCCTATGTTCCAGCCTGCTGGTTCCTCTGCCGGCTGCCCCGGCACCAACACGGCCAAGGCGGAGGCGGGGTCCTCCAGTCCTGCTCGGTTGAGCTGGCTGGGGCACCACCTGTCCTGTATCATAACCATTCTATCAATTAGTGAAAGAGGAATTATTTAAATCCCCAATTTTGATTTGTGATTGGTTTATTATACCATTTAATTCTGTCAATTTCTGAAGCTGTCATTATTTATATCTAACACACACACATATTCACATATTTGTATATATTTATGAATACTGTTATCTTTCCCCAATGAATTCACTCATTTGTCATGGTGAAATTTCACTGCTGTTACTCTTGAAATATATCTTATCTGGTATTAACATAATCACTCCAGCTTTTTTATGTTTATTGGTTGCATGGTATATCTTTTCCCATCTTTTTACTCTTCACCTGCCTGTGTCTCTATATGTAAAATGTATCTCTTGTAGACAGAATATAGTTGATTTGTAAAAATTCATTCTGACAAGGCCAGGTTCAGTGGCTCATAGCTGTAATCCTAGTACTCTGGGAGGCCAAGGTGGTGGATAGCTTGAGTTCACGAGGTAGAGACCAGCCAGAGCAAGAGAAAGACCCTGTCTCTACTAAAAATAGAAAACTAGCTTGGCATCATGGTGGGTGCCTATAGTCCCAGCTACTTAGGAGGCTGAGGCAGGAAGATCACTTTAGCCCAAGAGTTTGAGGTTGCTGTGAGCTATGATGTCACAGCACTCTACCCAGGGCAACAAAGTAAGACTGCCTCAAAAAAACCAAAAAAAATTCATTGTGACAATTTTTACCCTGTAATTTGAGATAGTCTACTTACATTTAAGCTAGGTATTGTCATGGTTGGCTTTAAGTCTACCATTTTATTTTTTTGTTTTATATCTTACAGTTTTTGTTTCTTTCTACCTTCTTTTTGATTTAATGGAAAACATTTTAGGATTTTAATTTATCTTTCTGTCTTTTTAGCTATATCTCTTTCCATTATTTTTAGTCGTTGCTTAGGTATTATAACACACATTCCCAAATTTTTCGGTCTACTTAGAGTTAATATGGTAGCATTTCATGTAAAAATAAGAAACTTGGAGATCCCCAGGATTGTAAAGAAGGCCTTACCTAGCAGCCACTTCTGTCTTTATTATGACGATGATGATAGTTTTATCAACACTTTCTATAATGACCATGCTTACAAATGGCTCGACACTCGTATCACAGTGGTTACAGCAACGGCCACCTGCACCGAGGCTGGCATGTTTGAACCCATCTAGAGCCAGCTAAACAACAATGACAACTGCAACCAAAAAATAGACGGGCATTGTGGTGGATGCCTGTATTCCCAGCTACTTGGGAGGCTTAGGCAAGAGAATCGCTTAAGCCTAAGGGTTTGGGGTGGCTGTGAGCTGTGATATCACAGCACTCTACCAAGGGTGACATAGTGAGACTCTATCTTAAATAAATAAACTAATTAAAGTAAATAAAAATAAAAAGCAACCAATGTCATTCACAAATAAAGAAATCATCTGGAAGCTGAACACAGGAGGGAAGCTGGCATCAGCTATAGCTCAGCGTCATGTGGGTGAAGCCACATGAAATAAGGAAACGAATGTGGCAGACAGCACAGATTCTCAACATCTAACAGTACTTATATAACGCTATAGGATGCCTGAACCAAAAAAAGTGCTTAAGGGCATCTTGTTCAATTGCCTACTTCATTTTTCAGAGGAAGCACTTGAGGCCCAGAGACTGGACGTCTCTCAACCAAGGCTCCAGAGCCAGAACACGATAGAGAGGAGATTCTATATCAAAGAATCCTTGAAGAACAGTCCTTTCCATTCATTATTGGGGTTATATAAATGATTATATAACTAGGACTTTCTGAGGATTAAATAAGATGGTTGTTTAAAGGGTTTACTGCTGTTACCTGTAAAGCAATTTACCTTATAAAGAACCCTGTATGAAAATATATGGGCAGGTCCTAACATTTTACCTTTCTCCTGTTCTAAATCATCCGGCACTTAGAACAGTGACTTGCAGATTGAAGGCACTAAACAAATGAATTCATTGACTGAAAAAAATCAGAAAAGCCTATGGAGTTGACGTCATAGTTAATGAAAAGCCATGTTGAGGACTACTAATCTATAAAGTAATGTCCATGATGAGTTAGCTGGAGGCTTTGAGCATCCCTGAAAATCACGTTTTAATTTGAAAACTTTTTAAATGTCCCTGCTTTTTAGGGTAGAAAATAAATACAATGGGTGGAAATAAGTGATAAGAAAGAGGAGTAAAAACTATGATATACTGCTGTAGTCCGGATTGTGTAAGTCTAACCCGCATTTATTACAGCATGTAGTTTTAACCTGAAGAAAAGTTTGAATTGAATCCCATTATGTCACAGGAAGAATCAAAGGAGAAAGAGAATTGGCAAGGGAAAAAAGACAAAAGAAAATAAGAAAAGTGTGTAGATGAGTAAGAGCGGAAAAGATTAAGAAAGGCTTTGGTAGTAGCTTGTAAAGTGGTATGTAAGGGAGGCCTTTAATTGCAAAACCCAGTTTATTGAGGAGTTAAAAAAAAAAAGTGTGTAGGTTGGGTGGCGCCTGTGGCTTAAAGGGGTAGGGCACCAGCCCCATATGCTGGAGGTGGTGGGTTCAAACCCAGCTCCAGCCAAAAACTGCAAAAAAAATTTGTCAGGGAAAATGGGGCTAGATTATTATGTAGCTAAGTATGAAGCTTATGCTAATAATTTTTGTATTGGAAGATTTTGTGTAACTCTCATCCAGGTTCTCCTAAGTCTTACTGAGACTGTTTCTTTATTTGTTTTTATTCCTTCTAGATGCTACCCAGAACAGTTTGGGTGCTGAGGCTACTCACTGTAGGGCTGACTTAGTTGTTTGTGTGAACATAACATACTGTGGGTGATAATTAGAAATAATATGTAACGTTTATAGACTAATAACAGACCAACGACACAGTAATTTATAAATGAAGAGTAGTGGCCCATAGAGCCACTAGTCTCAACTGACGTTAAAGTTTTTCCCTTGGGATACCACACACAGGAGGGTCTTAGTGTGGGATTCTAGGCCCCAGTGTTCCTTCCTATATTCCTATAGAGTAGCTCTAGTATTATCTGAGGAGTATTTCTTTTGAAAATGGGTTCTAATGCTATTTTTAAAAGTGTTTGAGAATTACATTTTTATTAGAGGATCACTAGAATGAAGCCAGTATGACTCTTATCCTGAGAACTGGAGCTACATTTTATATATACACATATAATATGTATACATATGCACATATATATACACGTGCGTGTGTGTGTGTGTGAGAGAGAGAGAGAGACAGAGACAGAGAGAGAAAGAGAGAGAAAGAGACAGAGAGAGGGAGAAAGGTAATATGTAAGGACCGGTCCATATACTTTCATATGGAGTTCTTTATAAGGTAAATTGCTTTACAGGCACAGCAGTAAACCCTTTAAACAACCATCTCATTTAATCCTCAGAACAGTATTATACTATTTTCACCATTTTACTGGCTCAGAAATGCAAATGGTTGCCAAAGGCCACACAGTGAACTGAAATTTTAACTCAGCTCAGCTGAGTCCTGACCACTTCAAGATACGAAATCTTTAATATGCCTTGGTCCAACTCTTCTTCCCAGCTTTGGTCTTCCAAGTAAGGTTTTACAGTACAACTCATAGATCCTTTCTATCATTCACTATGTTCTGCAGTTCCTCCTTCTTTGGCATCTATTGTGAGTTGAACTGTGTTCCCACAAAACTTAGGTGTTGAAGTCCTAACTCCCAGCACCTCAGAACAAGACTCTACTTGGGAAAATGATTTTTGTAGATGTAATTAGTTAAATATAGTCAGACAGGCCAAGTGCAGTGGCTCATGTCTGTAATCCTACCACTCTGGGAGGCCAATGCGGGTGGATTACTTGAGCTCAGGAGTTGGAGAACCACCTGAGCAAGAGTGAAAACATGTCTTTAAAAAGAGACATGGCACCTGTAGCCCCAGCTACTTGGGAGGCTGAGGCAAGAAGATCACTTGAGCCCCGGAGTTTTGAATTGCTATGAGCTATGACACCATGGTACTCTACCTAAGATGAGAAAGAGAGACTCTGTCTAAAAAAAAAAAAAAAAAAGATAAGGTCAGACTGGAGTAGATAGGCCCCTAATCTGATATGACTGGTATTCTTTCTTTCTTTGTTAGAGATGGGGTCTTCCTATGTTGTCCAGTCTAGATACAGTGGCTCTTCACAGGTGCGATGACAGCTCACAGCAGATTGAGCACCTGGGCTCAAGTAATTCTCCTGCCTTCAGCTCCCAAGTAACTGGGACTACAAGCATGCAACACTGGGTCTGGATTTTGGTATTCTTTTTTTTTTTTTTTTTGAGACAGAGTCTCACCATGTCACCCTGGTAAAGTGTCATGGTGTCACAGCTCACAGCAACTTCCAACTCTTGGCTTAGGCGATTCTCTTACCTCAGCCTCCAAAGTAGCTGGGACTACAGGCACCCACCACATGCTCGGCTATTTTTTTTTTTGGTTGTAGTTGTCACTGTTGTTTGGCAGGCCAGGGCTGGGTTTGAACCTGCCAGCTCTGGCGTATGTGCCTGGCGCCCTAGCCGCTGAGCTACAGGTGCCGAGCTGGCTTTTGGTATTCTTATGGAAAGAAAAAATTGGGACACAGAGTTACACACGAATGTGGAGAAATGTCATGCGAAGATTGGAGTTAGGCTAACACAAGTCAAGCAATATCGAGATCACCAACAAATCGCCAGAAGCTAGGGAAGAGGTATGTAACACTCTCCCATTCAGAAAGAACTAACCCTGGCAACCCCTTCATTTGGACTTCCAGCTTTCTGAACTATGAGATGTTATGTTTCTGTTGTGTAAGCAACCCAGTTTGTTGCACTTTGTTATTGGCAGCACTAGCAAACTATACAGCATCTACACTTAGATGATTCAGAAACCCAAATTTCTACTGTGCTCTCTTTTTCTGCCTAACAGCACTATTCCCTTTCTCTATCTATGCAACTTTTTAGCACAGTGAAGTAGAACCCGCAGTATCATTACCAACTGTGAGATATAAAGAGTCATCTTTGAATTCTTAGAGACCTCCCTCCCACAGTCGGGCAATCATTCAAATGGCTGAAGGGTTAGGAATAGGGGCTTTGAAGTCGACTGGGTTCAAATACCAGCTTCCACATTTATTAGCTGTGTGATCTTGGGCAACCCTCCAAGGCTTGCTTTCCTTGCCTGTTATAGAGGGCTACTACTGGCACCACCACACATGGTCCCTATCATCATCAAGGGAGAACATATATGATAAGAATTTAGTACATTGCCTGGCGTACAGAAAATGCTAAACAAAATTAACTACCCTTATTGCTCATAAAACAAACTTTAGAGCACATTCACTTTTCATATGTATTTCAGACTCATGTGTATACATTATTGTGTTATAATCTGATATCGTAAGAGCGACTAGCCGCCAATCTCTATTTAGCATGGTCTCCTACTTTTTCCAGTTTCTTAAATAGAGAGGAAGTAATCCCCCAAATCTCATATAGATAATTTATATAAAAGAATCTTTGCGACACCTTTATGTCCTTTTAACTTCATTTTGCAGGTTAAAGCCAGTCATATGTGTATTTCTAGATCTAAGTGATGTTAAGGCAGAGGTCCATGATCTCTGTGTCAATAGAATGAACAGAGTATGGGTAGCTAGAAGATAGACACCAAGTCTGAGTTGGTTGGTACTATGCTGGGACCGACCAAATATGTTGTTTTGCTATGATTATTTTCCCCACTTCTGTTTCTCAAGTCTTTACCAAATTCTCTGCTTCTTTCTTAAAATTATTTTGGTGAAGAAAATCTAGTATGCGTAGCGTATTAACTTTTCCTAACCTTAGCTAATAAGAAATGTGCTAGTATTTTAACACACAGCTAGTATTTTACTGAACAGAGTAAAACTGAAAGCTTTTCCTCTTAGAAGTGGAACCAAGTAAGGTTGTCCTCTGTCACCATTACTGTCACCAATTCAACATTGTGCTGGAAGTTTTAGCTATAGACAAGCCAAGAAAATAAAGGGCATCTAAATGGGAGCAGAGGAGGTTAAACTCTCCCTTTTTTGCTGATGATATGATCTTATACCTGGAGAATGCCAAAGACTCAACCACAAGACTCTTGGAAGTCATAAAAAATACAGTTATGTCTCAGGATATAAAATCAATGTCCACAAGTCAGTTGCCTTTGTATACTCCAACAACAGCCAAGATGAGAGGTTAATTAAGGACACAATTCCCTTCACCATAGCCCCAAAGAAAATGAAATACTTAGAAATATAACTAATAAAAGAGGTGAAGGACCTCTATAAAGAAAATTATGAAACCCTAGGAAAGGAAATAGCAAAGGACATGTACAAATGGAAGAACATAGAATGCTCATGGCTGGAAAAATCAATATTGTTAAAATGTCTATACTTCCCAGAGTAATTTACCGATTCAATGCCATTCTTATTAAAATACCAACATCCTACTTTCAAGACTTGGAAAAAATGATTCTGTGTTTCATATGGGACCAGAAAAAAACTCGTATAGCTAAGGCACTTTGGGGGTATCCCTATACCAGATTTTAGGCTGTACTACAAGGCCATAGTGGTCAAGACAGCATGGTACTGCTAAAACATTATTTACCACACTCTCTTTCAAAAATACAAGCGTGTTAAGGTAGCCAGAAAAGCCAAGAAAGCCAGTCATAGCTTGGTTCTTAGCCTTTGGTCTACTTAGAATACCCTCTCCTCTCCTCCTATGTTCACCTGCTGCGAAACTTAATTTTTTCTTGAGCCCTTTTCAAATGCTACCACAAACCTTTCCACATCATTCCAAATCCCTAAGTCCCTGCACTGGAGTCCTCCTGTGGCCCTGAAATATTCAATCTTTGGCTCACATCTTAATTCCAACACAAAAATGTGAAGTGGAAGAAGTTAATCTCATCATCATATACCATGGGAGTTTTTCTTTGAAGCAAAAGCTCAATGAACATTTGCATGACTTACTGATGGAGAGAAGCAGGTTCAGCATTTTAAAAATGAAACTCAAGGGCAGTGCCTGTGGCTCAGTGAGTAGGACACCAGGTCCAAACCCAGCCTGGGCCAAACAACAACCAAAAAATAGCCGGGCGTTGTGGCCCGCGCCTGTAGTCCTAGGTACTTGGGAGGCTGAGGCAAGAGAATCATCTAAGCCTAAGAGCTTGGAGGTTGTTGTGACCTGTGACGCCACAGCACTTTACCGAGGGTGAGCAGAGTGAGACTGTCTCTAAAAAAGAGAGAAACAATTAAAAATGAAACTCAAAGCATTTGAAAAGGTAAGCACGAACTGAATTTTTTTTTTTTTTTTTGCAGTTTTTGGCCAGAGCTGGGGTTGAACCTGCCACCTCCAGCACATGAGGCGCCCTACCCTTTTGAGCCACAGAACCGCTGAACTGTATTAATTTATTAAAGATTCAGTAAGTCTCTATTCTGGTTAACGCTCGCTGGCAAGTTTATTACCAAGTCTGCCATGATGAGCTGCTCACTGTATCCACAACGCTAGCACTCAACAAGTGCTTAATAGTTGTTGACTGGCTTGGCGACGTCTCAGGAGAGGAAACTAAAATAAACAAAAAAGGCAGTATTGGGTGGTGCCCGTGGCTCAAAGGAGTAGGGCCCCGGCCCCATATGCCGCAGGTGGCGGGTTCAAACCCAGGCCCGACCAAAAACTGCAAAAAAAAAAAAAAAGGCAGTACTTGGAACATTTAGCTGTGTTTCGTGCGTTTAAGGGAATTGCCCATCACTTCGATATTTATTTATTCATTCATTTAGAGACAGTCTCTCTTTGTTGCCCCTTGGTAGAATGCCCTGGCCGCACAACTTATAACAACCTCAAACTCTTGGGCTCCAGAGATCCTCTTGCCTCAGCCTCCCCAGTAGCTGAGAATACAGGTGCCTGCCACTAAACCCAGCTAGTTTTTCTACTTTTAGTATACATCGGGATCTCCCTCTTACCCAGCCTGGTTTCTAACCCCTGAGCTCAAGCAATCCACCGCCTTGGCCTCCCAGAATGCTAAGACTACAGGCGTTAAAACACGCCAGGCCACACTTCAAAATTTAAAACGTTGCTTCTGGGGCAAAAATTGGAGTTTGAGGGTTCTCGAATTCGATCACTAACTCTGCCAGGTCCTGGATGAAAAAGACAGGATTTCTCCGAGTGCGTTTCTCATTTCTGTACTCCCAGACCCTATCCCTGTGTCAGGCACAAGGTAGGTGTTTAAAATGCATCTAAAGAATCCTGATTTGCGCGGGACAAGCAATGTAGGGCACGATCAAGCATTCAAAACTAAACAAAAACAAACTTCGTTTAGAACCAACTCTCCCACTATGTTTAGAAACCAGAACTGACCAATACATGCCAGGAAAATGGGCTCTGTTAAGTGCTTAGAAAGAGTGAAAAGGCGTTGGCCGTTGTCTCTTGCAAACAAAGAGAGCACCACCCACGAAATGACACATTCGCGGACAAAGAGACTAAGGAGCGAAGGAACCCAACGCGCTTTCTCGCTAGCTCAGTCTAGTTGGGTCACTGGAAACCACCACGTGGTGGGGGAAGGGTTGAACTGACGTTTTGGGGGCGCCAGAACTCCGGGGGGAGGTCTAAGACCAGGCAGACACCAGTGCTTGACAAATCTTCTTTGGCCCCTCTCGCGCTCCATAGAAAGAACTTTCTGGGCTTTCACAGGCCACGCCCCTGGAAAAGACCCGAGGCTGCCCTCGGGATGCCTGCTGCGCGCACCGCGGACCGGCCGACCACGGGCGCACTTGTAATACTCTGGTCTCAGAATCGAATTGCCTCAATCCAGACGGAGAAACCCCCGAGGCCCGGCACCGCGAGAGCCGCCGCTCTAGTGGGCGGGAGTGCGCGTGCGCGCAGGGGGCCTAAGCGCCCATAAATACCGCTGTGCGTCGGGCGCGCGCCGGTGTCTGAATAACGCGGAGGCGGATGTTTGTGGTTAATGGAGGCCCCAGCTTGTTTCCTGACTGGTTTGTGGATCGGCTGGGATTGGTGGAGATGTGAGTCGAGGCTGACTTCCTTAGTAAGTTAGGGGTTATTTTTGCCTTTTTCCGGTGAGTTCAAGATTCACCTTCACGCGTAACCCACCGCCATGGCCGAGGAAGGGTGAGCCCAGGGGCTGGGGTCGGGCTGCCAGTGAGGCGCCGCCGCGAGCCTGCGGCGCGGGGCCGGGTGGGCCGGGTCGCCGGGAGCGCGCCTGTTGTAGGTTACGCCTCTGCAGTCTACGGCGTTCAGTGGTGCGAAGGTTTTAACTGAGGGTTCTGACTTGGCGCGGTTCAGCATTGCTGCTGAAGGTGTAATAGATGTGAACACCGCTTTACTAGAGGTGCTGAAGACCGCCCTCATCCATGATGGCCTTGCACGTGGAATCCGCGAAGCTGCCAAAGCCTTAGACAAGTACGTGTATCAGTCTCAATACTGTGGGTTGTTGCAACCGGAACAAAATTGCAGCCCAGGGGAAAAAGCGTGAATGAAGTTCATGATGTTAGCCCAAAAGTTCAGAGTGGCATCTATATCCATCCTAGGAAAAGGTATCAGCGCTCTTGTGAGTTGCTGTTCGCACTGGAGTTGAGACTTAGTTTTAGGCTTTGCGCCCGTAGGTCAGTGGTTAGGGCACCGGCCACATACACCAAGGCAGGCAGTTGCGAACCCGGCCCTGGTCTGCTAAACGACAGTGAGAGCAGTAACAAAAAAGTAGCCAGGCGTTATGTTGGGCGTCTGTAGTCCCAGTCTGAGGCAAGAGAATCGCTTAAGCTCAAGAGTGTGAGGTTGCTGTGAGCTGTGACGCTACGGCACTCTACCAAGGTGATATAGTGAGAGACTCTGCCTCAAAACAAACTTGCTCTTAGTCCAACAAAAACTACAGTGTTTGATTGATGACTTCAGTTGTCGGATACCCCTTCACTCTTGTTCCGAGTGACACATAACAATCTGACAAACTTGGAGGTTATGGGGTTAGTAGTTTTCTGGAGGTTAATTGGACAACCTTGTTGCATTTAACAGTTTAGAAACTATCCGGTTAAATTAATAATGAATAACTTAAGCATTTTGTCCTGAAGTTATTGCAGAAGCATTTCATTCTAAATGAATTTGGTAAGTGCAGTAGCTGTGGAAATACATTTGAATCTGGAATACTCGTTATGTTGGCAGAACAGCTTAACATAGAGCTGAGTTTAAGTGCATTTTTAGGGTCTCCACTGTTTACTTTGGTATAATCTAGCCAGGTGAATACATCCACTGTTGTGTGATGTAATGCATGCTGCAGTGCACTGGGCCCTGGTGTGAATCTTGTGTAGTATTGACAGGTTGGCCGTCCTGCGCTGTATTTTTGCAGTGGTTGGACCAGTAACATTACAACTGTATTTGGTAGTTGACATAACACATTTCTTTGGATATATGAGACTGATTTACCAGAAAGTTACCATTTTGACCACAAGTTTTTCAGTTACTTCCCCTATACAAACCTGGAATTTGGGGGGAAGAAATCTTAAGTGAAATTTACTTAGTTTTTCTTTAAGTGAACAAGATGGCTGGTAAGAATCATCGGATTTGAGCACTTATATGCACATTTGTGGGGTGGTATTCAATAAAGTGCAAGAGTGGTGGGTTTAGGTCTGGATTTTAACTTCATTGTTGTGTTTTGAATTTCAGGCACCCATCTTTGTGTGCTTGCATCCAACTGTGATGAGCCTATGTATGTCAAGTTGGTGGAGGCCCTTTGTGCTGAACACCAAATCAACCTAATTAAGGTAAGTTACTCATCTAAATTGATGTGTCTGGTCTGTTAGTACATCCTTTAGGAGAATTGGGCTAGTTAAGGGTCATTATGTTAAGACTGATGCTGTCCATAGTGATATTTGTCATACTAGTGTAAGAATTAGTTCCATAATCCTTAGTTTGTTTTCTACAAGTGTAAACGTACCATGGACTTGTCGTTGTTGGCTGTGTTAAGGCTTTTAATAAAAGCATTCTATACCTGTAGAACTAAAATGCTAATTTTGATGTTGATATAGAACAAAAGTAAGATAAAGTGCTGATAGGTGATCTTTTGTGCTGTACATGATGACAACTGGCTCCCTCTACTGAATTGTCATGAAGAAACTGCCATGTCACCCTTCTGACTACAGCCACCTGTTGGGTTTAATTTATTGTTAATGGCATTAATGCTTATTAATGTGACTTTTTTTTTTATTCTCCTGGTAGGTTGATGACAAGAAGAAACAGGGAATGGGTAGGCCTTTGTAAAGTTGACAGAGGGGAAACCCCATAAAGTGCTTGGTCACAGTTGTGTAGCAGTTTAGGTAAGTCACTTTGTTTTTAGGGTGAATAAAGGTTATGCTGGGTAACTGCATAACTTTGTATTAAGTTAAGTTTGAGGACCTTTTAAAGGAAAGAATACAATACTCAAAAGAGTTAAAAACATTTTCTGTGTTTCAAAAAAGAAAAATTTGATTATTAGTGTTATAGAAGTCAGCCAATTAATCTGCTTACCTGAATGTGTTTCTGCAGAAATTTTTTAAAAGCTGGCATTGAAGTTGTTAAGGGCCCTTAAAATGGCTGTAACAAATTTTAGTGATGTTACACACTTTCATAAGGCATAATTTTAAAGCTTGGCTGTGAGTAATGCTAAGAACTTAGTGGAATTTATAAATGTTAACAAGAAGTTGCGCGTGATTTTTTTTTGAGACAGTCTATATCTGTTGTGCTAGGTACAGTGCTATGGTGTCATAGCTCACAGAAACCTCAAACTCAATGAGCTTGAGTGATCCCCTTGCCTAAACCTCCTGAGTAGCTGAGACTACAGACATCTACCCCAATACCTGGGTATTTTTACTATTTTTAGTAAGGCTAGAGCCTCACTCTTAGGCTGGTCTGGAACTCCTGAGCTCAAACATTCCACCTGCCTGGGCCTCAGAGAGTGCTAGGATTACAGGCATGAACCACTGCACCCAGCCAGTAATTTTTTTTTAAAGGACTATGACAAAGAATCTCAGGCCAATGATGTCATTGAAGAGTACTTCAAATGCAAGAAATGAACGAATAAAACTTTGGCTTATATTCCTTATCTCTGACTTTTTATTTGGGGGAGTAATGTAAGGTGCCTATTAATGAAAGGAAAGGTTATTGAGGAAAACGATCACTATGAATGAAATGAGAACATTCTGTAAAACAGCTCCCTATTTTTGACCTTTCTTGATTTTAAATGAAAGTCTCTTCTAACCAATGCCAGTGTTGGGGCAGTTAAAATATGGACACTTTAAGCAAAGATAGGCCTGCCAATAAGGTGCTAGTGACAGCTAGGGTTACTTGAGTATGGTCATTTGCCACTTACTAGGCCAACCTAGAACCTAGAGAAAGGCTAAAGTTAGGTAAATGGATGTTAATAGACTGCAATCTTATGGCAGGACGGTGAGCAGCAAAGATGGAAAGTATAGAGGTGGGGAGGATAAAATTTAGGCTCTGGCGTGCTAGTAGAAGTGTGTGATAATCCAGAAATGCTTATGAGTATACCTATAGAGAAAGTCATAGCGACACCTGTTTTCATGACTTGAGTGCTTTACAGAGAAATAAGAGATGCTTTAGTTCATCTCAGTCTTTAGGAAACTCAGCAGAAGGTTGAGAAATGGATACTCGTGTATGTCAAGCTTCTGTACAGTTACTATGTTTTGAGGCCATGTACTGGGGCCAAATGTGGTTTTGAATGCTTTTTTTGTATTCATGGTTTTTTTGTATTTAGAGTTGTAGGCTTTCATCCATAGTCTGCCACAAAGTAGGGTCTTTTGTACTGGGTAGCTTGGTGCTTTTGAGCATTGTAGTGGTCTCTAGCTAAACACTGGTTGGCATCAGTAAACCAGGTATTCATTATGGTGTATTGAATTACCACTGGTGTGAAATAAGAAGCTCTAGAGGTAATATTACTTATAAACAGTGTGGGTATACCCTTTAGATAGTGTGACTTGGGATTTTATTGAATAGCACTTTAAAAAATTATAAATGGGGACGGTGCCTGTGGCTCAAGGAGTAGGGCACCAGCCCCATATACCAGAGGTGGTGGGTTCAAACCCGGCCCCAGCCAAAAAAAAAACTGCAATAAATAAATAAATAAATAAATAAACTGTAAAAAAAAAATAAAAATAAAAAAAAAAACAAAAAATGAGTTAAAAAAAAAATTATAAATGGCTATTTTGAGAAGCTCTTCAGTGTTTTCCCTTTTTTTTTTTTTATTGTAAATAGCTATTCAAATTAATATGAGGATACAATATTTAGGTTACATTGTTCTCACTTCCAGGGTAAAGTTCCATTTGTAGAGAAGCCCCTTACCCAAGGGGCATGTGCACATTAGGTGAGATCCCACCTCCTGCCCTCCCTCCTTCTGCCATATGACGCCTGCCCCTCTCCTTCCTTCCACCCCTGAACTGGACTATAGTAGTGTTTTACTGGTCTTAGGGACAATTGTTCATATATTGATTTCTTATTAGTATAGAGTAATTGGATATTTATTTTTCCATTCTTGCGATACTTACTAAGAAGAATGTATTTCAACTCCATCCAGGTAAATGTAAAAGATGTAAAGTCTCCATCTTTTTTTAATGGCTGAATAATATTTCATGGTATACGTATACCACAGTTTGTTGATCCATTCATGAGTTGATGGGCGCTTAGATTCCTTCCACAACTTGGGAATTATGAATTGAGCTGCAGTAAACATTCTAGTGCAAATGTCTTTATGGTAAAATGATTTTCTTCTGGGTAGATACCTAGTAATGTGATTGCAGGGTCACATGGAAGATCTACTTCTAGATCTTTGAGGATTCTCCATACTACTGTCCAAAAGGGCTGCATTTGCAACCCCACCAGCAGTATAGAAGTGTTCCAGTGTTCTCTTTTGAGGTTATTAGGAAAACTCTGCAGTCTGTGCTATATCCCCATTCTGTGAATTCTAGCTTCCTACCTGCTCCTGGAATTAAATCAGCTTTATTTTGCTTTGATGTTTTTATGTCCATTGTTAACTTAGCTGCAAAAAGACAGCTTGCTTTGTTGCCCTACCTGGAGTGGAGTGGTGCTCTCTTAGCTCACTGTATCCTTAAACTTAACTAAAACGATTCTCCTGCTTAAAATCATTATGTCTGGCTAGTGTTTTTGGTTTTCTTGTGGAGACCAGGTTGCATAGGCAGGTTACAACTCTGGGCTTTAAGGTATCTTCTTGCCTCAGCTTTCTGAAGTGCTGGGATTACATGTGCCATCCAGCCTGCCAGGCTTTTTAAATAAGCACTGTTTTATGTTGCCACTTTAACCTTTGCTACTCTTTACAATCCTGGTACTTCCTCTCCCCACCTTTGCAGTTGTAGTAGTTTCGAGAGTTCAGGCTGGGATTGGTTTACTTCTCTGCAGTGTTCTGGGCCATTTTCCCACACTAACAGGGTCATGTGATTCTCAAACCTACTTGGTATATATGCTAAGTACATGGCACACCTACTTGCGCCTCAAGTTTCATGTGCCTTGAGGTGAACTTCATCATAACACATTTGAGAAGAGGGTTACTGAGAAATACTGGTATATACTAGACTCTGCACCATTTCCATCTGTTAATTATTACTACCTCAAAATTTCCTCAGCCATACTCCTCAGACTTTTCAGCTCCTGCCTCTGCTTGTCTTAACAGCCTTCGTAGAAGTTCATCCAGATGATTTTCATGCTGTAATTCTATTTTAGTTATTGAAGCTTAAGAGTTAAAAAGTGAACATGCCCTTCTTTTTATGACTGGTTGTTCATTCCTCTTCTGTCTGAAGTACCTTTTCTCCATCTGGATGTGTCCTTATCCTTAAAAACTCAGCTCAAATATAATGTAAGCTTTATGACACACCTGTGTAGTTTATGGGATTTTTGAGGGAGCCCATCAAAGCTAACCTTCTATGGCAGAAGCAGATATCATCATTTTTAATTGGGGAAAATAGTTTTATGTAACCAGTTGCTTCATGTGCTCAGAACCTTGAAGACATTGCTCATAAACCTCAAAGGAGATGTCTGAGCCAAGCACTGGGCTTTGCTTGCTCCCATGGACGAAAGACCAGTGAGTCCTTGCTTGCTTTGGCTTTGTGGCAATAAACCACAAGTTCTGTTTTCCTTCTGTTCTCCTTTTTATTTTTGCCTGCTCCTGATTTTATTAAAGTATATTCCATATATTTTTGATAAGCCACTGTAAATGCTTTAGAAAAATGCATCTGAGACATTCACAGAGAAATTGTACAAAGGCTGTGTTGTGTACACTGCTATTAAAAAGAAGTTGTCAGTCTAGCCATTGTTGAGACAATGGAAACATTATATAGATGGCAGAGTTACAAACCCTAGGCAAGTGTGGGAGCATCTATTGTTCTTAATGAGAACTAATCTAGCCTTGAAGTGGAGCTTGTCTCTTTCTAGTTGAATGTACTTTTAGACTGGTAGGCTCAAGAAATACATTAGCACAAGTGCTCCTGAGAGCCATGGAGTGGGAGAATATGTAGTCAAAGAAGGGAAATGAGTTTGTGGCTTTCACCCCTCCAGGTGGAGGCCGAGTGGGCCAGGATGTTGTCTTCCCAGGCTGGCTTTTTCAGAAAGCTCAATCCACATGCCTAAAGAATACAACTTGGCTCGGTGCCTGTGCCTCAAGTGGCTTAGGCGCCAGCCACATACCCTAAGGTGGTGGGTTCGAATCCAGCCCGGGCCCACCAAACGACAATGATGGCTGCAACCAAAAAAAAAAGCCAGGTGTTGTGGCGGGTGCCTGTGGTCCCAGCTCCTTGGAGGCTGAGGCAACAGAATCACTTAAGCCCAGGAGTTGGAGGTTGCTGTGAGCTGTGAAGCCAGGGCACTCTACAAAAAAAAAAAAAAAAAAAAAAAAAATACAACTTGTGGCAGCAAGCTCCAGCAAGAGTAATAGAAGCAGCTTGGCTGGGCTAGACAGGTACCCAGGAGAGAGGCCGCTAGGCTCTCCTGTCCTCTACAGAACTTACTGGGTAAAGGCTCTCGGTGCTGGGAGTGGAAGAGTCACTGAGGTCAAAGTTGAAGGTGAATGTTACAGACAGAGGTCAGGTATGCAGGGTTTGGAGAGCACAGTATTGACACATGAGCATATTCAGAGGGACTGGGAACAAGGTTCCTCAGGCAAAAATGTGTCATGAGTTTTTTTTAAAAACATGACACTACCACATGAAAATTGAAATAGCTGTTCATTTGTCAGATGTTTCAACCCGCTGATGAAAATTGCATAAAAATCTAGGGTTTGCTTGGAAAGGCTTAGAAACTAGGGAGAAGGGTGGATCTTCCCTTCAAGGATTTTTCACGTACACGGATGGGTGGTTTTCTAAGCTCTGTCCTACTTTGCATGAATTGCCCCCTTAAAGTTCTTTTTCTTTTTTCTTTTCTTTTCTTTCTTTCTTTTTTGCGAGAGTGTCACTCTGGGTAGAGTTCCACACTGTCGTCATAGCTTACAGCAACCTCAAACTCTTGAACTCAAGGGATTCTCTTACATCAGCCTCCCAAGAAGCTGGGACTAGAGGTGCCCACTATGACACTTGGCTCTTCTATTTTTCATAGAGATGGAGGTCTTCCTCCTGCTCAGGGTGGTCTTGAACTCCTAAGCTCAAGTAGTCCACCCACCTCAGTCTCCCAAGTGCTAGGATTACAGGTGTGAGACACCACACCTAGCTGCCACTTTCTTTTTTTCTTTTTGCTCCATGTTCAGTGACTGATCACACTTCTAATTTTGTTTCCGTAGTGCCTTGGCTTTCAGAAAAAAATGCCACAGAGAAGAGAGAAAAGTGTTTTTAGTTTTGGTTTTGGGTTTCTTTTTAATGTGGACTAAGCAACCTGAGTTACTAAGCCTATAAAAATGGAGACCCTGATGATCTTTCTGGGGGCCTTGCCAGTTCATAAGGGTCTGTCAAATTTTCATTGTTTGATGAGAAAGGGAGACAGTATTTCCTCAGCATCGATTTGGAACGTCTTTGGAGAACACATTTGTTAGACTAGTTTTCATATGGAAGAATAGGTATGCTATAAGTACATTAGTCACAGAGCTATAAATACCTTTGTTGGTTGAAGGAGAATGATTACGTGAAATGCATATTTGCATAATAGAACATTAGGATGCCATAGAAATGGAGATATGGAAGGACGTTTTTTAATTTTAAACAGCAGTGTTCAACACAAGAGGGCCTCTACCTAACATGCAAACGTTGTCACCTAGTGAACTTTCACATCAACCTGAAATTTGAAAAAAATGAAAAGCAGTCAATAAAACACATACAGTATCATTTATAAAAACAACCACCAAAGAAAATATAGGCCGGGTGACTCATGCCTGTAATCCCAGCACTCTGGAAGCCCAAGGCAGGAGGATTGCTTGAGGTCAGGAGTTCACGACAAGCCTGGGCAACATAGATCTCATCTCTGCAAAACAATTTAAAATAACTTTGATGTGGTGGCATGTGTCTGTAGTCCTACCCACTTAGAAGGCTAAGTTGGGAGGATCGCTTGAAACCAGGAGTTTAAGGCTGCAGTGAGCTATGATGCCACTGCCCTCCAGTTGTGGTGATAAGAGTGAGTAAGAAGAACCTATTTTTTTTTTTTTTTGAGACAAAAATCTTACTTTGTTGCCCTTGGTAGAGCACTGTGGTGTCATAGCTCACAGCAACCTCAAACTATTGGGCTTAAGCGATTCTCTTGCCTCAACCTCCCAAGTAGTTGGGACTACAGGCACCCACCACAACGTCTAGCCAATTTTTTTTTTTTTTTTTTAAGAGATGAGATCTCACTCGGGCTCAGACTAGTCTCGAATTCCTGAGCTCAGGTGATTCACCTACCTCGGCCTCCCAGAGTGCTAGGATTACAGGCGTGAGCCCCCATGCCCAGCAGAACTTATTTCTTTAAAAAGGGGGGGGGGGGAATAAAGGCCAAGTGTTGTGGCTCAGGCCTGTAATCCTGAGCACTTTGGGAGGCCAAGGCAGATAGATAGCTTGATGTTAGGAGTTGAAGACCAGCCTGAGCAAGAGAAGACCTGTCTCTACTAAAAGTAGGAAGAAGTAGACTAGTATGGTGACAGGCACCTATAGTCCCAGCTACTTGAGAGCTTGAGAGGCTGAGGCCGAAGGATTGCTTGAACCCAGGAATCAGAAGTTGCTGTGAGCTGTGATACCATGACACTCTAACCAGAGTGACAGAGTGAGAGTCTGTCTCTTAAAAAAAAAAAGTGTATATATATATGTATATATACACACAGAGCTACATATATACACAAGGTGTCCAAAGTATATCCAATTTAAAATAGTTAGAACTTTGTAAGTATATGTGATAGAAAGAATTCGTAAAAAGGAGTAGAAAGCTTGATGGTGGCTCACGCCTGTATTCCCAGCACTCTTGCAGGCCCAGGCAGTGGATTGCTTGAGCTCAGGAATTCAAGACCAACCTGAGCAAAAGCGAGACCTTTTCTCTAAAAAATAGCTGGGCGTTGTGGCAGGTGCCTGTAGTCCTGTAGTCCTGGCTACTGGGAGGCTGAAGCAAGAGAATCACTTGAGCCCAAAAGTTTAAGGTTGCTGTGAGCAATGACGCTGTAGCACTCAACCCCAGGGTGACTGAGTGAGACTCTGTCTCAAAAAAATATAAATAAATAAAAAATAAAACTTGATGGCTTGATGTATCTAATTTTTTTATCTTTAGAAATGTTAGTTTTAGAAATTTAACTTAAAAGTTACTTATTTTTCAGACTCACTGTTGACTCATGGCTTCACTAGAAGAGAAAGTAAATTGTGTTCTTTGGTTAATTGAACTAAAATCTACTGCTGCTGTCCAAAGAAGGTTTAGAACACATTACAATAAAGAAGCACCACACAGGAATTCCATATCCAAGTGGATGAAAAAATATAAAGAAACGGGCTCTGTCAATGATAAACCACGGTCTGGTAGGCCACGTGTTAGTGAAGAAATTGTAGCGTCTGTAGAGGAAACCTTTGAGGCAAGTCCAAGAAAGTCATTAAGACAGGTATCACTAGAGCTGAGGCTTCCAAGGTCTACCGTGCAGAAGATTCTGCGGACAAGACTTCACACAAAAGCATACAGACTTCAAGTGCATCAAATGTTAGAAGAGGATTATCATGCACGACTAACTTTCTGCCACCAGTTCAATGAAAAACTTAGCAATGATGACACATTTTTGAGTAATTTAATGTTCTCTGGTGAAGCAACATTCCATGTTAGTGGCAAGGTTAACAGGCATAATTGCCATATTGGGGGAACTGAAAATCCACCTGAGTCTGTTGAACATGAAAGAGATTCTCCCAAAGTTAATGTGTGGTGTGCTTTGGGAAAAAATCAAGTCATAGGGCCATTCTTTTCTGAAGGGTGTGTTGTTAATGGTGATAGCTATTTAGAAATGCTGCAAAATCACTTCATTCCTCAGCTTGAACAATTAGGACTCATGGAGAATATAGTGTTTCAACAAGATAGTGCTCCTTGTCACTTTGCTTTGCAAGTTAGACAGTTTCTACATGAAAAATTCCCTAACAGATGGATTGGAAGAGGTGGACCATTTTCTTGGCCTCCACATTCTCCAGATTTGACTCCATTGGACTTCTTTTTATGGAGGCATGTGAAAACTAATGTTCATTCAACCAAACCTCAATCTTTAGAAGACTTGCAAGCTAGGATAACTGATGTGATTGCTGGTATTACTGAAAATCAGCTTGAAAATGTTTTCCTGGAACTACAGAATCGCATTACCCTCTGCATTGGTAATGATGGTAGATGTGTTGAAAATTAGCAATAACAATAAAAAATGTGTTTCTTTTTTTTTAACCCCTTTTACAGATTCTATCACATACTTAACAAAGTTACAACTATTTAAAATTGCACATGAACTTTATGGACACCCTGTATAGAAGGGTGAATGCCAGCAGAGAAGAGAAGTTGGAAGGATATATATCAAAGTGTTAACAGTTCCGAAAAGGTTTTCATTGGCTCATTTGCTTTTCTGTTCTCTTTAGTCAACATGTATTGCTTTCGTAGTGAGAATTGTTTAATTGAAGAAATAATGGTACGGTACATTCTTGGAGTTAATTTTGAGCGTCATTAATGTACTAATTTTTTTAACTTTGTTTTGTGAATCAAATGAATTTATTATCTACTTGTCCAGTAAAATCATGTTTGTATTATAAAACAGAACTACTTAAAAAAAACTGAATTCATACCTGGCCAGTAGAGGGCAGTGAGAAGCTGATGGCAGGGAGGGACCTGTCACTGAAAAATAGGAAGATTAATAGATAAGAAGCACTGTAGTGGGTTCTCCAGAGTGCCAGTGGCATCGTAGCTCACAGCAACTTCAAACTCTTGGACTCAAGCAGTCCTCTTGCCTCAGCCTCCCGAGTAGCTGGGACTATATGCATCTGCCACAACACCAGGATATTTTTTTAGAAATGGGATCTTGCTGTTCCTCAGGCTGGGCTCAAACTGCTAAGCTCAGGCAGTCACCCACTGCCGCCTCCCAGAGTGCTAGGATTACAGGCATGAGCAACCATGCCCAGCTTTTGGATTTAGTTTAATAAAAGTTTCCAATTATGGTAATAACTCAGAATAGACCTAATTAGCCTTGCTTTTAGACCCATTTCAATTTTAAGTGCTTAAATTTAAAGGAGATTGGAATTTTTTTTTTTTTTTTGAGACAGAGTCATTGCTCTGTCACCCTGAGGTTGAGTGCAGTAGCATCATAGCTCACAGCAGCCTCCAACTCTTGGGCTCAAATGATTCTCTTGCTTCAGCTTCCAGAGTATCTGGGACTATAGGCACCCTCCACAACGCCCGGCTACTTTTAGAAATAGGGTCTCCTGGCTCAGGCTGGTCTTGAACCTGTGAGTTCAGAGCAATCCACCCGCCTGGACTTCCCACAGTGCTAGGATTATAAGACACCGCGCCCAGCCTGACAATGGAATTTTCTAGCTTGAATAACTGTAATTAGTGATCATTTTAGGTTGTTAATAGCAATACCAATTAGAATGTAGAAACCACTGATGCACATAGGTTTTTCATGTTCAGAGGTTGCTAATTTTGTTTCATTGTAATATATATGTATGAAATAAGTATCCAATTGTGAGTACTTAAATAGTTTGTTCTCAATAAATGCCTGCAATAAACTAAACATGAAAGCCAACTTAGCATTCCCACACTTGATTAACCCCCACCCCTTTTTCTTTCCTGTCCTAATTCAGGAATAAGTGGATCTCACTGGTCAAATTTCTTATTTAATCTTTTGAAAGTCTTATGACAACATTCACACTTAAAAGCATCAATAAATATCAATAGGAAAAACAGCATTATAGTTTTTTTTTTTTTTTGGTGTGTTTTTTTCCTTTTAGTATCTTTTCTTTAATTAATTTTTTTTTTTTTTGAAACAGTGTCTCACTATGTCACCCTTGGTAGGGTGTTGTGGCATCACAGCTCATAGCATCCTCAAACTTGGGCTTAAGTGATTCTCGTACCTCAGCCTCCCAAGTATCTGGGACTACAGGTACCCACCACAATGCCTGGATGTTTTTTGTTTGTCGTTGTTTGGCAGGCCCAGGCTAGTTTTGAACCTGCCAGCTTTGGTGTATGTGGATGATACCGTAACTACTGTGCTACGGGCGTTGAGCCATCTTTTAGTATCTTTTTATTTTTTTGGAGATAGAGTCTCACTATGTCGCCCTTGGTACAGTGCTGTGACGTCACAGCTCACAGCAACCTCCAGCTCTTCGGCTTAAGCGATTCTTTCCCAGGTAGCTGGGACTACAGACGTCTACCACAACACCCGGCTATAATTTGTTGCAGTTGTCATTCATTGTTCAGCTGACCTGGGCTGCGTTTGAATCTGCCACCCTTGGTGTATGTGGCTGGCGCCATAAACCACTGTGCTACAGGTGCCTAGCCACCCTTTAGTAGCTTTAAAATGCACTTAGTAAGTTTTTGTCTTTTTAAAAAGAAAATAAGTGAGGTTACATTTAGATAATGCCTTCTAACTTATTTTTTGTTTAACAATGTGTCATTGACATTTTGCCATGTTTTAATCGCATTGTAGATAGTTTCAACTTTTAAAGAAGCAGGACTATTGAGAACTCTTCCCAGGGCTTCAAGTCAGATTGAACATTTTGACCTCAATGCAGAATCTACACTGGGTACTGGTCATGTCTGTGGAGGGTAGTGTTTGATCATGAGTTTTGGGAGGTTGTCAGCTGAAGTAATCCAGTTACGTATTTCTAAAAAAATGAAACTAATACATTCTCGGAAAAGGTTTTAATCTGCAGTAGTAGGTTATATGTTTTTATTGGGCTTCCTCCCCTCTCCCTACCATATTGAGAAGATGCTCAGAGTTACCTGAGGAACAAAAGGTTCCAGAGAAGGCCGAGGTTGGAAAACGGGAATAATTCAGAGCGTATGATTTATACAGCATAACTCCGTGGAAGCATCTACTATGTTCTGTGCTGCTCTCCTTGGTGCATAGAGCAGTGTTCAGTGTGGTAGGTGCTCCATTATTTTTAATAGGATCAATAGGTTTCACCTGCTTATTTATTAGTGGGCTTCTCAGGGTTAAACTCAGTCTTTGTTTTCTTTTCCCTATAATTTTGTTTTTTTGAAGTGTAGTCTCACTATGTGGCCCTCGGTAGAGTGCCATGGCTTCACAGTTCACAGCAACACCAAACCTAAGAGATTCTCTTGCCTCAGCCTCCCAAGTAGCTGAAACTACAGGCACTCACCACAATGCCCAGCTGTTTTTTTGGTTGCAGTTGTCATTGTTTAGCAGGCCCAGGCCAGGCTCGAACCCGCTAGCCTCAGTGTATGTGGCCAGCACTTCTCTCATTCATTATGATCCTACTTCTCTCACAACAAAAGTGAATCTCTCAAGTTAAGCCTCTTTCAGACTAGTGTGGTGCCAAGCCATCTCAGCTTCCTTTCTCTCCAGCTCTGCCCAGGGAGCAGAGCAGTGAAACATCCTGTCAACAATATGGGGTATGTACCTCTAAAAGTCTGAAAAAATAATTCTAAAAGCGTCTTGAGACATGGGAATAGTAAAAAGCATGGGAATTCAGGGAAACTTGTTATATGGCAGTAATTTCTTTTTGAAGCTTACTTACTGAGACATGCAAACAGCACAGGATTGTATGAGTGATGTGGGATTAAACCTTACACAAACAAAGTAGTGGCCATTTTATTTTTCCTTCTTTCAACTCAACTGCCCATGCTAAAATTTACAAATGGATATAAAAGTCCTGTTTGTACCTGGTTGGCTTGTGGGAGAAATACCAAGTAAAAGGCCTGTGATAATTCTCAGTGCTGCCACCAGGTTAAAAGAAACAAAATGCACATAAAAAAATCAATCTGAGCTCCACAGAGGAAAATAAAATATTAATATACAAAATCTTATGAATTAAAAACCTCTTCTCATTTAGATTTGATGCAGGATAAACTTGGTGAATTCCAGGGGTCAGCAGATGTTTTGCTAAACGAGGATAGGTGATGTCTTGCAGGGAGCTACTTGCCCACGCTTGGGATGGGCCTGGGCCACTGTTTCAGGAGGGACTACATGGATAATTTTTAAAAGGAAAACCTTTTCTACTTTTCCTGACAAGCTTTATTTGGACATAAAATCATCCTATTCAAAATAACAAAAATGGGGCAGTGCCTGTAGCTCACTGAGTAGGGCACCAGCCACATACACTGAGACTGGTGAGTTTGAACCCACACTGGGCCTGCTAAAACGACAATGATGACTGCAACCAAAACTAGCTGGGTGTTGTGGCAGGTGCCTGTAGTCACAGCTACTCAGGAGCCTGAGGCAAGAGAATCACCTGAGCCCAAGAGCTGGAGGTTGCTGGGGGCTTTGATGCCACAGCACTCTACTGAGGGTGACAAAGTGAGACTCTGTCTCTAACAATAACAACAAAAAATAGCTGGGCCTTGTGGTGGGCACCTGTAGTCCCAGCTACTTGGGAGGCTGAGGCAACAGAATTGCCTAAGCCCAAGAGCTGGAGGTCGCTGTGAGCTGTGATGCCACAGCACTCTACCAAGGGCAATAAAGTGAGACTCTGTCTCTAAAAAAAAGGGCTGTAAAGGAACAATTCTAATGCTAGAATGGTGGCAGCAAGTTCTGTGCACTGCGTAGTTGAATGGCCAATAGTAATAGAATGTTCCCACTCATTTAGATGTTTCCACGTAACTGCTCTTTTGCCACTTTTTTTCTTTTTCTTGGCCAGGGGTGGGTTTGAAGCCACCACCTCCAGTATATGGGGCCAGCGCCCTACTCCTTCAGCCACAGGCGCTGCCCTCCTTTGACACTTTTTCCAGATCCACCAATAAATATAGTAAGGGCATATTTTTATGCATGTATGGGAAATGGTATTAAATTGAATTAAAGGGAGTAGCTGGAGCCCATATATATCTCTGAGAGGAGAGTTCGTAAATTTTAATTCTCCAGTGAAATCTATAAGGGCTATTTGAACAATTCACTGTGGCTCCAAGCTGTCATTAAACTTTATTCGAGGGATAATAACATGAGGATCATATCTGGTGACTTGTTGGCGTCTAATTCTGCTTTGGTAGATTAGAGAAAATCACTGGTTGATTTTTGTAAATAATTTTTTCCTAGTGTAGTAAGTTAAAAAGACCCATTCACTTATTCCTAATTGTGGGGTGAATTGACATAATAAACCAGTTAAACCATGAGGAGTGTTTAAAATAATGAAAATAATTGGCTCTTTTAATGTGAGTGAACTGTGTCTGATCAATTAATTGTTCTATATAATTATTTCTTGTCTACCTTCTGGAGATAAAGCATGGGGGGAAATCAAGGAAGGATTTTCCTTTAACGTACTAAAGAGATGGGTCAAAGCGTGAGTATGAATACCAAAGATGGACATAATCAATTTATGTGTCCTAATATTTTCTGTAAATTATTGAAGGTGATATTATCAGGGATATGCAAAGAAACTCACTGTGGCTGGATACTACGAGTTCCAAGTATATAACCTAAATATTGCCTAGGTTCTTGAGTTTCAACTTTTTCAGGGGCTGTCTTGTAGACCTGCTTGGGCCATAGAAATGGTTAGAAGTTAAAGCATTTGGGAAAGAATAATATTATCCTGATGTGCCAATAAAATGTCACCCATATAATGATATATTAAGGCAGATGGAAACTTGCCCAAGTGGGAGTGAGTGTGTAAGCAACAGAGAGCTGACATAAAGTGAGACTGTTAATCTTTCCTTGGGGTAAGACTTTCCATTAGTAGCATTCCATTGGTGTCCCACAATTAATGCTGGGTATGCAAAACACAGTTTTCTTTATCAGAAGGATGTAAAGGAATTTTTTTTTCTTAAAAAAAGTCCATGGCTCGGCACCTATAGCTCAACCGGCTAAGGCGCCAGCCACGTACACCTAAGGTGGCAGGTTCGAATCCCCAGCCCGGACCCGCCAAACAACAATGACGGCTGCAACCAAAAAATAGCCGGGCGTTGTGGTGGGCGCCTGTGGTCCCAGCTACTTGGGAGGCGGAGGCAGGAGACTCGCTTGAGCCCAGGAGTTGGAGGTTGCTGTGAGCTGTAATGCCACGGCACGCTACCCAGGGGGAGAGCTTGAGGCTCTGTCTCAAAAAAAAAAAAAAAAAAAAAAAAAAAAAGTCCTTCAAATCAATAACCAAAAGAAAATATTCTTAGATAATTAAAGCACGATTAGGAAGTCCTGGTTGTAAAGCCTACATTGGAACAATGTGGGCATTCACTAAGCTAAAGTCATGAATTAATCTCCATTTTCCAGACTTTTTTGGTATGCAGGACATTGGAATATTTAGCCACTGAGAGAGGGTTCTACATGACTGGCCTGGAGCTTTTCTTGCACTAATTTTTGCACCCTTTCCACCCTTTACAGGCCACTGATCCACTCAAACTGGGGGGCTTGGTTTCCATTGTAATCGGAGTGGTTTTACCTCAGTGGCCTTTAAGATAAATTTGACATTGTAGTTACTTGAACATTCCACTGCACCAGCAAATCTCTGCCCCACAAAGTATAAGGGAAGTCTAAAACAGGGGCAGAGCGTAGCTGGCTGATTGTGTGGGCTGACCCAAAGGAGCAGGTTGCTTAGGGCACTTAACCCCTCCTAAGCCAGCAATAAAGGAGAAACCTGTGCTTCCCAAGTCTCAGGCCAGTCTTTGGTGGCAATGATAGTTACATCTGCTCCTGAATCAACTAAACCTGTGATAGGTTTGTAGTTGACTTTTATAGTCAAAAGTGGTATAGATTGTCCTAATTCAGTGGTCAAAATAACATCTGGTTATACATTAATATCTTCCTCCATAAAAGGGAAATCATATGGCATTAAAATGATTTGAACAACAGGAGTACCCTTAGGGAAAAATTGAGGCAGCGAGGGTGGGGAGGGGGTGGGGGGATGGGGGAGGGAGGACTTAAAAACATAACTTTAATTTGCCCTGTAAAATCAAGTGGAAGGATGCCAGGCATTACTGAGTTCCCAGGTAATACATTCTGGCCAATAATACATTCTGCTTTACCGGGTGGAAGGGGTCCCCTCATGGAAATACATGCTTCCATTGCTATTTCTTTCTCTTTTACCTTTTTCATGAGCCAAAAGTAAATCATAAATATTTATCATTCCAGTAGGAAATTCTAAATCAATAAGTCTCTGCTGATTATGGGGACGTTTAAATTCAGGATCTAATTTGAGGTGTCCTCAGAGACTTGGCTCCCTTGGTTTCGAGGGGTGCAGGAACCTGTACCCCTCTTCCACTTTTCCAACAAGGGATTATCTTGAAGGTCAAATTTTGAGTGACATTAATTGGCCCAATAAAATTCTTTATTATATCTGGGACATGTTTTCATAGGGAGTGTATTAGCATTATTGGTGTTTTGGGAATTATTATTAAGGGTACAAGTTTAAATGCCCTTCTTGGGCCGAGTGTGGTGGCTCATGCCTGTAATCCTAGCACTCTGGGAGGCTGAGGCAGGTGGATTGCCTGAGCTCACAGGTTCAAGACCAGCCTGCGCCAGACTGAGAACCCCCCCATCTCTAAAAATAGCTGGGCATTGTAGCAGGCACCTGTAGTCCCAGCTACTTGGGAGGGTGAAGCAGGAGAATCACTTAAGCCTAAGAGTTTGAGGTTGCTTTAAGCTGTGATGCCATGGCACTCTACCAAGGGCAACAAAGTAAGACTCTGTCTCAAAAATAAAAAATAAAAATAAATAAATAAATAGCACGGACCTGGAAGTTGTAAAGCTGCTATCAAAGCTTGTGCTTTATGGCTGCCAGTGTCAATATTTTGACAAGCTTTGTTCATATCAGCAATGGTGAGATTACATTCTTTTAAGGGAGCCAGTACATTTTGTAAATCTGAATTAGTATTTTTATAAGCAAGCTGACTAGTTAAAATCCAGTATCTTCTAGGTTCTCAATTCGGCAGGTTATGGCATTTTGCAAGCAATTAATGAAATCTAAATAAGGTTCAGTAGCTCCTTGGCATATGGTGGCAAATGAGCCATTGGGGCCTGGGAATGAAGAATTTTTGTCAGGGGCCAGGCACGGTGGCTCATGCTTATAAACCCAGTACTCTGGGAGGCCGAGACAGACAGATTGCTTAAGCTCGGGAGTTTGAGACCAGCCTGAGCAAGAGTGAGACCTTGTCTCAAAAAAATAGCCAGGCGTTGTGGCGGGCACCTGTAGTCCTAGGTATTCAGGAGGCTGGAGCAATCACTTGAGCCTAAGAATTTGAGGGTGCTATGAACTATGACACCATGGCATTCAACCCAAGGGCAACTGAGTCAGACTCTGTCTCAAAAAAAAAAAAAAAAGAAAAAAAGAATTTGTATATAAGCTTGAAATGCTGCTTGGGAGCTCTGAGTGCCTGGGGATTACAGGCAGCTTGAGCCCAGGGAGTGGAATAGGCACTAGTCTCATCAAGCCTGTCATAATCAACAGGGACATTTACACAAACATTTTCAAAAGTAAAAACTCAGAAAATATGAAATTCATGAACCCACATACTGTACTGGCCAGGGGATGTGACAGTTTTAATTAAAGTATGCCAGTCCCAAAGGGTAATTTCATATCCACTGGCAATGGATCCTACCATGTGCTTTGTTAAAGAGCTCTGTAATCTATTTTCACTTACGCTCTAAGTTCCTTAAAAACTGGAAATGGAAGCTTTTCAGGCCAGGCAGCTCATCCACTCGCTATGAACACAGAAAAGCCTTGGACACGTTTGCCATCCTGAGCAGCACCTTCCCTTAAATATCTTTCCATAATACTTTCACATTTAGAGGAAGGCTATATATTTTGATCAGAAGAAAGGGGAGATTTAATAGTTGGTAAAGATTCCCTGTCAATATACTAATAGGTAAATATTGAGGGGGCTTAGGAGGGGAATTTTCAAGAGTGGCCTTAGGTGGTGGATTGTTCCCTTGGATGGGGCAGAAGGCTAGGTGGCATTGATTCCATGTGATTAGATTTTGAACAGCTACTGGGCCCAGAGACTGCCATAGCCATCATCCCATCCTTTCCCAATCTTGGGAATTAAAGCTTTCATCTTTAGGATACCAAGGACATTGGTGTTGGACTACAATTAAAAATTCTGTCAGTTGGCTCAATGTCCATAGCTCAGTGGTTAGGGCAGGGGCCACATACACTGGGGTGGCAGGTTCAAACCCGGTCTGGGGCCTGCTAAAAACAATGACAACTACAACAAAAAAATAGCCAGCTGTTGTGATGGATGCCTGTAGTCCCAGCAAGAGTTTGAGCTTGCTGTGAGCTGTGATTTTACAGCATTCTACTGAGAGCGACATAGTGACACTCTGTCTCAAGAAAAAAAAAACTCTGTCAGTTATTGATCTGACACCTTGCAGCCAGCCGCTTGGAGCAGACCTTGTAATTAGAGCTTACCAGGCTTTTGTTTTTTAGTGAGAGTATTTCCCATCTTAGAAAAATAAAAAATGATAGCTTAAGAAAGACAAAGGCAGGCTGGAGTAAGCTCCTGACATAGAACACTCACTGTGACAAGAACAACCGCCTCTCACAGGAGGAAAAAAGAGCATAGAAGGCTTAGTTGCTGGGCAACTGACTACTGAGCCAGAGACTCTCAATTGGAACCTTTCTGCTAAGCAGACAGGGCAACCAGGATGACAAATGGAACATAAGGAGATATGACAGCTTTTACCTAATTGCACAGTCTTTCTAGGGCTTGTCCTTTGGCACCCATTGTCTCTTACCTGGCATGAGAGACCTTGTCCCCTTCTTCCTGGACTTTGGGAGATAGTCACTGCCATGGCTTGTCAGTGTCCTGGAGAGGCCCCGTTCCAAGTCTCTGTTTGGGCACCACTTGTAGTTGTTCACTACCTGTGGATAAGCTGGCGAGGGGATGGCATGAAAAGATCACTCTCACACTCAGTTATTTGCAGTGCAATAACCAAGGAGGGGGAGCAACTTCACATGCCCAGAGAGTAGCCAGAAAGTGCTACGTGGAAAGAAAACCTCAGGAGTCTTTTATTGAGCATGAAAAATGTATACATGTAACACAGCATGGAGCAAAAAGTTAATATTAACAAAAAGAAACTCTAACCTCATTACTTAACATAAGGAGAAGAGTTATTTTTTACCATGACAGTAAAGAACCAAGGTAGTAACAGGAAAAAGCAAAAGAGAACGTCTTAAGAACAATGTCATATAATCATGAGGTCAAAAAGTTACAAAAGAAATGGGTACAATGCGTAGGGGGTAAAGTTAGCTTCCTTGACTCTGTCCGTTGGTCCTAGTCTATGCTTTGACATGCCCAGCAGATCTTAATTTATAATTTCTAAACACTGCGTACAGCACAGGTTGATTTGAGGGTACAAAGAATTAGGTTATAATGTTTGCATTTGTTAGGTAGAGTCCCTTTTATAATTGTGTCCCTCAACTCTGAATCTTTTTATGAGTATTAAAGAGTGGAGCTTTTAGGTTCGTCTATGTATGTGTTTATTGGTCACAATAGGCCATGTAGAAGAAGGGTATGTTAACAAGACTCAGCTAGTACATATCAGGAACAGTATTTTCTCATTTTGAACCACCCCTAAGAAACTACACTTAGAATGCCAATTTCTTATTGAACTTGAATCTCTGACCCAGATGTTATATTCACATCTGGGTCAGAGGGGACCTGTAGAGGGCAACCCTCTGCAAAGTTTAGTAGGACGTGGCTTTGTATACCAGGTCCCTCTTCTGTCCTAGAGGTCTTAGAATGGAGTGACCCAACATGAAATAACTCTACCCCTCTCATTTTTCCCCCTGTGGGAGAGGAAAGGTCGCAAGAAACTGAAACAACAGTTTATAATAGTGTATTTTCCATAGTGTGTTTACTCACTTTCTTCTATCTTGGGAACTCTTGAAGGCAGAACATGAACAAAGTTGCTTGTACAGGCACAGTCTGAGCTTGCCACTGCCAGTAAGGACAAAGAGGAGTAGTGAGAAGAGAAGGGCAGAGGAGAAAGGGAAGAAGAGGAGGAGGAAGAAGAGGAAATGTGGAAGGAGGAGAAGGGAGAGGAAGAAAAGGTAGGAAGGAGAGGAGAAATTTTACTAACCCTATACCAGTCACAAGGCTAAGATCATGACATGAAATCCTAAATTTATTCTCACAACTCCTCTAAATAATAAATATTCTTTAAAGCCATTTCTTTAACAAAGGAAAGAACATAGATAAATATTAAGGACAGCAATGGTATTTGATTCCACATTTCTTTTGACTTCAGAGTTCTAGCTACTAACCACTACCAAGAATTTGGAAAAAATTTTTTGAATAAAGCTTTTCCTTTCCTCTATAGCTGGTTTCTTCCATGGACCCTCTAAATACCTGGATAGCGGAAACTAAGATTACTACATTAGTGAGAATTTTACTTAACACCCGTTGGGCAATGGAATAGTATTAATTACAAGTTACGCAGGTGAGACACTAAGAGTAATTTCAAAACTTTTTTTTGAAACAGGGTCTTTCTCCTAGGCTTCAGTGTGGTGGTCTCATCACAGAGCACTGTACCCTCAAACTCCTGGGCTCAATCGTCTTGCCTCAGCCTCCTGAGTAGCTGAGACTACAGGTGCCTGCTGCCATGCCCAGCTAATTTTTCTATTTTTGGTAGAGATGGGGATCTCACTTTTCTTTAGGCTGGTCTCCAACTGTGAGCTACAGGGATCCTCCACCTCAGCCTCCCAAAGTGATAGAATGATAGGTGTGAGCCACTGGACCCAACCATCAAAACATTTTAAAAATAATACTTATAATTATCTTAATCACTAGAAGAATTCTACTTGTATCACCAGTCTCTGAAGATGACTTCTACATATTTCTCTTAAAATGAAATGATTTGTGTAAACTTAAGGAGTTATTTTCAGGCTATCTGATTTTATGTTCTCACCACATGCTTTTATAATTAATCTCTACAACAAGCAGTTGTTTCCTAGTCCTGGATACACATGACGACAGGCTTTTCAGTTAATTTTTACTCACATTGCGATACTAAATAAACCCTCAGTTAATTGTATTTGATGGACTGAAACAAAATTTTACCATAAACAAGAACAACAAACTCAGCTGGTTCACAACCAGCTTCATAAAATCAACGTCATAAACTACTAAAGCAACATTTTGTGATATTAATAGTTTCATAACTCAATCTGAATTTTATCCAATCAACATGTCTAGAATGCACATCACTCAAGACATTTAACTATCTGTCAGACAGTGCACGACCATGCTGACAGCTAAGCCATGTTTTTGGCAGTTGTAAGTTTCTAGAAAGTATTGATAGCTAAATAGCTATTCATGCTGATGAGCACTTTTGCTGTATTTCTGCGGCTGGACCCCCATATGGATCTAATTTTAAATCAGCAAGATTAAAGCAGTAGCTCTTCTGTTAACATATTTCATTGGTAATTCCAAACTTAACTGGCAAGTCTTCTCCCAGTATATGAAGGAAAGTTTTTGTTCTTTATGCTGCATCAACACTATAATCAACTAACTTCAATCTTTGTTCCTTATACATACATTTTAATATTGGCACTTTCACCTTAGTCTTTACCCTGAATTGTATCAAGGTGTGCAGCTATTGACCCTACAAGTTTGACTATGAGGAATGCAACATATCTCTGAAAGGTTAAGGATCTGGTAGAAATCTGGCTTTAATAATCATTGAGCAACAAATCAGCGTCCAGCACTTAAACAAGGTTGACATTTAGTGCCTCAGGAAGCTACAGGTCATGGTGCAAGAAAATATTAACAATCTACAGTGATAGAGGAATCATTAAACATGGAGTTAAATGATTCTGGTTTGAGGATTTGATACACATTAAGTTAGAAGCTTAAAACCTGACGCTTTGCTCTCTAATGCAAAATGGAGAAAATATACCTACCCTCTATCAACATAGAGTGACAGAAAAAGCAGTAATCATGAGGTTAAACAAATTCTGGTTTGAGGATTAGATATATACGAGATTGGAGAATTAAGCTTGCTAACTCATCCTAGAAAAACTGCTACATACCATAAGTCACTGCTGAATATCACGATGGTCACCTTCAAAGTACTCCCTTTGAGAAGCTGTGCAATATCAGAGATGGCTTTATATCCTCTGGGAAAAACAATCTGGTTAAAACAGCCTTCAGATCCATGGAAAGGACAGAGAATGTGTAGAGCTGATCTTAGCCTTGTCTTATTGGCTTGAAGAAGAATGTAAGATACCTGCCTTTGAGGAACTTATTTGGTGCTAGATAGTACTAGCATGCACAATATTTATGAATCTTCCCCATCCTGGATGTGCAGGAAACTTACACTTTCTACTCCCTTTAAATGTCACATGGCCATCTGATTTGTTTTGGCCAATAAAATATGAGTGGAAATGACATGTGTTGCTCTGAATCAGTGGTTCTCAACCTTCCTAATGCCACGGCCCTTTAATATAGTTCCTATGGGTCACAACCCACAAGTTGAGAACCGCTGCTCTCAATGAAAGCATTTAAGAGGGAGTGGGCCAGTTTCTCCCTATTCTTTTCTCATGCTCCAGAAATGTAAGTATAATAAGGAGTTAACAGAATAGGAAAGAAGTTTGGAGTGGTGGTAGGTGTCCTAGAGTGGACTCTGCATAAACAAGAAATAAACTTCTGTGGTATTAAGCCATGAAATATTTTATAGTATTTGTTATTGCATCATAACCTAGTTTACAGTGACTGATACACGTGCTAAAGAAAAACTGCAGCACAGCAACAAAATATGTACATCTGAGGTGGGGGGAGTTCAGTTGTCCTTCCTCTGTGTCTTCTCAGGGTCTCCCCTGTGTGTGTCTGGCCACATGCTGCAGGCCTAGTGGGTTCAAATCTGGCCTGGGGCCTACTAAACAATAACAACAACAACAAAATAGCTGGGCATTGTGGTGGGTGCCTGTAGTCCCAGCTACTTGGGAGGCTGAGGCAAAAGGATCACTTGAGCCCAAGAGTTTGAGGTTGCTGTGAGCTAAGACGTTATAGCATGCTACCAAGGGTGACCAAATGAGACTCTGTCTCAAAAACAAACAAAAAACACCAGTCACACTGCATGGTGTGGCCTTATTTTACCTCTTTAAAGACCCTATCTCCAAATATAGTGACATTCTGAGGTAGTAGGGTTAGGGCTTCAATATATGAATTTGGTGGGGGACACCATGTCAGCCTATAAGAGAACTGAAATGTATTGTTTAGATAAATAACTAATAGAACAAGGAAATAAAATCATTGGAAATTTTAAGCAGCACTGAATAAGAGATTTGTGTTATAACAGAAATGGTACTATGTTCAGAGTCCTTTTTTGATAATTCTGATGTGCTTTTTAACTGTAATTTTTATTTCTTCTGTGTAAAACATTTTGGATACTCATTTGATACAAACAGCCCAATGCCAAGAAAGACCAGTGCTCAAATATAATTTTTTTTTTTTTTAAATCTACCTTAGCCAGGTGCGATGGCTCACACCTATAAGCCAAGCACTCTGGGAGACCCAAGCAGTGGACTGCCTGAGTTCACAGGTTTGAGATCAGCCTGAGCCAAAGCAAGACCTCAGCTCTAAAAATAGCCGGGAGTTATGGTGGCACCTGTAGTCCCAGCTACTTGGGAAGCTGAAGTAAGAGAATCACTTGGAAAAAAAAAAAGAGAGAGCGAATCACTTGAGCCAAAGAGTTTAAAGTTGCTGTGAGCTATGATACCATAGCTCTCTACCAAAGGTGACAAAATAAGGCCAATCTTTTATTCTTCATCCATCAAATTTTTAAATTATCCCAAACAAAAGAGAGAAAACCTAAATATTCTACCAATATAATGAGTATACAACAAGTACTACGACTGCTAGCATTATTTGTAGTGCTTGTCCTAAGAGATCTGATGACGTGTTTGATGGCCAGTCCTTCTCATACAGCCTCCCAAACAGAGTCACTGTTAAGACAGGTCCAGATGTTGGCTTCAGGCTAAACAAGCGCCCATCACTTGACACCTAATTAAAAAACAGAATAGTAGACAAGATCTACCTTTCAATTATACAGTCCCACAACATACTTTCAAAATTCAGTATAGCTGGCTGAAGAAATAATAAAAATACAGGCCAAATTATGTACTATCAAAAATACTTGAAATGTTGCAGAGGACAAGAAAAATTGGAGCTACAGAGCTGACACTTATTTACTTATTCCTGCCATGGATATCTTATCATTTACTCATCTGAGGAAGCATCCCAGGAGTTAATAAATGTAGACCAATGGATTAGGTGGTATAAGAGAGAAACCAATCCTCTCAGATAAGATAAATACTTCCTCAGTGGTCAGAAGGAGTTAACTAAGGGGGGTTAGAACTGAGCCCTGTTGTTCCCTGTCCATTGCTCAGCCTGGCCCCCTCACTACCCCATTGTCCTCCCTCTCCCCAGGAGTGGTTTCTACCTGGGAAGGGGAGTGAGAGTGGAACCTGCAGGAAAAGCCCTGGGAAGAAAGTGGCTGGGCAGAGCACGGCAAAGCACGTGTGCCGCGAGGGCTTATTTTAGGTCTTTAAAAAGCCCTTTGCTTTGCCAACATTGGCTACTGTCAAATTCTCTGTCCTTCAGCTTTTCCTTCACTGCTTTTCTCCCCAGAATGAGAAGGTTTCATTTCAACTTCCTGAGGCCATCGTTGCCCAGTAATCCGACCAGGCTTTGGTGGGACTGGTTTGGAAACCATTCTTAATGGATCTTCTTTCTACTCCACAGAGCTTCAATAGCCCAGCCTCCTCCCCACAATCCCCCAAATAAGGTATTTAAATTCTCAAGGATACACTAATGATTATAATAATAATGTCCAGGACTGGGCACAGTGGCTCACGCCTGTAATCCTAGCACTCTGGGAGGCCAAGGCAGGTGGACTGCTTGAGCTAAGGAGTTTGAGACCAGCCTGAGCAATAGCGAGACCCCATATCTACTAAAAATAGAAAACTGAGGAAAAAAATCACTTGAGCCCAAAAGCTTGAGGCTGCTGTGAGCTATGATACCACAGCACTCTACTCAGGACACCAGAATGAGACTCTGTCTCAAAAAAAAAAAAAAGAATTTCCAGACAAGAACTTCAACCTGCTCAGTGTCCTTCCATATTTCCAGGGATAATCTCACTCTTCTCAGATTGAAATTTTTATACTAGTAAGCAATTGGATAGGTTAGGTTTGTGTGTGTCTGGGTATGAGTGTGTGTGTCTGGGGGGGTGGTGTGTGTAGATAAGAGTCTCACTCTGTTACCCTGGGTGGAGTACCATGGCATCATAGCTCTGGGCCTTAGCCTCACAAGCAGCTATGGGTAGGACTACTGGCACCCACCATAATGCCTGGCTAGTTTTTTAATAGTGACAGGATCTCACTCAGGCTGGTCTCAAACTCATGAGCTCAAGCAATCTACCTGCCTTGCTCTCCCAGAGTGCTAGGATACAGGCCTGAGCCACTAGCCCTTTGGATAGCTTTTCATGATAAAATATACTTCTTACATAAAATTAATTCAGGGTATCGAGAAAAGATTCTTACCTGAAATTCTCCAGGTGCAAGCTGAATCTCACTCAACAACACCTCGGGGAAGACATACGGGGTTCCAAAAGTGCCACTGAGGGAGAACATTTCAAACCTGGTAGAAGCTATTTCAACTGAGTCACCGCAAGTGTTTAAGTCAGTCGTTTTACACTTCAACAGAGTGCAAACCTAGGGAAGTAATGCAAACTTATAAGCCATTAAGAAAGTCATACTGGTTCAGCGCCCGTGGCTCAGTGGTTAGGTGCTGACCACATACACTGGGGCTGGCAGTTCCAACCCGGCCCAGGACTGCTTAACAGCAATGACAACTACAACAAAAAAATAGCCATGCATTGTGGCAGGCACCTGTAGTCCCAGCTACTTGGGAGGCTGAGACAAGACAATTACTTAAGCCCAAGAGTTTGAGGTTGCTATGAGCTGTGATGGCACAGCACTCTACCAAGGGTGACCAAAAAAAAAAGAAAGCCATACTGGATATGTTAATTAACTTGATTCAATCATTTCACAATGTGTACTTATAGCAAAACATTACATTGAACACTGTGAATAATATAATTTTTATTAAGGATAATCAAATAAAGCTAGAGAAAAAATTTTGAATTAAATACTTTATTAAATAAAATGCCAGGGAATCTCAAAAAGTCCTAAGAAAGTCAATTAAAATATTCTTCCTGACCAAGAAAAATGCCTATGCATCTTGGTAAAACAATATTACTTCATCCCGACATTCAACCACTTTATTGCTGAATAATTAATGTAACTAGTAATAAAAATAAAGAACTTAAATATTTCCTGCAATTCACTGTAGAATAGTTTAACCACATAAAGAGACAATCAGATCGTTGGCCTAGAGCTATGAACAACTGTACCCTCATTATTCTCAAGTTAGCAATGCTTTTAAGCATCAAGCGTGTTCTATTTTTTTTAATTTCAGATTATACAAGGATGCAGACTGAAACCATTCTCCATGAAGATTTTCACAGTCTATACCTACACAGCTATTTGAGTATAGTATAGGAATATAAGTACCTGAGTCTTCTTACCATGTAGATGCAAAATTCCCCCAAAGAGCTCCATATTCATTTAACTCCATCTGTACAGCACCTTCCAAACCACATTCATTTCTTGCCTGACTAAAGCAACAGCCTCTATTGGGCTCCCTATTTCTACTTTGGCAGGTGGAAGGCAAGCCCTTCAGGGCAAGTATGGTAAAATAGGGTCGAGATAACTTTCCAGTAAAGGTACAATGAGAACATACTTCTGTTTTGTTCCCTTGGGATCCAATAAAAATCTACACTTATTTTTCAAATTTATAAGTTCATAAGGATAGGAAAATAAGAGGATAGAACACAACACAGTTTTAGAAACCAGGGTGTTAGTGGCAAAATGTAATAACTGATTTAGCAGACCTAGAAAAGTCAAATCCTAAACTGGGAGTCGAAAAAACAAGAATCAACCCTATCCATGCTGCAGAATACTCAACAATTCCATCAGTGGGACCACTAGGCACCTAGAGCTGGGAGTAAAGCTGTGTCAAACAAAGGAAGGAAAATTGGTGGAAAGTTGTGAAGGATGCCTTAGATACTATGTCCCCAGTGCAGATGGGTCACTGCTTCTCCCTTACTCCAGTAAAAGGCTTTCTCTCCAGTGAGAATAAACCTTTAGATGGAGGTTTAAAAGACCTAGTTGGCTGAGCACAGTGGTTCATGCCTAAAGTCCCAGCACTTTGGGAGGCTGAGGCAGGAATTTGAGACTAGCCTGGGCAACATAATGAGATCCCATATAAAAACAATTTTAAAATTAGCTTTGCTGGCTTACACCTGTAATCCTAGCACTCTGAGAGGAGTGAGGCAGATTGCTTGAGCTTAGGAGTTTAAGACCAGCCTGAGCAAGAAAGATCCCATTTTTACTAAAATAGAAAACTAGCCAGGGGTGGTGGCCTATGTCTGTAGTCCCAGCTACTCGGTAGGCTAAGGCAAGAGGATTGCTCAAACCCAAGAGTTTGAGATTGCTGTGAGTTCTGGTGCCATGACACTCTATCCAGGGTAACAGAGTGAGACTTTGTCTAAAAAAGAAATAAAATAGGTGGGGTGCAGTAGCTCACGCCTGTAATCCTAGCATTCTTGGAGGCCAAGGCTGGTGGATTGCTTGAGCTCAAGAGTTTGAGTTCAGCCTGAGCAAGAGTGGGACCCCTTCTCTACTAAAATTAGAAAAACTGAGGCAAGAGGATTGCTTGAGCCTAAGAGTTGGAGGTTGGTAGAGCCACAGCACTCTACCCAGGGCAATGGCTTGAAACTCTGTCTCAAAAAAAAAAAAGAAAGAAAGAAAAAGAAAGAAAGCAAGAAAAGAAAAAGTAAAAGAAAACAGAATTCCCAAAACATAGTGATGTACACCAATAGTCCCAGCTACTTGGGAGATGGAAATAGGAAGATCTCTTGAGCCCAGAAGTTTGAGGTTAAAGTGAGCTATAATCACACTACTGCATTCTGGCTTGGGCAATACAGCAAGACCCTATCTCAAAAATAAGTAAATGATGTTATTGAAGGGAATTACATGAATGAATTAGGCTGAATGTTGAAAACATCTCCCTCCACCATGGGCCCCACACTCTGTGAGGCCATTTCCTCCAACTGGATCCCAAAATGCTGTCAGGGAGAGAATTATCCTTCAGGAATAGGGTAATCAGGAAAATACAGGAAAGGACTGCTAATTAAATTTGAAGTTTAGATAAGCAGTAATATTTTTAGTATAGGTATGTCTCAAACAGTGATGAGACACACACTAAAAAAATAGTTTCTCTGAACCTCGAATTTATCTGAAGATCCTATATTTTTATTCACTAAACTAAGCAACCCTATTAAAGAAGGAAATTAGAAGAATCTTGAGACCTGGGAAAGCTGAGCATCCCAAGAGGAAGCCTCTAAAGATATTTACCTCAGAAATTCCCCTAACAAGAAGTTCAGTTAGACCATCCTACTGTGAAGCTCAAAATTGGCAAGTATCACCTTCATGATTTAAATTTGCCATCAGTTTTTGGTAATCTCCAATAATTACCAGATATGTGAGGAAAACTTACACCATAAAAGAGAGAGCAAAGCAAGCAGATAAAGGTAATTTAATGAAAAAAACTATTCAGAGGAAAGACAGACCTGTCAGGAAAAACATTTCTTAATAACCTCAGAAAAGTAAGAGAAAATACTGCATTCATGAAACAGAAACAACAAATTAAAGAGAAAAAAAGAACACAGAAAACAACAAAAAAAAAGCTCTTGGAAATTAACAATGTTAGCAAAAGTAAAAGAGTCAATGCAAGATTTAGAAGATCAAGAGGAGAAAAATCTGTCAAAATGTAGAGGAAAACATAAAGAGATGAAAAATAACAAGGAAGTAGACAAGTTTTCCCATGATCATGGATCAAGAAACCCTATTTTTTCTGTAAAGACTCCGGTTTACCATTTAGTCCCCTCTTCCCCCAAATGGTCCTTTTAAACACTTGTGCTTTTAAGCTTTTCCCTTGGAGGATTGCATGTTGGAAGCTGAAGAGAGATTGTATAAGCCTATCCCATTCTCCCTTTTATCTTCCACTATGGCTCTCCTTTCACAGTATACCTTGCTCCTACTATCCCTTACTATTTTTCTAGCAGGTCAGTCACAGACCCAGCACCCCTGCATGCCAGTCGTTCAAACCCTAGCCAAGAAGGGGAGACTGGTTTAATATGGTGTGGGGAAATGTGCTTAGATCTGCTCTTTTCTACTCATTATAACCTATGCTCTTGTTTCCCTTTTCACATCTCTTATTATTTGACTATGAACCAGATCTCTATCTCCATAGCCACTGACTAGGCTTTTAATGTATGAAACTTTCAGGAAAGTTCCAGACAGGGAGAATGATGAAGAAGCTCAGGAAATTTCACCCCCAAATATGACTCACTGGTATAAAGAGCATTTTGAATTAAAGGTCCTTAGGGATCAACAGGCCTTGGAAGGGGCATTTCCTCTATCTGCATAACCAGATGAATTCATCAAAACAATGGACTTCCCTACCTTTCCCTTCCCTTCTCTGTTATCTCACTATATTTCAGGAAATAAAATAAAAAATGCAACCAGATCTGGCCCAAATCATTTAAAATATAATACCTGTTTATCAAGGTTAATTTACTTTGCAAAGGGAATCATTCATCAATCTGTTTCCTCCATCCATTCATGCTCCCTAACAACCACTCACTGAAGCCTAAATAAAATTACCTATACTCCTTATCTCTGCCTCGCTTCTAAAAGGAGTGTACAAGAATATCTGGATCTCTCTGGGATATTGACTGATCACTCTGTTATCCTCCCCATGGCCATGGTAAATAAATCTCTATCTCTTTTTTAATCTGTCTTAATTGTAAGTTGAACTTCAGAGAATTTTAGGGAGAAAGGAGAAGTTTCCTCTCACCCTCCCAGCCCTAATTGTGCATGGTACTTTTCCTTTGCAGTATTTTCCACAACCAAAATTAAATAATTTCTTGTGTTTTCTATTCGATGTCTATAATCTTACAGACTTTAAGCTCTATGAAGGCTGATCTGTCTTGTTCATTTTAATATTCTCAGGCTCTAGAAAATACCTAAACATGACAAGCATTACATAAATATTTGGTGAATTTAAATGAATCTACATATTACAGATTTTTTCAGCAGTTTTTTTCCCCTAACTGTGTACATTTTTGGAAAATAGGTTTCTACATTCTAAAAGTCCTGGAGACTGGTGATTTGGATAACTCGCACCTTGATGAGAGGAGTGGAGAGGAGAGGAGAAAGGGCACAGCACATAAGAGAGGTGCCTAACCCAGCTGGGGAGGTAGGCATGGCGCTGCAGAAGTATCAGCACAGCTTTCTTGCTGAAGATAACATCTGAAAAACACTACAAAAGATAGGAGATGGGCTTGGCATCCATAACACAGTGGTTAAGGCGCTGGCCACATGCACCAAAGGTGGCAGGTTCAAACCTGGCCCGAGCCAGATAAACAACAATAACAACTGCAACAAAAAAAATAGCTGGTCACTGTGGCAGGTGCCTGTAGTCCCAGCTATTTGGGAGGCTGAGGCAAGAGAATCACTTATGCCCAAGAGTTGGAGGTTACTATGAGCTGTGACATCCTGGCACTGTACCAGGACAGCAAAGTGAAACTCTGACTCAAAAAAAAAAAAAAAAGATGAGAAGATGGAGCTCACTATGGATAAAAGAAACAACCTGTGCGAACACCCAGGGGCTCTACAGAGGCTAGCAAACTGGAGATGGGGAATTGTCTCGGGAGCTCAGGGTATATACAAGTAGAAGTGAAAGAAGAGGATAGAGAGAGAAAGGGACCCACATTAAAATTTTGTGTAGGGCATGGACTAGATGGAGCTGAGACTATTAACTGGAAGCACTGGAGGAAAGTATTCAATAAGTCTAGGCAAGACAGGATGGGGATCAGACCAGGGCAGAAAAGACCAAGATGAAAGGAACATAGAGACCACTGTGGACTGTGCGGGATCTGGACCTTTGCAGAAATAGCCATTCTACTGAGCAATCTCAGAGGTCAACTCATCTGTCTCCAGTCCATACTTAGTGCCAAGCTGTTTATGAAGAAAGACAGGCATTAGTGAACATATAGGAAGAATGGTTCAGGCAGGAAATATCATAGATATTCAGTTACTCATTAAAATTATCTTTAATTTGAATAATTTTTAAGATTAGTAACTGCAAATACATATTTTGCCTTATTCCAAATAGCTTAAATTGGACTGAAATCTAGGATTTTCTTTTCTTTTCTTTTTTTTTTTTTTTTGAGACAGAGTCTCACTTTGTCACCCTGGGTAGAGTGCTGTGGCATCATAGCTCATAACAACCTCAAACTCTTGGGCTCAAGTGATTCTCTTGCCTCAGCCCCCAAGGAGCTGAGACTACAGGTGCCTGCCACAACGCCTGGCTATCTTTTTCAGAGACGAGATCTTGCTCTAGCTCAGGGCAATCTCACACTCGGGAGCTCAGGCAATCCACTCACCTTGGTCTACCAGAGTGCTAGGATTATAGGTATGAAATCTAGGATTTTAAGATTTAATAAGTAAAAATATAATTGCCAAGCTAAATTGGAATTCCAAATAAATTAACAAAATTTTTAGTATATTAATATATATCCCCCAATGGGATATACTTATATTTAAAAAAATCTTTCATTGTTTATCTGAAATTCAAAGTTAACTGAGTGTCTGTATTTTATCCAGAAAGTCTTTTCTTTTTTCTTTTTTCTTTTTTTTGAGACAGAGCCTCAAGCTATCCCCCCTGGGTAGAGTGCCGTGGCATCACAGCTCACAGCAACCTCTAACTCCTGGGCTCAAGCGAGTCTCCTGCCTCAGCCTCCCAAGTAGCTGGGACCACAGGCGCCCACCACAATGCCTGGCTATTTTTTTTTGGTTGCAGTCATCGTTGTTTTGGTGGGCCTGGGCTGGATTCGAACCCGCCACCTTAGGTGTATGTGGCTGGCGCCTTAGCCACTTGAGCCACAGGCACCAAGCCCAGTAAGTCTTTTCTCACCAAAACATTACCTGTAGATGATATTGGCCTTCCACGGTGTGCAGTCCATCAAATGCCCCTAGGACATAAACCTCATCTGCTCTCTTCTCTGACATCTGGTAACTTAGATGACAACAGAGATCTTTCTGACAAACTGTGTAATTCGCAGTGACTCCTGTAAGCTCCACAAAAGTGTATTCATCAAAAAAGATAATGCCCTTAAATTCCTGGTTTCCAGTTGCGGGTGCTTCTACACTGCTAGCATAAGACGTCCAGTTTACTGCAGGGTGGGATGGGTGGGACTCCAGTTGTGACAGGAGGAGTTTTCCCTCCTCTGTCTTCATATCATAATGAAATGCTCTTGCAGAATCGGGTGCATAGATGCCACTTCCTAGAAATAATAAGTTGAAAATGCCATTTGAGATAAGAAAGTAAAATGGGATTTCATAGTTGTTACTGTTATTTTAAACTCATAAACATTTTCCTTCTAACTTATCTATTTTATTAATTTCAGTAAAACAGGCTGATAAAGACAGAGGGGAGAGGAAATCCAATAAAGTATGACACCAAGGAGCCAAGAAGGGAGAGGTTTTTGTAAGAAATAGTAAAATTAAAAAAAAAAAAAAGTAGGGCGGTGCCTGTGGCTCAGAGGGGTAGGGTGCCGGCCCCATATACTGGAGGTGGCGGGTTCAAACCCAACCCTGGCCAAAAAAACAGAAAGTACATCCAAGTTGAATAACACTAAATAAATCTACAGAACAATTGAGATGTGGGTTGAGACTGATTTCACAGCATATCACCAGCTAGAGGCTCAAAAGAATTGGAAATCATTACATTACAGAGTATGTGTTTGCTAAGAAAACATTTTTTTCCTTTTCTGATTACAGCAAGCCAGTAAATCTTGAAGATCACACATTACCTGTCATTTTCATCGAGGGATTATGTGTATTAGATGCAAGGAAATTGACCCCCATGCCCATGGCCCAAGCCGAGTGGAATTCAATAGCTGACAAATGTGGCAAAACATTCATCCAAGCCGTTGGGAAGAGTATGGTGTCCACATGGAAATCTTTCACCAGGGTGACTGCAGGATCATAGAAGAGTATATCAAAGCAGGTGAAAATGCCAAACCTTCCAAAGGTGGTGTTGAAAGTCACAACCTCAGGCTCCATGGGTGCATTGAATTGATTTTCACCCATGAAAAGGTTATGCTGCAATAAACAGAAGGGGGAAAAATTCTCTTAGGAAGTTGGCCTGGACATTACTGTGTCTGAAAAAGCCCAAGTTCATACCCATTAGACAGTGCCAGTCTCATCTGTGACCACTTCCTCCACAGAAAAAGTTTGCTTTGATGAATCAGAGGCCACTCCAGCTAAATGGAGGCTTTGGCTCAATCTCTGCATGGCTGATGTGTACCTGAGCATTCTTTTCTATAAAGACCCTCTTGAATCTTACAAGACATAGGAGTATAATATGCCTATTCAATTTTCCAAGTACATTTCCTCACTTCCTATGAACAAAGAACTTTGTTTGCTCCTTTCTCAAGACCAAGTCTATCTGGTAAGTTTCTTGCCTTGACCCATTGCCAAGACATGTCTTTAAAAGGACAAAGTTCAAAGGCAACATTAGATTTTAATGCAGGGAGCTCCTTGTGACTCTCGCGCACTTCCAGCAACACACTCCTGTGTTCCTAAAGGCACACAGGGAAGTCCTTGAGTCTCTTTATAGGACCTTTCTACATGTAATCATGATTTTTATGCTTTGCCTCTACTCTACTTATAAAATATGCTTTTTATTATCAATACCATTTTTTTCTTCTTGTCCATTTTATTTCATGAAGCATTCACTAACTGAATTATTTGTAAACTAGTTTTACCTTATGGTAGCGTGCCACCAGCCTACCCTGAGAATCAAACACCACATCAGTGTTGTATTGGTAATGGCCATCATGGGGACACTGAGTGTCACTGGCATTGCATGGCTTCTTGTCCCCAATATTTGCCACAACGTAGATAGAGTTATCCTTGGCCAGACAGCTGAGTCGTTCTTGTACTGGGGTGTGGCCAAACCTGTTACATGTTCATTGGAAGAGGAAAAATTTTTAATCGTCAATCTCAGCTTTAAACAAAATTCTGAATGATTGTCCCCTGAACATCATATTATGTAATATACACAAAAGTAATTCTAAATAACAGTAGATGGAAGAGAAAAATTAAGACAAGAAGGTAGTTTAGAGGAAACTCATACTTGTGGGAATGTGGTTGTAGGAAACTACTCCAGGATAAGACTCCAGGCATGTATTTCTATCTCCGTAGCATTTATCATACTCCTATTATCATATGTTCACTTGTGTTCATCTTATAATGTCTGCATCCTGTCGATATTATTGTGCAAAGGCCTACATATCCTAGTCACGGAACCCATGACTGGCAGAAAAAAAGCATTAAATATTTTGAATGAGTGAACAAAAACTCACTTAGGAGAATTCAGGGAAAGATAACAGAATAGGAAGCACCAAGAATCTGTCTCCCCACAAAGACAGCAATAGCACTGGCAGAACCTGTCTGATGTAACTTTTTTTTTTTTTTGAGACAGAGTCTCACTTTCTTGTCCCCAGTAGAGTCCTGTAGCATCTTAGCTAATAGCAATCTCAAACTCTTGGGCTCAAGCAATCCTCTCGCCTCAGCCTCCCAAGTACCTGGGACTATTGGTGCCCAGCTATTTTTTAGAGACAGGGTCTAGATTTTGCTCAGGCAGGTTTTTTGTTGTTGTTGCTGTTGCAGTTGTTTTTGTTTACCTGGCCTGGGTTGGGTTCAAACCCGCCACCCTTAGTGTAATGTGGCTGGCGCCATAACCACTGTGGTACAGGTGCCTAGCCATCAGGCTGGTTTTGAACTCCTGAGCTCAGGTGATCTACTAGCCTTAGCTTCCTAACATGCTAGGATTATGGGTGTAAGCCACAACGCCCAGCCTGATGTAACATTTTTAGAGCTCCAGAATCTATTCAAAGGCTTGCAACTTCTGAGGAAAGTCTCGGAAGGTGAACTGCAGTTAATTTCAGGCAATTTCAGCTCTTAGCTCACCAGTGGCTACCAGCTCACATTCCCTGGTCCTATGATGAGCAGCCACAGTGTGTTCCTGACGTAGGTTGCAGTCAGCCTGTGGGAGCAGGTGGGCAATAACAGCCCTGTCTCCCATGTCAGGGATCTGTAGTCTGATCACTGAATGTTGCTTCTGATCATGAAGGTGCAATCACAGAGGCAGGCAGTCACTGTTAAACACACACCGATACACACACCCCCCATAGTTGTAAATCCTGCCTCTGGCTGAAGTGATTTCCAGGAGATTTAAAGGATCAGTGCTGCCTTTTTTTTTTCTTCTTTCATAAAGTCACTGTACATGCCCAGGGAAACGTGTAGGTTCAGGAAAGAGTTGAGAAGATATTAAGTTGTACCTCAAGCTGATCCTTAACACAGAAACATCCTGTAACAATCAAAAAAAGAAAAGAAAACAAATACAGCAAACCTAGAGAAGGAGGAGAATCAGATTTCCAGGATTATTACCTGAAAAGATTCAAACAGTGAAGCCTGATTGACTTCATTTTGTAGTGGCTGACTCCATCTTGTATATGGTTTGGAACTTTGCAGCCCCCACTGCCCCTCCCCTCCCATATTGTTACAGGCCCCTGAGCATGTATACGCTGCAGAAACAGAAAGATAAGTTTAAAGTTGCAAAACTTTGAAAACTCCCAGTCGGGATACAACACCTGCTTTTCTGAAAGGCCCTTTTGTGCCCACTTATCCCCTCCCTGTAGACTCTAATCTGGCAAGTTTCCCTTCTATAACCGCTTTGCTCTCAGAAACCTCACCCAACTGCAAGCACAAGTTAAAAACCCTGGTCCCTTGCTTCTTTTTTGGCCAAAAGATTTTTGGAGGATAAGAACCCCTCTCTTGGTGCCAGCTAATAAGGGACCTTAAAACTCAATTGGACTCTGTGCTGACATAATCCTCTATAATTCCACTCACATTTGGGTACAACAAAATGACCATCTATCAACCAAAAAAAAAAAAAAATCACAAGTTATAACAAGAAACAGGAAAGTATGACCCACTCAAAGGAAAAAAATAAACCAAGAGAAACCATCCCTAAAACAGACCACATAGCAGACCTACTAGATACAAACTTTATTTTTTTAAATTTTCTCTATACATATACATGTGTTTATTTGGTTTCCACTTTTTGCCTTCACAAAATTAAAAAGGCTTAAAATTTAATAACAATAACAATGTTTAAGATAAGGACTAGAAATAAAAACCTTGTAAAGAACAAATGAAGATAAATACATTCAGAAATCAGATGATTGCTACAATGAAATATTGAGCAATAATAATGCAAAAAAAGTAACATTCACATTGTCAGATGAGAGTATGTCTATTATAGAATGCTTTGACTCTGAGATTCAGTATGTAGTCATCAGTTAACTTCTTATTTTTTTCCAACTCTCAAAAAATACACAATAAAAATAAAAGATAATTTCAAAAAACAGATCATGACAAATCTTATGACAATAGAAAAAGAAGAAATACTACAAAATCATTTTACTTCATCTGGATACACCTGATATTAAAACTGGAAAAAATGTATTATTATGATTTATTTATTTTTTTTTTTTTTTGCAGTTTTTTGCCAGGGCCAGGTTAATCTTTTAATTACACTAGCTATAAGAAACCTCAAATATTTTTGGAACTATGGCACTTATAAATTCTAAATAAGTACATAAAATAAAAAAGAGACATGATGAAGGCCTCTTCCTGTTAGGCTAAGGAGTGGTGATGTAAGCCCAAAAAGGCTGCTGACTGTGAGAAGAGAAACCAGTTGATTCTGAGGATATTTCAAACATACTCAACAAGACATGATATCCAAGTCTATGTGAGGAGTCAAGGAGCTTGATTCCTCTCTTTCTCTCACATCCTTCATCCAGTCTTTCAGCAAAACCTGTTGATGCTACCTTCAAATTTTATTTAGAATCTGGCCATTTCTCAGTACTTAGAATTCTACCATCTTGGTTTAAGACACCATCATCTCTCCGCCTAAGTTACTGCAGTGATTTTTTTAACTGCCTCTGTCTTCTTTGTTGACCTACCCCCCTGGAGTCTATTCTCTATAAAGCTTAAAGAGGAAACTTGAGTCAGGACATGTCACATCTCTGCTCAAAATTCTCCAATAGCTTCATTCTCACTCAAGGAACAAAGTCATTGTTATGGTTTATCAAGTCATATGTAATCAGTTCATCTTACCTATCTGCTGTCGTCTACTTTATCCCCTGCCCTCACATCACTTTAACCACACTTTCCTTTTTTTTTTGAGACAGAGGCTCACTTGCTCACCCTTGCTAGAGTGCTATGAGTTGGAGCTCACAGCAACCTCCAGCTCTTGGGCTCAAGCTATTCTCTTGCCTCAACCTCCCCAGGTAGCTGGGACTACAGGTGCCCGCCACAACGCCTGGCTATTTTTAGAGACGAAGTCTCACTCTGGCTCAGGCTGGTCTTGAACCTGTAAGCTCAGGCAATCCACCTCCCTCAGCCTCCCAGAGTGCTAGGATTACAGCGTTGAGCCACTGTGCCCAGGCCACACTTCCCTTTTTTCTGATAGAATAGACATATACTCTAATCATAGATCTTGGAGTTTATAATTCCCTTAACTTAGAATGGTCTTTTCTTAGATACTCATATAACCTACTCTCTCACTCCCTTCAGGTCTTTGCCGAAATGTCACTATGAAGCTCTCTGAAAATTAAAAAATTAAAAATTTTAGCCCCACACTTGCCAACCTATTCACCTTTCCTATTAATTTTCTTCATAACATTTATCTCCATTTCATATCATAGACAGGTAGATAGATGATGAATACCTAGATTAAAAGAACATAGGTATATATTATCCTTTTTTAAAAAATTCTGTTCTCTCATACTAAAATATAAATTCCAGGATTTTTCATCTTTTGTTCAACTCATTGCCCAGAACATTGCCTGGGTACTCAGAAATATATCAAATGAATGAATGAAGGCAAGAAATGAAGATTTCAGGAGTTGATAGAAAGGGGCAACCAGGCTTTGTGAAATGGAACAAAAGCAACATTCGTGTGGGGATATTCAGGAGGCCTTTGAAAATTTGCTTCTAGAGGCCATTCAGAAACAAGTCAATTCAATTCATTATGGAAAGTGATAATATAATTTTTACCATTTGGAAACTTACAATACAATGAAATGAGAATAAAATTAATGAGTAAGATAATATTGAACTTTGTCAAACATCAAAGTGTCTCTCTCTGCAGTTAGTTTGTATGGTTTTGAAAGCAGTTCCAAAAGAATTCCTAAAACAATACTAGCCATGTGCATTCAAAAAGAAGTTTGTTAACAAATACAATTCTCTTAGGTTTTCTTATATCAGTGTTTTACCATCTTTTTTACTTCCCAGCACATTTGAAACAATAGTTCAATTTCCATGACACAATTAAATTATGTTCATCAAAAGAAAAGAGTAAAAAAAAAAAAGAACTTACTTCCTGTGCTTTGAACTTCTTTCAAAAATAATTAGTGAGTATTAGAAATTTTCACAGCACATCTAAGATCCTCTAATGGTACACTGGTTGAAAATCCTCACCTTACATTAACATTAATTACACTACTTGTGTCAGACTTCATATCTCCTTAGTCTAGATTAGATTTAGATCAATTAATAGTTCTGCTATATCACCTCTTAAATGAACAATCAGCTTAAACTTTAAGGATTTTACTACATTATCAGCTGTCCTATCAGTGAGAAAATAAAATGATTAATTCTAAACTGACCTGTGGTTCTAAATTTGTCATTCTCACAGTCTCCAAATTATAGACCTACTCAGGAAAATATTTCTCTGTTCATTGGCAAGGAGTCAGAGACTAGCGTTTGGGTCTAAATTTCCCACTAACATCTTCTGTGACTGTAGGCAAGTCAGAACTATCATCTGTAGATCATTCCCTCAATGGAAAGCTATTCAAATTGAATGCGATAATTTCTAAGCTACTCTCCAGCATCAATTTCTGTGATTTTATAATTCATATTCACTTTTATAAAAAATACATTCATAGTAGATAAAAAAAAATCTATGGGCCAGGTGCAGTGGCTGATGTCTATAATACTAGCACTCTGGGAGGTCAAGGTGGGTAGATCATCTAAGCTCAGGAGTTCCAGACCAGCCTGAGCAAAAGCGAGACCCCATCTCTATTAAAAATAGAAAAATTAGCCAGACATTGTAGTGGCCACCTGTAGTCCAGCTACTGGGGAAGCTGAGGTAAGAGAATCACTTGAGCCCAAGTGTTTCAGGTTGTTGTGAGCTACAACACCATGGCATTCTACCCAGGGAAACAGAGTGAGACTCTGTCTCAACAAATAAAAAAATAAAAAATAAACTATCTTCAAACACAGAGTTGATAATGCATCTATGCAGTAATCATCAACAAAGTTTTCTCAAGTAAAACAAGCTGATGCTCACTATTGGGAATTTTCACAATCTGTTTCTTTACCTGTTAGGATTATTACAGGGGATCCAGTTTACTTGAGGGTGTGGGATATCCTCCAAGTACGGGTAGAGAGATTCTCTGGTGAAGTTCCAGCCATATATACCGTCTTCTGGAGTCACAATAATATGTGCACCCTGTTAAAAATAGAGCTTAATTAAAATCCTCCTCACATAGGCAGTCAAAGAGGGGGCCTGCAAGAGGAACTGAGAGGCTACCAACTACTTAGGTTTTTCCCCCTCCTTCATCTTATTCCTTTACTTCCTATATGTTTATAATTAATTTTCTTTTCCCAAACACATTAATTTTCTAATCCTGCCATCATCATTTCTATACGACTTTTTCCTTTTTTCATAGACATTAATAGTTTTCCAGGCCCCTCATGGCTCTGTCTCCCACTGCCATCATTAACTAAATATAAACCCAGCTCTTTCCCAAATCAACCCCTCCCTGAATGTTGGTGAAGAGTTGTGCCAGGTAGTGTCAACAATGAACTACATCTCAGACGCTCTGTTTTCTTCTTCCTCTGCAGCATACCCTGCAAACAGGATTCCTATTCTTCATGAAAAGAAGGATCACCTGCTGTTTGCCTGCACTGTGCTCAGGGTACAGGTGCTGCCTGTGCTATCCCGGGCACCTACAATTGAAAGCTGCTGTGAACTTTAGGAAATAGTTGGACTAATGATGAGAGAGAACATCAGATCTTCTCATAACCTTTTAAATTCTAGTATATATAAAAATATATATTGATAGATGTATGCACTATATATGTACCCACGACTTCCATGACACTTCATATATCCCTGGTCTATACTTGACAGTGAATATCATATTCAGGAAAACCACACACACAGTGTATGATTAGCTCCTTCATTCAACTCGGGCTTGTTATGCATTTGCATATATATTTTTTCTTGTAATTAAAACAGGAAGAATATAACACATATTGGTAAGTAATCTGCAACTTAAGTTATTGTTTTCAGGTTACAAACTTACCCAAAGTTGGGGGGAGACCTGAAACTCTTAAGAGCATGAGAGTACATCAAGGGCGCTAAAATTCTAAGAAAGGCATCCAGCTCCCACCCATTTATTAACCTCCAACCTCCATCTATAGCTGAAAAGAGGAGCAAAGATGCTGAATTTATAGCAAGTTCCTCAAAGGTCAGCTGCTTTTTAATGATGCTGAAACCATTTTTTCCTTAATTTTGCTTTTACTGTGGGCTGGGCACAGTGGCTCACGCCTGTAATCCTAGCACTCTTGGAGGCCAAAGTGGGTAGATTGCCTAAGCTCACAGGTCGAGACCAGCCTGAGCCAGAGCGAAATAGCCAGGTACCGTGGCAGGCGCCTGTAGTCCTAGCTACTTGGGAGGCTCAGGCAAGAGAATTGCTTGAGACCTAGAGTCTGAGGTTGCTATGAGGTATGACGCTATAGCACTCTACCGAGGATGACAAAGTGAGACTGTCTCAAAACAACAACAACAAAAGCTTTGCTTTTACTCTTAGGGAAGTGTCATAGTGTCCTAGCCATAGTAATGTTGAAAGGAAAGGATTTTAACTATGAAACAAAGTTTGCTGGCCATCCTCATACATATGTTACCCATAAATATAACTGACCCTGACAGGGGCCCTGTCTTCTAGGGGCCCCTCCTTTCTCATGGAATCCAACACTCTAGAGAAATGCCAGTGACAGTACCTGCTGTGCTGCTGATGTGATCGCTCCTTCCAAAAGGTCCAGATTCCGGTTCATTAATGCCAAGGCCTCCTCAGGAGACACTGGCGTTAGGGTGGCATTAGGCAATACCACGGCATGCTCATAAACAGCCGCAATAAAAGTGTCTAGAGAGCTGGCTTTGAAGACACAGAAAAACAAAAGTGCCACGTAGGCCAGCAACTGAGAAGTGACCATGTTGAAGTCCAATGACTGCTGAGATGCAGAGTGACAAGTCCTGATATTTATAGACAGAAAACACGTGGTTCCCAGAGCTCTGTACCTTGAAAATTTTACACATCGATGACTGTAGCACTCTGGGAAGCTGAAGTGGGAGGATTTCTTGAGCTCAGGAGTTTGAGACCAACCTCAGCAAGAGTGAGGCCCCACATTTACTAAAAATCGGAAAATTACCTGGGCGTTGTGAACACCTGTAGTCCCATCTACTTGGGAGACTGAGGCAGGAGAATTGCTAGAGACCAAGAATTTGAGATTGCTGTGAGCTAGGCTGACATCATGGCACTCTAACGCAGGAGACAGAGAGACTCTGTCTCAAAAAAAAAAAAGAAAGAAAAACTTTGGACTTCACTCCATTTTTAGACAACAGAGACCCTTCGGAATTACAGGGAATTGTGAGAATTAAATCAGGGAATATATGCATATTAGTTTACTAGGGGTGCCTAACAAAGTCCCGCAGACTGGATGGCATCAACAGCACAAGTTTATTGCCTCACAGTTTGGGAGGTTAGACGTCCTGGAGGAAGGTGTGAGCAGGGTCGGTTCCTCCTGCAGGTTCCCAGGGAAGGCTGTGTTCCTGGCTTCTCTCTTTGACTTGCAGGCGGCTGTCTTCTCCCTTCTGTGAGTGTCCAGTTTCAAATTCTCCCTTTTCGTAAAGGGCAGCAGGCACTAGATTTAGAGCCTACCCTATTCCATATGAGCTCATCTTAACTAATCAGATCCTAAACTAACCCATTTGCAAAAAAAGTCATATTCTGAGGCATTAGTGATTAGTGCTTCTAAGGTTAGCCACAGAACTCCTTTCCCCAAAAGCCAGCCATCAAACGTAAAATTACTCTGTGTAAAAACTGGCCGTAAGGAAATTATCTGACCTACCTTGACTGACTGTAGGTCACCAGACGGGACTTACTGGGCTCCCCCACCCCGTCTGTTAGCATTAGAGCAAATCTTTTTTGTCCTGTGGCTTTTCTACAAGGTAGTCTAAGCGGAGAAGGAACCCCACAATTAGGGACCTAAGTCCTCCCTCCCTCTCCCCTCCCGGAACAAAGGCGGACCCGGCCCCGCCCCAACCGGAAAGACCCTGTCCCGACCGACCCTGCCAGCAAGCGCTGGAACCTTCCGCCCCTATGCCCAGGATAAAAACAAGCCCCCAACTCCTCTTGGCGCAGCCGCCATGTTTGCCCAGGCGCGACTCTGTCCCCTTTCACTGAACCTGGCTTGACCCCCTCCGGTCTGGGTGTACCTCCGAGCCCCTTTATCCGGTGCTGAAAACTGGGACTGGCGGCCTGCCGAGGCCACCGCAGCTCCCTGAGAACCTGGTCCCGGTGGCGCCCAGACCCCACTGCACTGACCTCCTGTGGAGATTTTTAGAAGATATCCTCCCGCTGCCGTTGGAGGGTGAGTAGGGTTCCTGGACACCTTCACATTGAACTTCCCCATCTCCTCCGGATCGCCCAGTCTTCCCTCCTGCATAGATTCCTCCAGCTCCACTGTTCCAACCCGGCCCCCGCCCCCACGCTAATCCGGATCTTCAGGCTGCCACATCTCTAGTTTTTTCCGTCCTAACTTCTACCCACCCCCACCAACTTCCACTTTTACCAACTCACCTGCTCACACGGGCCACACCCATCCCTTGCAGGACCTGCAGGCCGTCAACTTCTCTGGAAGTTTCCCCTGTCGCCTGCCCTGGCCTCTCCCACACCCCCAATCACCCACTCTCCCTGCTTACACTCCTTTTGTCCCACATGCCGACTCCCTCTTTCAAATATTTAGTAAGTCAAAAGGCATAACAATAGCCAGGCTCGGTAGCTCAGGCCTGTAATCCCAGCACCCTGGGAGGCCAAGGCGGAGGATTGCTTGAGATCAGGAGTTTGAGACCAACCTGAGCAAGAGGGAGACCTCTTCTCTAAAAATAGAAAAACTAGCTGGGCGCTGTGGCCTTTGACACCTTTGGTTCCAGCTACTTAGGAGGTTGAGGCAAGAAGATCACTTGAGCCCAGGAGTTTGAGGTTGTTGTGAGCTGTGATGCCATGGTACTCAATCCAGGGGGATGGAGTAAGACTCTCTCTCAAAAAATACATAAAAGCATAATAAATCTTTCAAAGCCAGGGCAAAAATCCAGCCATTTTCCTTGTCTAAAGCCTTTTCAAGTCTTTACTAACGTAAATCTTAATACCAGAGAGGAACAAATTACTTCATCCCCCAGTTGGCCCCATTATTCAGCATAAACTCCAAAACTAAAAAGCTTCAAGTACCACAAACAGAACTTTTAATAGAGGTGGAGAGAGAATGGAGAAAAGGAGAGGGACAGCAGCCCGCAGGAAGGCAGAAAATTTTTTCTAAATAGTGACTGCCACCTAAGTCTTCTTCTGAGGTGGTTATTCAGAAGGTCCAGGCAGGACAGCAGGGCTATCTGCAGGGGTGGAGCACTGTCTGTCTAGGCTCTGGGTCCCAGCCAGGTGCGGTGGCTCATGCGTATAATCCTAGCACTCTGGTAGGCTGAGGCAGGTGAATTGCTTGAGCTCACAAATTCTAAACCAGCCTAAGCCACAGTGAGACCCGTCTCTACTGAAAATACAAAAAACTGAGGCAAGAGGACCACTTGAGCCCAAGAGTTGGAGGTTACTGTGAGCTATTATGTTGCCATGGCAGTCTACCCAGGGGGTGACAGCTTGAGGCTCTGTCTCAAAAAAAAAAAAAAAAAAAAAAAACTCTGGGTCCCTAGAATAAAGTTCTCCAAAAAACATCCTCCACTGTGACTGGCCTGCAAAACAGAAAGACACTTGAAGCAAGACTGTCTCCTCCTTAGAACAGGAGACTACCTTCATCTTCCGAAACTGGTGGTCCCTGAGAGTTTCTGTCATGGAAACATAGGGGTGAGGGTCTTCAGAAAAGGAGAGGAGTTCAGTCCAGGGAAAAGGAAGGACATTTTTTTTTTTTTGAGACAGAGTCTCAAGCTGTTGCCCTGGGTAGAGTGCTGTGATGTCACAGCTCACAGCAACCTCAAACTCTCAGGCTTACACGATTGTTTTGCCTCAGCCTCCCAAATGGCTGGGACTACAGGCACCTGCCACAACTCCTGGCTGTTTTTTGGTTGCGGTTGTCAGTGTCGTTTGGCAGGCCCGGGCTGGATTTGAAACCACCAACTCTGGTGCATGTGGCTGGCGCCCTAGCCGCGCCAAGCTGAAAAAGGAAGGACTTTAAACAGAGAGGAAAGGAGAATGGAGATTGATCAGGTATGAGATTATCCTCATCTGCATAGTTGGAAGGGGGCAGTGAGCCTGCCAGTACCCCCTGGGGTGCTTCCCAAGTGCTGGTGGGTGGGGATTGAGGGTATATCCTTAGGGACAGGTTATGGGTAGGATGTTTCCAGGAACTCTGGCCTTAGGGCACTCAGGGTATGTGGGGAGGGGATTGCTGGTTTCTAACCTGATTTTCTAAAATGGCGGTGCTCCTGTCAGGTTTATGAGAATTTCTTTCCCACAGGTCCCTAAATTGGCAAAAATTGCTTCCATCTGAACGTGTCAAAATGGACTCTCCCTCATCACACTGGAATGGCCTTAGGTAACTAAATTTCTGACAAAGATAAGCAAATTAATTCTAGTAAATACCAGGGTCACATCCTCTGTTCTCCTAAATTTTAGAGACCTCTATTTCTCTCTCCTATCTCTATCATTAAAATAAAATACTGTCCCCCCACCTGTATATTCCATAGTTTCTCAGTTCACTGGAAGATAAAGTACTTTTGCGCACCCTTTATTGCTTTTGCAGTTATCCCATCCACTAACAAAAGATCTTATTTATAGCTTCCTTTCTCTGACTTCTGATAAGCCCTAGTTTCTTCCTGTCCTTAATATGCTCTAATTTTTTAAACTGTAAACTTTCTGCCTTGTGTCACCTAAAGTGCCTACTTCTGTATGTGTACATGTCTGTACATGTCACGTGTATGGAATGTTTAACTACTTTTACCAGTGTAAAAGAGCTCTAATTAATTGGCTTAAAAAGTAAGGGCTTAAGTCAAATATTTTACCAAGAACATGAGAAAGAACTTAAATGCCTTTTGGTTCGTGTGAACTTTGTAATCTTTGATAAAGGAAATTAGTTTTAAGTTCCTTATTAAAGTTTATATGTTTAGGATCATAATTCCTCCATAAAAGTAACTACATCTGAGATGGCTATCAGGAAAATCGGTCACACTACAAAAAAGTTTTTCTTTGCCTCTTGAGTAATTGGCCTGAGAATAACCAAATAAGATTTTATTGGAATTGGGTTTATCATTAATACATTAATGCAGTATGCATTGATTTTCTCCTTTTGAACAGGATTTCCGTATGATGTGAATAGGAATAGCAGAAGATTTTTGTTCACCTTTATATAATATCTCAACAGTCTTTATTAGGGCTTTTGATTATTTGGGAAACTGAGTCTCTTCTCTACCCACGAATAAGAGTTTTCCTTTTAGAAATCTTTTTTTTTTTGAGACAAAACCTCAAGCTGTCACCCTGGGTAGAGTGCCATGGCATCATGGCTCACAGCAACCTCCAACTCCTGGGCTCAAGCAAGTCTTCCTGCCTCTGCCTCCAAAGTAGCTGGGACTACAGGTGCCCGACACAATGCCCAGCTATTTTGTTGTTGTTGTTGTTGTTGCAGCCATCATTGTTGTCTGGAGGGCCCAGGCTGGATTTGAACTGGCCAGCTCAGGTGTACATGGCTGGCATCTTAGCCTCTTGAGCCACAGATGCCGAGCCTTAAAAATCTTTTTTATCAGTTTCAGTAAGTGAACAACTAACTTTATGGTAAACTGTGATCCTGTGTAATGAAAGATATTTTTGATAAGAAAGACTGAACACAAAGGAAAGTAATGTATGAGAGAAAACCATGCATAGTAACCTTTCGTCCTGAAGTGCAGTAACTGATTAATTAGGAGGAAGAAAGTAAGGACAAAACAAAGTTTTGCAGCATATCTATAGATTGTGTGTGTTAGATAGAATTCTTAAGAGAAAATATATTAGGAAATTTACATGTGATCCAATTGGCCATCATGTATGAAGTTTGGTTAAAACAACAAAGCTTTCTTGAAATGTTAGTTCACTCACGATAACATTAAAAAAAAGAAAAAAAACAGGTGGTGCTTGTGCCTCAAAGGAGTAGGGCACCAGCCCCATATACCAGAGGTGGCAGGTTCAAACCTGGCCCCGGCCAAGAAAAGAAAAAAAAAGAAAAAACCCTGAACTTTAAGAGTTAAAGTTTATACCCATACAATATCCTACATTGCCCTCAGTCATCTAAAGACTATTACTCTTAATTAAATAAAAGGTAGTATGTTATGATAATCTGTGTTTCTGTTAAAACAAACATCTAGACCTGTAATGTTTAATGGGCCTTGATATTGTAGAGGTCATGGCGAAATCTGCCCTTTTCCCTTGATCTGATTTGCTGAAAGATCAACTCACAATTATGGTAAATTAATAAGAGAAAGGTTTGTTTCCAAATGCTATGCACATGGAGGGAAATGCAAGCATGATTACCCAAAGTCTCAGTGATGGTCAGAGAACTTTATAGATGCCCTTTGGAAGGGAGGGGGGAGAATGTGGAAAGTATAGGTTCAGCAAGTGATTGTGGGGGTGGGGGGTGTAGATGGGTGGAAACAGATTGATTTGTGGATTAACCTGAGAGACAGGTGTCATGCTTTAAATTACTTTGGTTCCAAGTCTATTAGCAGGTAATAAGGAAGTCAGCAGCTCTCAATCGATCAGATTACTAAGGTTTTATGTAGAAAGGCCTCCTTCATTGCTTCCTGATCATGAATGGCCTTGAATTTGAAATATTCTTTATACCAGTGAGTCATATTTAGAGACAAAATTTCTTTAGCTCCTTCAATATATATTATCAATAATTGTATGCTAATTTCTATACTACAAAAATAACCAAATCTCCTTTCCATGTATAATCATGACTGCTGTAAAATCTTTACCATCCACAGACGGTTTTACTTTTGAGTCTTCTTAAATAAGTGTTTATAATCAGCTATACTTCAAAATCTACTTCTTTTAAAAATGTCATGGAAAGAGCAGAAATATTCTTTTATGATTTTAATTAAAACATTACTAACTCTCTTGTTCTCTTCTCCAAAACCATGATAAATATTAAGTAAATAACAAAGTTTATCTGATGTCTCCAGGATTGAAAACTGTTGAATTCTGTCTCACTGGGCCTTCTTCACCTCTAAACTAGTAAATGTGTATTTCCCTTATTTTCTCCTTAATTTTCCAACCCCACCTGGCCCCTACAAACTCTCTTCATGACTTCGTAAAGAGACCACAGTGCTTACAGCCTACAAACTAAACTCAAAGTCTCTCAGGACACACGAGGCCCACATCAACCTAAAAGAAATCTTTTAGTTTTTACTGTTTTTCACCACTACCGCTGAGCTTCTACAAATTCTATCCTAGATTCAGCTCTCTGGAATCTGGACACACACAGACCTTCCAGAGCCTGCTTTCACTCAAAGTATACATTCCTTAGAAGCCCATCACAGACTCCAGACTCCAACTCACTCCACAAAACCTTTACAGCTGTGAACTTGAACATGCCGTAGCGTAAGACATCTTCTTACTCTTT
>NW_003852397.1:26971911-26982526 GCF_000181295.1 Otolemur garnettii
TTTTTTTTTTTTGAGACAGAGTCTAACCTTGTCATCGTTGGTGGAGTGCAGTAGTGTCACAACTCACAACAACCTCAAACTCTTGGGCTTAAGTGATTTTCTTGCCTCAGTCTCTCAAGTAGCTGGGACTACAGGTGCCTGCCACAACATTCCGCTATTTTTTTGTTATTGTTGTCATGGTTGTTTAGCAGCAGTTCGAACCCACCAGCCCCAGTGCATGTGGCCAAGGCCCTAACCACTGAACTATGGGCCCCAAGCCACCTCTTACTCTTGTTCTCCTCCTTATACTTGTACCTTACTCACATACCAGATCTATCCCTCTTTACTCACACTGGGGAAAGATTGTTGTTTCTTTATTAACCAAACGAAGATAATACAAACTAATATTAACCAACTTCACAAACAGGCAGCTTCTGGTGCATTTGACTAGTGTAATTTAAAACCCGTATATGGGTACTAGTTCTCTTAGTTAGCCCCTCTGTGAGGCCCCTTGTATTCCTTGTTAGTTCTCCCTCTTTTTTTTTTTTAGAGACAGAGTCTCATTGTGTCGCCCTCGGTAGAGTGCTGTGGTGTCACAGCTCACAGCAACCTCCAGCTCTTGGGCTTAGGTGATTCTCTTGCCTTAGCCTCCCGAGTAACTGGGACTACAGGCGCCTACCACAATGCCGAGCTATTTTTTTGTTGCTGTGTGGCCAGGGTTGGGTTTGAACCCTCCGCCCTTGGTATATGGGGCCGGTGCCCTACTCACTGAGCCACAGGTGCTGCCCAGTTCTCACTTTCAAACCCTACATGTTTACTGCCTAATAATATTCACATAGGCCCTAGAAATTTCTCTCCAATAAAACCCCTTCCCACATCTAACCTAACTCTGAAGACCATCCATTTTCAGTCCCTCACCCTAATGATCTAACTGAACTCTGACAAGCAGGGACATGGCTGTGTCCATAATCCACAGGAAGCAGTTTCAGGAGATCTCCATCCATAATCCCCAGTTTTAGCTCATTTCAAATGGATATTTTAAGTTTACAACAGAGAGAACAAAATATAAGGATGGTCAGTTTTTATAGTGAAATAATAGGAAAGTGTAAACTTAGAGCCTTTCAATAAGGACCAAAATGTATCTCTCTAAGGTCTACTTTCTCTTGTCCGTAGTCGCCCCATCCCTGTAGGTTCCTGTTTTCACAGACCATTCAGGAACCTAACTGATAAAAAGAAATGTAAATTCTCTTTAAATTTCCCCCAACTGATTTGTCTTTTAAAATCTGTTCTTTTAAGCTTCAAGTAATTCCTGAACATCCAGAATGAATAAATAGATATGCAGAATGAATTAATCGTTATAATAGTCTTTAAGATCGGACACACCTAAAAGTATCTGTCTTCAGTCTTACCTAAGGAAAGAGGACACAGCACATTCACACTGCCTTGTGAATTCAGCTATAATTACTCTTTTCCATTTTCCCTCTTAAATTCAGCTACCCACTAAACTTCAGGAGTGAAGTTCTACCTCTCTTTTTTTAAAATGCCATGCTAGCCAGGTGTGGTGGCTCATGCCTGTAATCCTAGCACGTTGGAAGGCCAAGACGGGTGGTTTGTTTAAACTCAAGAGTTTAAGACCAGCCTAAGCAAGAGTGAAACCCTGTCTCCACTAAAAGTAGACAAACTGATATGTATAGTGGAGCATGCTTATAGTCCCAGCTACTCAGGAGGGTGAGGCAAGAGGATTGCTCATGCCCAAGAGTTTTAAGAGTTTAAGGTTGCTGTGAGCTATGATGCCATGGTACTCTACTCCAGGTGATAGAGTGAGAATCTTGTCTCAAAAAAATAAAATGCCATTCTCTTCTTTCTCTCCCCCCATTTTCACTTCTCTAACTTCCTACTCCCTGCTCTCTCTCATCTCTTCTCACTCATTAATGCCGGTATTCAAAATTAGAATTCGCCTTCTGCCAAAACAGACCTACTGTCCAATCCTCTTTTCTCACGTTAAAAACACTGGAAAAACTAAAGCATCTTACCCCTTCACCCCCATAACCACTGACAACCTTACTGACCACTTAACCCAAACCAAGTTCTACCTCTTCCCTAAAACACACTCTGTTACAGCCCCACCTATACAACCTCTCACCAGAGCAATTCTAGCAAGAAGTCTTTCCATCTGGGACATTAAAAGCGCCCTCAGAAAATACGCAGAAACTCAAGAATTGCCCCTTTCCTTCAACTTTTCCATTTGCCTCAATGTCTTTTTCCTGTGTGGAACTTCTGCCTATCTGTGCCTCCCAACAAACAGGACTGGCACCTGCATGCTGGTTCTGCTTTCCCCTGATAAATCCCTCCTCCCAGGCAAGATGGAGTTTCCAGTCTCCCTTCACACTGTACTTAGAGTTAAGCAGGCCATCCAATTAATCCCTCTCCTAGTAGGACTAGGCAGGGGTTTTCACAGGAACTATCAGCCTAGAAATCGCTACCTATCAGTTCCAACTAATGTCCACTGAACTGGCCAAGAGCCTTCAGGATGTTTCTGATCAGTTACTATTTACACAAAATTAGGTAACTCCCTGGCAGCACTAGTTCTCCAAAATTATCAAAATTATAGAGGCTTGGATTTCCTCACAGCGGGGGAAGGGAAACTTTGCACTTTGTTACAAGAGACTTGCTGTTTCTACATGAACAAGCCTGGACTAGTCCCAGAGGGCATTATCTGACTCCAGGAACAAGCTACACATGTCTGCTCTCAAAATGAGGGATCCTAGTTCAACAGCTGGTGGGAAGAATGGATATTACCCCCTCCTGGGCCCTCTCATTGCAATCCCCTTGTTCTTTAATTTTTTTGAGACAAAGTCTCATTTTGTCACCCTTAGTATACTGAGTGCCTTAGCATCATAGCTGACAGCAACTGAAACTCTTGGGCTCAAGTGATCCTCTTGCCTCACCCTCCAGAGTAGCTGAGACTACAGGTGCCCGCCACAACGCGCGGCTAGTTTTTCTATTTTTAATGGAGACAGGGTCTTGCTCTTACTCAAGCTATCTTGAACTCTGAAACTCAAAGGATCCACCCATCTCGGCCTCCCTGAGTGCTAGGATTGCAGGCGTGAGGCACCATGCTCAGCCAATCCTCTTGTTGTTAACCACTGCCACTTGTGTTATCCAATTCTTGTCCCCATTTATTCAAGACAGGATAAAAGGGGTGTCAGCTACAGTTGCAACTCAGTTCCTACTACCCAAACTCTCTCTTAATGCTCCCCAAACCTGTGCAGCCTTACGAACACCGGACTCATCCCACTGTGGACAACTATAGCCCTATCCGGGGCAGTTCTGGAAGTCTGACCTTCATTTTCATCACCCCTTTTAACTAGAGTCAGGAGTGTGAGGAGCCTAAACTCTTCCTTCCCCTCCCCTCCCAGAACAAAAGGCCTACCTACCCTACCCACCAGTTTCCCTAGAACAGTGGTTCTCAACCTTCCTAATGCCATGGCCCTTTAATACAGTTCCTGTGGGTCATGACCCACAGGCTGAGAACCACTGCCCTAGAAACATCCTAGCCCCCCAAACCCTCCAGCATCCTGAGGAATCCTCCTCTCCCTCCATCCAGTATACAAACAAGGCCCCAAAGCCACTTAGCACTGCTGCCATCTTTGCCCAGGCAGGTCTCTGTCTCCTTTGATAAAACTCGGCCTGAACCTCTCCATGTCTCTTCTTTGGGTACACCACTGAACCACTTTCACTCATAACCCTGACAAGAATACAGCCATTATAGAAGACAACTGGTGAGTCCAAGCATGGCAGAAATCACAATGCATGATAACAGCAACCCTTCTCCACACACCTGGGATGTTTCAAGGCCAAGGTGCCTGGGAAACAGCAGAACCGCAGAATTCCCTTCTGTGCCCCTGGCTAGCACTATAGATCACCTCCTGGGGTAAACGTGAGTCACTCTGCAGAAGAGAATGACTCCCCTCCTCCCTTCCACATTGCAGTTATACTGATAAGGGTAATAAAAGCCTTTTTGATACTGAGAGAGCTGAGCCTAAGTCAGTCTCCATCCTGCTCTTTCCTCTTTAACCCCTGGGCTGGCATCCTTTCCTTGCAGATCCTCACACCAACATGTCTCCTGAACCCCTCAGTCTATACTTTATCGAACTTAACCATGAAAATGGACAGTTTCTCCTGTATATCTAGATCTCTATTTTGAAGGCCCCCATGCATTCACTTTAAATGAATTGTTGTGCCTTTTCTCCTAATCTGTCATGTATCAGTGTTTTTCAGTGAAACCTAAGGGGTTTGGTCCCCACACAACATGAATTTTTGAAGTCCACATGATTTAGAACTTCTCTGCATAGCAGTAGTAATAACTGCAATTTGAAGAATAGTTTTATAAGTTTGAAATTATTGCTATCTTTCTGCCAGTATTTGAGCTCTACACTTCTATTCATGTTAGTTTCCTCAAAATTGGGGGACCAGGGTAAAGAGTAACACAAATAATTATTCATTATCTGTTGCTATGTGGCAAGTTACCCCAAATTTAGTGGCTTGTAAAAGGAAACATACATTCCCGTCATCAGGAATGCAGAGGCAGCTTGGCTAGGTACCTCTGGCACAGGCTGTGTCCCAGGGCTCTTCTCCAGGGGGATACACTTCCAAGCTCCCTTACATGGTACATGGGAGAGGGCAGGGCTCAGGACCTCGTTGGCTGTTGCCCAGAGACATGAGTTCCTAGCCATGACCAATGCCTCACCACAGGGCAGCCCACATTATGGTGTCTGGATTCCCTCAGAGCAAGGGAGCCAGAGAACCCACCTAAGCTGGAAGCCATGGTTTCTGCATGTCCTGATCTGGAAGTGACCTCTCATCACTTTTGTCTTATTCTCTTGCTCCATTAAGAGCAAGTCAGTAGGCTTGGTGCCTGTGGCTCAAGCGGCTATGGCACCAGCCACATACACCTGAGCTGGCGGGTTCGAATATAGCCTGGGCAGTCAAATAACAATGATGGCTGCAACCACCTCCCCCCCTGAAAAATAGCCAGGTGTTATGGCAGGCACTTGTAGTCCCAGCCACTTGGGAGGTGAAGGCAGGAGAATCTCTTGAGCTCAAGAGTAGGAGGTTGCTGTGAGTTGTGATGCCATGGCACTCTACAGGGGGACAGTATCAAACTTAAGACTTGAGTTGATCGGGGGACAGCTTGAGGCTCTGTCTCAAAAAAAAAAAAAAGAGCAAGTCATTAGGTCTAGGCCATGCAATGGGAGGGGATTAAACAAGGGCGTGAATGAGGCAGGGATCCTCCAGGACATCGTAGGGGCTGCCTACCTCAGAGGCAACAGAGAGGGAGGCATGAAGAATGAGAGCTAGAGAACAGGAGCTGGAGAGTGGAGAAGAAAATCATATGAAATGAAAAAGAACTTAGGAATAAGTGGGCAAATTTTCTTCAACTGTGAATTGAATATAATATTTATGTGTTTATGACTGTCCATTTTATTTTTAGGTACATTTGATTTTGATTGGTGTTTTTACATGTCTCATTGACAACAGGTGTGTCTGATTTTTTACCTTAGTAACAATAATGAATTTATTTTGGGATTGTCAAAGTCACCCAGAGGATGTGTTTTTTTTTTTAAATTATTAAGTCAGATATATATAGATCATGAATACATTCATGCATATGTGGGGTACGATGTGCTGTTTTTTTTTTTTTTATACAATCTGACGTGATTACATTAAAGCCTGGTTGTTTTGAGTCACCCGTAAACTCCAGTTCCCTTTTGTCAGTTGACCTCATGGACCTTCCACACAAAGATGGGTGAGGATGCTAAATGCTTTGCAAAGAGACATAATTGTTACATAACAATTTTTGTAAGGGTCAAAGTATCAGATCGATCTTAGATGGCGACTGTGGAACTGGAAACCACCTTTGTTCCAATTCCCCCACCTACCAAAGAGAAAACAATCTGATCAGGAGGTTGCTAACTCAGAGCACTATATTAAACATCTTGTACAGATGGGCACTCTGTTTTTTTAAAAAATGGTAAAAGCAAAAGTTGGCAAGCAAACCTTTGGCTGATCAACTCTCTTAAGTTTGATACTGTTTTGAAGACTTTGGGGCTCTGTAAAACGATATCCAATTGTCAAGTAATTTAAGGCCTGGCTGTGACTACTCACTTTTTAAGGATGGTATTGAGCCTATGTGGAAAGAAGGTGGGGTGGGGGGGAACCGGGGAGGATAATGGCTAATTACATTGAACAAACAGCAGAGGTGAAGTGTGACCTTGATCACTTTTGGCTAGAAACACTGCTGTGCCTTATTGGATAGTCTCCCCCCTTCTGCCCCTCCACAACCCCCCCCCCCCCCCGCCACCCTCAATCTCCTCCCTACATGCAGATTTCCACTTCATTCCCCATCTCTCCACCATCCCCCTCCACCCTCCTTCAGCTTCACATGGGCATCTCTGGGTGGCAGGGAAGGAAACATGGTAGACCCAATTTCCCCGCCTCATACTAGGTCTAGCCACACCTTTGGACCTTCCACTTCCGGACCACCACAACCTCTGTTCCCCTCTGAGAGGTTAGGGGACCAGAAGGTATCATCAGGCTTCGTGTCCCCTTTTTTCTTTCAGACCTATTCAACATAAGTCAGAAACTGGGTTTGTTCTCCACAGATCCCACAAAATACTCTCAAGAACTTAGATATCTAACTCAATCATATGATCTGACCAGGCATGATGTATATATTATCCTCATCTCCACCCTATTAGCATGCATTTTATCTCTCCGTCTGTACCCTATATCTAAAAAATAAAAAAAATCCTCCCAGGGCCCTAAAACACCCCAGCGAGATCTCATTGACCTGGCCTTCAAGGTCTTCAATAACCGAGAACAGGCCTCTAAGCGGCCTCTAAGTGGCACAGGCTCTCAGAGCTCCAGTTATTGACTTTCAACGTTAGACAAAACCTGGCTAGTTCTTGAAACTCCTCGGGGCAGTCTGAAAAAAGAAAATCTCCCCTGGGCCCCTGTTTTAAATGCAGTAGGCCAGGACCCTGGGCAAAACAATGCCCAAATCAAAATCCTCCCCCTGTGCCATGCGAGCCTACAGAGGTCCTCACTGGAAGTCTGACTGCCCAGCTTCTTCTGAGGATCTGGTTCATAGCCACTACCAGCACTTGGATGAATTTCCTGACCTCTTGGGCCTAGCTGCTGAAAAGTGATGATCTCCATGGAAGATCACAAGAACTAAACTTCAGGTATTTTTTCTAGTGGAAGGTAAGCCAATCTCTTTAATGATAGCCTTGGGGCCACTTTCTCCACACTACAGAGTCTCACTTTGTCACCCTTTGTAAGTGCTGTGACATCTTAGCTCACAGCAACCTCAAACTCTTGGGTTCAAGTGATCCTCTTACCTCAGCCTCCCAAGTAGCTGGGACTACAGGCATCTGCCACACCTCCTGGCTATTTGTTAGAGATAGGGTCTCACTCTGGCTCAGGCTGGTCTTGCACATGTGAGCTCAGGCAATCCCCCTGCCATCTTACAAAGGTTCTTTAAAACAAACATGTCAATGGTGGGTATTGACAGTAATTTACTGCACCTTCATACTACTTCACCCTTTGATGATCACTTTCTGGACACTTTTTTTTTTGAGACAGAGCCTCAAACTGTCACCCTGGGTAGAATGCCATGGCATCACAGCTCACAGCAATCTCCAACTCCTGGGCTTAAGTGATTCTTTTGCCTCAGCTTCCCAAGTAGCTGGGACCATAGGCACCCCCCACAACACCCAGCTATTTTTTGGTTATAGTTGTCGTTTGGCAGGCCCAAGCTGGATTCAAACCCACTAGCTCTGGGTATGTGGCTGGTACCTTGACCGCTTGAGCTAGAGGCGCTGAGCCCTTTTTTTTGGGGGGGGGGCAACAGAGTCTCACTATGACCCCCTCAGTAGAGTGCTGTAGTATCACAGCTCACAGCAACCTCCAACTCTTGGGCTTAAGCAGTTATCTTGCTTCAGCCTCCCAACTAGCTGGGACTACAGCCACAATACCCAACTGTTTTTTTTATTGTAGTTGTCATTATTGTTTAGCAGTCCTGGGCCGGGCTCAAACCTACCAGTCCCGGTGTATGTGGCTAGTGCGCCAAGCCTTTGGATACTCTTTCTGACATTCATTCCTTATTATCTCTTCATGCAGCATTCCCCTACTAGGTGGAGATATCCTCTAAAGATGACAAGCAACCCTGATGATTCCCTCCAGCTTTTAAACACCTCCTTCTCAGCTGCCCTGAACTCTTGTCTCCTTTCCCCCTCTAGATGTGCCTTTCTCCATACCAAAATCTTCTCAATCTCACAGCTCTGTTTGGTGCCATAACTATGAACTTTCCACTTCTAGCCTTCCTCAGTTTAACTTGCTTCAATCTCACCAGTACAGGAGACTCTGTGGGCTTTAGAAAACCTGATCTCTGTTCCATCATCTCAACTTTTCCTTTATCTGCTTCCAAATGTACCCCTCTGGCAATATTTTTCCTCTGCAGCCATGCTACTATCAGTGCCTACATGCTAGCCATTCTGGTCTTTGCACCCAAGTTTTCTTCACCACCACCTCTCAAGTCCCTTTTGTGAGAGACCTCCTCTCTAACTCAGGCCCTGATGCATCCCCCTACTTCCAGACACAAAAGAGATGTCATCCTCCCTGTACTCCTTGGAGCAGGCAAAGTGGCTGGAATTGAGATGGGCACTGCAGGCATAAGTACATCAACCCACTTTTACCACAAACTCTCCCTAGAACTTAATGAAGACATGGAAAAAGTAGCAGACTCTAGTCACCCTACAATTCCAAATTAACTCTAGCTGCAGTAGTCCTTCAATGTTGCCGAGCCTTAGATTTAATTAAAGCAGAAAAGGGAGTCATATGTATTTTGGGGAGAGGAATGTTTCTTTGTGAACCAGTCAGGAATGATCATGGGCAAAGTAAAAGATTTCCAAGAACAAATCAAACAGAGACAAACAGATCTTGAATCATCTAATCCCTGGTCTTTATTCAATTCCTGGCCTCCTTGGTTATTTCCTATTTTAGGGCCATTAATTATTATCTTTCCCAGTCTTCATTTTGGACCAGTAATCCTCTGCCTCATCTTCTGATTTATTAACCAGTTAGTCACCTGAAAAACAACTGCTCATATCCTCAACCTACATGGATATCAACCAGTTCAGACTGAAGACCCAAAAGTGTTCCTGTAAACACCACTGCTTCCTCCTCCCATTTTCCTTACAGATAGCCCACGCCAACCCTCAACCACAGGAAGTAGTCAAAGAGACACCATGCCCATCATTCTGCCTCCTAATAGACTAAAAAGACCTGGATGAGAAGGCCAAATGTAGAGACTTGCCCAAATAGAATGTTCTGCCCAGGAAGAAATGAATGCCCCAGTCCTTAGCCCTCCAAACTTTTATATTCCCATCCACCTTAACTCACATGCTGACTTCCTTTTCGAACTCAGCTCACTTGCACCCAAGTGGAATAAAGACCTGATTGCCCACGCAAAATCTGAACTCTTGATTCCCTTCATTCACATCTCAGAATGTAGGGTAAAACATGTCTTCACACTCAGTGACTTTCAACTGCTTCTGCACATCTCAGAGAACCCACCTGCTCTCTAGTGTGTCTCTTCCCAGAGTTAAACAGTGACCAACTGATAAAAGGACTCAAGAGCACCAGGACAACGGACCAAAGGTTACTGGGTGAAAAGTGATATGGCCTTCTCCACAGAGCTCCAAGCCTAGCGCAACCTGCAGCAAACCCCTGGGCTCTGGTGGAGGGCTCAACCAGGATTAGGTAGATTTTAGGATAGAATAATTTCAGAAGGAAACAGGGTAGTCTGAAGAGATAATTTACTGCATTTTTATTTCCATTCAAAGTATTTAATTTCCATACACACAGACCATAGGAGTCAAAGGGGTTATGATAAAGAGATAATGAACAATTTTAATTAGCTAGAAAATTGTTCATAATACTTTAAACAATGTCCTTGTTCGTTAACTTCCCAAGTAGTAATTGACTGGGATCAGATATCCTGTGCATATTCATCATTCACTCTGTGTATTTACAAATGAAGCATATTAGGAGTCCCGGCAGAAGGAGAAGTGATGGGAGATATACAGTCTATTAATGTATATCTGCCACCTACAAGCTGGAGACCCAGGAAAGCCCAGTGGTGTAGTTCAAAGGCCTAAGAACTGGTGAGCTGATGGTGGCAATTCCAGTTCAGGTCTGAAGGCTTGCGAACCAAGAGCACCCAAAGGCAGAAGACCTATGCGCAGCTCAAGCAGCCAGGAAATGACTGCCTTTTTGTTTTTTCAGGCCCATCCAAATCAGGAAGGGAACCTGCTTTGCTCAGGCCACAAGTTCGAATGCTAATCTCTTCCTAAAACACCCTAGAAGACATCCTCAGAAGGAATGTTTAACAAGGTATGTGGGTGTCCCAAGGCCCAGTTGAGTTGATGCATAAAATTAACCATCACATGATGGAAACATTTATGTTCCTTACAGAAGTTACTGCAAAAGGAGTTTTGTAGCCCTTCCCCCATTTAATAAATACATGGTCCACTGTACTCGTACATACTTACACATTCTTTTTTTTTTTTTT
>NW_003852397.1:26982573-27020687 GCF_000181295.1 Otolemur garnettii
GCTCACAGCAACCTCCAACTCCTGGGCTCAAGCGAGTCTCTCTCTCTCTTTTTTTTTTTTTTTTTTGCTTGTACGAAAGGTCTTTATTGGTGGGGGGAGGGAGGCTGCAGAGCAGTACCGAGGGGGAGAGTGGGGAAGAGAAGAGAGAGAGAGTAGAGAAGAGCGAGGGGGAAGAGAGAGAAAAGAGAGCAGAGAAGGAAGGTAGAAGGAGGCAAGAGAGCCCAAGTGAGTTTCCTGCTTCAGCCTCCCAAGTAGCTGGGACCACAGGCGCCCACCACAACACCTGGCTATTTTTTGGTTGCAACCATCATTGTTGTTTGGCAGGCTCAGGCTGGATTCGAGCCCGCCACCTAAGGTGTACATGGCTGGCACCTTAGCCACCTGAGCCACAGGTGCCGAGCCAAGTTACACATTCTTAAATGCACATACATGGAAGACAGTCCTCATAATGAGGCTGTGCTAGACCAGATAAGTACTAAAATTTACATATATATCCATTGCTTTTTAAATTTCTTAAGTTTATTCCTTGTTTCAGTAAATTTATGACATCTCTTCTAGAAAACAGACACTGAGTTTTTGCTCTCCTCCCCCTCTCCCTCTTTGCCTGGCTAAAGCTGAAAGGGCCCTGGGAAAGGAGATCATTGTAACTTCCCAGGGCCCTGTCCTAAGCGGGGAGGGTCCTTCTCAAATACTCTTCCATACAGGGCCATGACTAAAACAGGCAAAGGGGCTCCACTTCGGCTCTTCAGACGTCCATCTCTTGAAACCTGGTCAAAGAAAGCAATGGATTAACTCCAATGCAAGACTCACTTTCAAGCTTTCTCTGGGGATGTCCCTCCTAAAGCTGCACAGAATAGTAAAAGTCACACAACATTTGTCAGAAGACCCCAGTGCATGTTTCAGGTCCAATGGCAGAGGGACTTTGGGTGAAAGTACAGCAAATCTGTTGTATAGGTAGTCAAACTAAGATAATGTATTAAACAGTTCCTTTATCTCATAAAACACTACACAAAGTATTGATTACAGCTATCATTATTATAACTTCTGAAAATAACACTGAAAAAATTAGTTGTAGATGCATTCTTCAACGTCCTTAACTTGAACCTTTTAAACCATGCAGATGAAGAGAACATTAGTTACCATTATCAGTGCTCCGTATTTTTACTTTAATTTCTCTATGAATTCACTGCTGCCTTGGATCTCAACATCACATCCATGCAAAAAAATGAACATTGAAGTCTCCATCACAGCCTAAAAGCAATCTAAAAGCACAATTAGTATTTCGCATCATAGTTTCCATTTGTCTTTAAAGTGTCTCATTAGGGCGCCTGTGGCTCAAGCGGCTAAGGCACCAGAGCTGCCGGTTTGAATACAGCCTGGGCCTGCCAATCATCAATGACAACTACAACCAAAAAATAGCCAGCTGTTGTGGTTGGGTGCCTGTATCCCCAGCTACTTGGGAAGCTGAGGCAAGAGACTCGCTTAAGCCCAGGAGTTGTAGGTTGCTGTGAACTGTGATGCCACAACACTCTACCCTGGGTGACAGCTTGAGGCTCTGTCTCAAAAAAAATAAAAAATTAAAAAATGAAGTGTCTCGTTAGAATTCGAGGCACAGTACTGTGATACTCTCATTATTTCAGAGATTTCATTATGCTGGTTTACCCCCATCTGCTTGAAGAAATGTATCATCCTGAAAACCTCCTACCTCATAATGTGTTTCAGGGGCAAGCTGAGTCCCACTGAGAATGAGCTGTGGGAAAACATAGATTGTTCCAAATGTGCCGCTGAGGGAAAATTCTTCAAACTTGGTAAAAGCTGACCCCACAGGTTCTCCACAAGTTCTGAGGTCGGTGGTCTGACACTTCAGTAATGTGCATATCTATGTAGAAAAAAAAGGGGGGAGTCAGAAAACTTGCAAGTACTTTCTCAGCTAAACAACACGATTTCAAAGAATAGAGGAATATTTAAATTGCCTCATAAACAGCACTTTTCAAACTGCATGTCAAATCTTGCTAGTCAATCCTAAAATCAATTTCATGGGTCAGAATTAGCTCTTAAAAAATAATGAAGCCAAATAAAATAGAATAGGGTTTTTTAAATCAGAGACCATTGCATATAATTACAGCTATTTCTAATTTTAACTTGAACTGTTTCCTTCTTGGCCTGGACTCCAGGTGAAGACAGTGTAAAACATTACTCTAAAGTTACCTGATGGAAAAGAGAATGCACAGAAGTTGTAGCTTTTTCAACTTGAACCTGGCCTGCTGAGACCTAACCAATTTACTTTATATTTCTGCCTTGTGGCCATAAGAACTAATTCTGTTCTTGCTAAGATTGAACAAATAAAGTGTTCTGGGCAGAAAGTTCAGTGACAAAGTGACTGTCTGAATCCAGCACCATTTTCAAAAAAAGCAATGATGACCTAGAAGAAAAACTACTAATAAGACCATTCTAACATATTTAAGCATTTCTACCTGCAAGTAATATTGGCCTTCCACTGTGTGCAGTCCATCAAATGCTCCTAGTGCATAGACCTCGTCTGTTCGCTTCTCAGACATCTTGTAAGACAAGTGACAACACAGCTCTTTCTGGCAAACTGTATAATTTCCTGTGTTTTTTGTAAGCTCAGTGAAGGTAAACTCATCAAAATAAATCATTCCTGAAAAATCCGCCTGCTCAGAGGAGAAGGGCTTGATACTTCTGGCATAAGCCTGCCAGTCAACACCTGCTGGGTAGGTGGGCTCACGGCGAGGCCGAGACTTCAATTCCGAAAGCATCAGCTGGCCACTCTCTGTTTCCATGTCATAGTGATACACCTTGACTGCTTCTGGGGCGTAGATTCCACTCCCTACAAGCAACAAATATGGTTTCTGATTTTTTATGATGATAAAATAATAGGACATTTCCATGCAAAATCAAATAGAAAGTTATTAAAGCATAAACATTTTCAAAATAGTTGTGGAGATAGCTGTGACACTGGCATAAGTTCCAATTGGATGCCACATCCTCCATAAGGTACTATTGGCACTGAAATTATCATCTGATATGCAGAAATTGTTCTGGGTTTTTTTTTTTTTAATTTTTCCTTCCCTCCCTCCCTCCCTCCCTTCCTTTTCTTTTTTCTTGAGACAGAGTCTCATTTTGTCACCCTCAGTAGAGTGCCATAGTGTCATAGCTCACAGCAACCTCAAACTCTTGGACTCAAGTGATTCTCTTGCCTCAGCCTCCCAAGTAGCTAGGACCCTCCACAATGCCTGGCTATTTTTTTTTTTTTTTTTGAGACAGAACCTCAAGCTGTCCCCTTGGGTAGAGTGCTGTGGCATCACAGCTCACAGCAACCTCCAACTCCTGGGCTCAAGCGAGTCTCCTGTCTCAGCTTCCCAAGTAGCTGGGACCACAGGCGCCCACCACAACACCCAGCTATTTTTTGGTTGCAGCCATCATTGTTGTTTGGCGGGCCCGGGCTGGGGATTCGAACGCGCCACCTTAGGTGTATGTGGCTGGCGCCTTAGCCACTTGAGCCACAGGCGCCAAGCCAACGCCTGGCTATTTTAAAAGATGGGGTCTCACTCTTGCTCAGGCTCATCTTGAACCCGTGAGCTCAGGCAATCCACCTGCCTTGGTGTCCCAATAAAAGCTGAGTGGAACTGACACTTGGAGCCACTGCCAGAACCCCATTAGTGGGTGGTGGTCCCTTGAGTTCCCACCTTTGAAAATCTATTCTGTGTATTTTGTCTCTTTCTCATTTCTAACTTTATATTTCTTCAGTTGGTCGCCACTAGATCCACAGGTCTTAATGGACCCTGCCTCTGGGGCAGGACCCCAGCAGTAGAAACACATCTCACTTTGCTCAGGCTGGTCTTGAACTCTCAGCTCAGGCATTCTACCCCTCTCAGCCTCCCAGAGTGCTAGGATTACAGGCATGAGCCACCACACCCGGCCCTTTTTTCTTTTTCCTGTACTTCAGCCTACTGAGTAGTTGGGACTACAGGTGTGTGCCACCATGCCAAGCTAATTTTTCGTTTTCTCTAGAGACAGGGTCTTGCTATGTTCCCCAGGCTGGTCTCAAACTCTGGGTCTCCAGTAATTCCTCCCAAAGTTCTGGGATCACAGGTATGAGCCACTGCACCCAGCTCCCCCTCTTAAGCTAACTTAAGAACAAACTAGAAGATTCCTAACATTTATCTCTCCACTGACTAATTTGTTCATGTTTGGGATTTCCTACCTGGATCAACAAATAACAAAGCAGTCAGGAGGAGAGCTTGCATTACTTTGAACATAAATCCCATAAAGGATAAACCCTAAAAATCCGATTAACTCTAAAGTGATCTTACTGCCTTGACAAGATTTATTTAATGTTATTAACAGACATCAGCTGGGAAGTTCCTCAGATCTGGCTTTGATTTTTTGCATCACTAGACTTCTCTCTTACTCCAATTTCCTCTCAAGTAAAATTGACATAATAATGTTTGCCTCCTTTACTCAAGAGAAAAATGTGCCTTAGTAGAAACCCAAGCTATCATTAATTTTGTGATGTTAGAATTGTTAAGAGAATCATTAACGAAAAGTGGGCTTGAAAATTAATGAAGACTAGCCAGGAAGACTGTCACTGCCACTTGGAGCCTGACCTGTGTGGGTTACCTGTCATGTGCATGCTGGTGTTGTGGGTATTGGCAGCAAGCAGATTCACTCCCATAGCTCTGGCCCATGCCGAATGGAATGGAACAGCCGAGAGAAGGGGCAGTGTGTTGTACCATGCTGTGGGGTAAAGGACACTGTCCACTTCAAAATTCTTCACCACCACCACAGCCGGGTCATGAGAAAAAATGTCAAAGCAAGTAAAAATGCCAAACTTCCCAAAGGGAGTGTCAAATGTCACAAATTCTGAATCCTTGGGGAAATCAAATTGAATTTCAGGTTCAAAAAGATTGTACTGTTAATAAAAAGCAAAGAAAGAGAAAATTAGTAAGAAAATTGCTAAATCAATGTGATCAATACCCATTAAAACTTCCCCCATGTTTGTTGGTGTGCATATTTAAGACTATTACCAATTTGCATAAATCATGCTTACTATCTCACTGGCTATGAGTTTTCTTACTGTGACATCAAAAATTTTCATTTTCTAGCCGGGTGTTGTGGCAGGCTCCTGTAGTCCTAGCTACTGGGGAGGCTGGGACAAGAGAATCACCTAAGCCCAAGAACTGGAGGCCGCTCTGAGTTGTGATACCATGGCACTCTACTGCGGGGGACAAACTGAGACTCTGTCTCTAAAAAAAAAAGTTCATTTTCTATAAGCAATAAATGAAATTGTATTTGAAAGTGATATTTACAAAGAGTATTTATATATTAGAAGTCAAACACTGAGGCTGGGCACCATGGCTCATGCCTGTAATCCTAACGCTCTGGGAGCCCCAGGAGGAAGGATTACTTGAGCTCACAAGTTTGAGACCAGCCTGAGCAAGAGCGAGACCCCATCTCTAAAATAAAAGGTGGGCATTGTGGCAGGTGCCTGTCGTCCCAGCTTCTTGGGAGGCTGAGGCAAGAGGATTGATCAGACCTAAGAGTTTGAGGTTGCTGTGACGTGTTTGAGGTTGAGTGTGACACCACGGTATCATACTCTTGGTAGGTGTCAACACTCTACCAAGGGTGACATTGTGAGACTGTGTCTCAAGAAAAAAAAAGAAAAAGAAAAAGAAAACTAGTCAGGCATTGTGGCAGGGGCATGTAGTCCAAGCTACTTGTGACACCGAGACAAAGGGGATCCCTTGAGCCCAAGGGTTTGAGGTTGCTGTGAGCTAGCATGCCAGGGCACTCTACCCAGGGCACACAGTGAGACTATTAAAAAAAAAAAGAAATATTCAAATCTTGAATCTTAAGATTTTCAGATTGTTTTCTGCTGTATTTAAATTTTAATAGCACTGCCCAGATAAACTCTCAAATACGTTAATAAAATAAACTCTGTCTTGTCTCCGTATGATACTGCTAGGTTAATATGAATAGAAGTAGAGTCAATTTAAAGTGAATTTAGACAGTGCAGTAGCTATGTCTTGTAAGTTATTATTCCATTAGTAATTTTATTTACTTTCATATGTATGTATATTCAATATTGTGTATGTGTGAGAGAGAAAGAGAGACACGGTCTCTCTCAGTTGCCCACTGCAGATGGTGTGCACATAGGTGTCAGGTGTGTGCCACAGCTCCCACTATTTTTTTTGTTTTTTGTATAGACAGGGTCTGACTGTGTTGTACAGGCTAGTCTCAAACTCTTGGCCTCTAGTGGTTTTCCCTCCTTTGCCTCCTGGAGTGCAGGGATTATAGGCATGAGCCACTGTGCCAAGCTAGCAATTTTTTTTTTTCAGCTGATTATTGCTCCAAAGCTCCACTTGACCTGACACTGAGGCGGACAGCATGTGTTTTGCTCCGGTTTTCACGTGGCCTGATGTGTGCAGGCCTGTGCTCTGACAATTGTGACCACCAGTGCCAGGGTCCACTGAGGAAGATCTTGCTCTTCCATTCTCCTTCCGTGTGGAAGGAGGTGTGACTGGCGCCTTCCTCTGCAGTGACCAGCTCAGGAAAGAAATGTGGCCTAATTGGAATCAAGGAGTGGTAAGGCCTTTGCAGGGTTTCTAGGAGAGAGAAATTCACTCTTTCCTAAGGTGACTAGATTTTAACATTGGTAAAGCGGGACACCATTGATGGGGGTTGGGGGGTGGGAGGGTGGTTCTTAATTAAAAATTTGGTCTATATGGAGCAACAAAAATTTTCATAGAACGCAAAAATAGCATTGTAATATATATATTTTTAATTTCAACATAAGCACAATTTACAAACATAATACATTTAAAAAACTCATGTATAGGGCAGCACCTGTGGCTCAAAGGAGTAGGGCACCCAATCCACTGGGTGACTTTGCCCAGGAGGGGAGTAGAGAGTTTACATTAACCTTTTCATTTCCAAATGAAGTTACATTAACCTCTTCATTCCCAAATGGAGTTATATTAACCTTTTCAGCAGCTGAAAACTGTATATTCCCTTCCCGTTGTCCCACTGTTTCCTAGCTTGTGGTGCATTCTTTCCAAAAATCAGGACTTTTTTAAAACACTGCAGGACACGGGACAAATTGTTAAAAAGCGGGACGCCTGGTCACCTTACTCTTTCCGTGGATGATGTTCATAAGGATGTGAATTTTTGTTGCTGTAGCCATTGGCTTCTAAAAGAAGGGTTACCCTGAGAAAAAGCTGTACCAAAGGGCTAAGAGAGCTTCTGAGCGTCTCAGGGACAGCCTGTGCCTGAAATGAGACCCACTCAACCTGAAGAGAGACCCACCCTTTATGTTTTTTTTCAGGTAAAGGAAATTCCCCTGTTTGTTAAAGCCAATTTCATTTGAGTTTTCATTTCTATTGAAATAAAAAAAGGCTTAATGGAATACATGGTAGCTTAGTATAAAGTGTTAATAAACTGGGCCAAAAAAACCCTCTTGACATTAAATTGTGAATGAGACCAAGCATTTCTTTTTCTTTCTCAGAGAATATTAAGATCTTTGTGAGATTATCACGTCCATTTTTAATATTCTGCCATACTCTATTTTATGGTTAATTCAAACTCAGAACTCTCATATTTGTGTGAAGTAAATTAAATACATTTTTTAACTAGAATGTAATAATTAAGAGATGCATCTCTAGGAGTTTTCTGCCCAACATTCAGCAAACAAACATACGTACAAGCCACAAATGACTTCAGTTGAGGCAAAAGGGATACTTACCTTATGGTAGCGTGCCACCAGCCTGCCCTGAGAATCGAAAACCACGTCAGTGTTATATTGGTAATGGCCATCGGGAGGACACTGAGGGTCACTGGTATTGCATGGCTTCTTGTCCCCCAAATTTGCCACAACATAGATAGAGTTGTCTTTGGCCAGGCAGCTGAGTCTTTCTTGCACTGGTGTATAGCCGAATCTAATTCAACAGACATTTCCTCAAAGTTACTATATTTTAGTGATTTCTGAAATATCAAAGTGATATTTTATTTGCCTGTTATCTATTATATGACAGCTCTAGGTCAAGAATCCACAGACAAGATTTTAAAACTCACATGCAGTATATTATTCGTCATAATGAAAGCTAATTTTAATGTGCCAGACTCCAGATCACAAAGCAAGACTGACACAGAAAAGCCAGGAAAGGAGGAAAAGAAGCAACACTTTCAGCGTGGCCCGGAAGGCAAAGGAAGGGCTTGAAATTTACACTCTTCTAATGGCGAGGACCTTGTTTACAATCCAAGCCATAGTATTACATATATGTTGTTATGACATGTGGTTGGAAACATAAATATTAGGTAGCAGTAAGTAGAAGGTTCTCTGTAGAGCATCTCCTGCAAAGCACAAATACAGCATTATTGGGGGAAATGTTTTTGTTTTATTTTGTTTTTTAAAAAAAGCACTTCACTGTCCTGGCTAGGTTTCCTCATCTGTCAAATGAAACATAACAGCTTCCTTTTGCCTTAGAGTCCTCATGAGAAATCTTAAGACAAGTACTGACATGAAATTCCTTTGCAAAGTAATGCCAAATTCTTATACATTGGGGATATTTACCCTAGAAATAAAAGGGAATGTGGTAAGGGGACACTGACTTCAAGTGTTTTAAAAGCTAGGCCAGGCGTGGTGGCTCATGCCTGTAATCCCAGCACTCTGGGAGGTCAAGGAGGGCAGATTGAGCTCAGGAGTTCAAGACCAAGCTGAGCAAGAATGAGACCCCCATCTCAACTAAAAACAGCAGGTTGTTATGGTGGGTGCCTATAATCCAGCTACTCAGGAGGCTGAGGTAAGAGGATCACTCAAGCCCAAGAGTTTGAGGTTGCTGTGAGCTATGACACCACAGCACTGTACCAAGGATAACAAATAAAGCTGTATCTCAAAACAAACAAACAAAAATATTTGAAAGGCTTAATTTGGAGAAGAAGGCTTGTATAAGTGAATATACTCTGGAGTGCAGAACAAAGATGAAAGAAAGTTATAAAGAGGCAGATTTCTGCAGAAAACAAGATTTTAAAAAGTTTTAGCAATGAGCTCACTCTGTCAAATAAGGGGATTTGCTAGTCACTGAATATTTTAGAGCCCATTTAGTTAGAACAGCTTAATGAAAATGGCTATTTTAATTTCGGCTAACCTAATTATCTGTTTTGAGACCTTAAGCCTCATTTCTTTCTCATATTTAAAATGCAAATAGTAATATCTACTCCATAAATTGGATGAGATAATGTGCATAGAATGCCAGGTACTATTCCCAGGACCAAGTAAATGCTCAATAAATTAAAACTGGCTGAGATAAAAATGGATTTTGTAATCATGAGAAGTTAGCCAGGGGAGGGCAACCCAAGGAGGGATGACTTCATTGCTTTCTGAAGACATTCAGGGTCTCTCCATGATTTCTCAGCTGCTCTGCAATTGATTTCAGACTAATCTTTAAATTAAAATAACAGGTTGGGTGGGGCAACTCACACCTGCTATCTCAGCACTTTGAAAAACCAAGGCAGGAGGATTGCTTGAGCCCTCTAGTGTGAGACTAGCTTGAGCAACATAGTGAGACTTCATTGCTACAAAAAATAAAAACATTAGCTGGGGTGGTGCCCTCAGTGGGTAGGACGCAGGCCACATACACCAAGGGTAGTGGGTTCGAACCCAGCCCAGGCCTGCTAAACAACAATGACAACTGCAACAACAACAACAAAAGCCAGGCATTGTGGCGGGCACCTGTATTTCCAGCTCCTTGGGAGGCTGAGGCAAGAGAATCACTTAAGCCCAAAAGTTTGAGGTTGCTGTGAGGTGTAACGTCATGGCACTCTACCAAGGGTAACAGAGTGAGGCTGTCTCCAAAAAAGAAAAAAAAAACATTAGCCAGGCATAATGGTGTTTACCAGCTACCTGGGAGGGTGAAGTGGGAAGATTGCTTGAGCTCAGGAGGTTACAGTAAGCTATGATCACACCAGTGCCCTCTAGCCTGGGTGATAGAATAAGGCCCTATCTCTAGAAAGTAAATAATAAATAAATAGGACAGATTAATTATCTATTAGTTTAGACCTTTTCTTTTTTTTCCTTCAAGAAAAACAGATGGCTGGGCACCCATAGCTCAGTGGTTAGGGCGTCAACCACATGCTTAGGGGCTGGTGGGTTCGATCCTGGCCTGGGCCTGCTAAACAAAAAAAAAAATCTGGTGATTGTGGAGGGTGCCAGTAGTCCCAGCTACTAGGGAGGCTGAGGCAAGAGAATTGCTTGAGCCCAAGTGTTCGAGTGAGATTCTAGCTCAAAAAAAAAAAAAAAAAGAAAGAGAAAGAAATATACTATCAGTATTCCTATTTTCTCAGACCTTTAATAAATCTACCATGTACTTTGCTTAATTTTTCTTTTCCTGGCTAAATAATTCACATTCTTTAGTGTTTCTTATTAGCTCCTCATAAAAAAAGCCCAAGGACGTGTTTGGCTTGTGGCATTCTAAATAGCAGTATTTAAATACATGTGGATGACCACACAGCCCTCAAGTATCCCTTTCAGGGATAAATATTACTAAGGAAGAAACTGTGCCTTTCTTTTCCAGTACCACCATAATGTTAATGATTGGATTTCTCCTTTTTATAACACAGAGCTCAAAGCTTAGCATTGAATATGGATGTACAAGACGTCATAATTGTTAAAGTTTCATCAGTCACCTTTTTTTTTTTTTTTTTTTTGAGACAGAGCCTCAAGCTGTCCTCCTGGGTAGAGTGCAGTGGTATCACAGCTCACAGCAACCTCCAACTCCAGGGCTCAAGCGAGTCTCCTGCCTCAGCCTCCCAAGTAGCTGGGACCACAGGCGCCCGCCACAACGCCTGGCTATTTTTTGGTTGCAGCCGTCATTACTGTTTGGCAGGCCCGGGCTGGATTCAAACCCACCACCTTAGGTGTATGTGGCTGGCGCCTTAGCCACTTGAGCCACAGGTGCCGCGCCAGTCACCTTCTTAATTTAAAGCAATTCGCCTACAGCTAATTGTCGGATTTATGTGTATCTTTCCCCTAGGAAAGTCAGTTTTATCAGCACAATCCAACAGAGTGTGTTTTAATGCAGGCCTCATCATGAAATAGGGCAAATAATGATTCTTTCCTGTTTTGGGGAAGAGCAACAGTTATGAAATAACTGTTGACTCATAGTCACTTGGTTTCTGTAAACACAGACCATGCAACATTTATAGTATACTTGTCTAGAGGTGAAAACCCCAGGGTGAAACTTGACTCACATACCAGAACTCCAGTGCTGTAGTATTAGACTTGACTTTCCGGTTGATTTCACATAGTCAAAGAAGTTCCTTATTTATTTATTTATTTATTGAGACAGAGTCTTACTATGTTGCCCTCAGTAGAGTGCCATGGTGTCAAGGCTCAGAGCAACCTCAAACTCCTAGGTTTAAAGGTTTCTCTTTCTTCAGGGTTGGGAGTAGCTGGGAAACAGGTGTCTGGCACAATACCCAGCTAGAGGGCTGGGCTTGGTGCCCCACGCCTGTAATCCCAGCACTGTGGGAGGCTGAGGTGAGTGGATTGCCTGAGCTCACAGATTCGAGACCAGCCTGAGCCAGAGTGAGACCCCATTTCTAAAAATAGCTGGGTGTTGTGGTGGGCGCCTGTAGTCCCAGCTCCTTGGGAGGCTGAGGCAAGAGAATTGCTTTGACGTTGCTGTGAGCTGTGACACCATGGCACTGTACTGAGGGTGACAAAGTGAGACTCTATCTCAAAAAAAAAAAGAAAAAAAATACACAGCTAGGTTTTCTAGTTTTAGCAGATACCAAGTATCCATGTTCTTCCTCAGGCTGGTCTTCAACTCCTGAGCTCAGGTGATCCACCAGCCTGGGCCTCCCAGAGTGCTAGGATTATAGGCATGAACCACCATGCCTGGCCGAGAGGTTCTTTTTATGCAATAGATGTAATTTTAAACATGTGCATGCATAGCAAATTAAATTATTTTTCACCATTTAAAGGAGCCTTTTTTTTTTTTTTTGGTAGAGATGAGGTCTTGCTATGTTGCACAAGCTGGTCTCAAACTCCTGGGCTTAAGCAATCGTCCTGCCTCAGCCTCCCAACGTGCTGGGTTTACAGGTGTCAGTCCCCATGCTTAGCCACACATTAAGTATTTTAAAAAGTCAATAACTTGCTGGGCATGGTGGCTCACAACTGTAATCCTAGCACTCTGTGAGGCTGAGGAGGGTGGCCTGCCTGAGCTCATGAGTTTAAGACCAGCCTGAGCAAGAGTGAGACCTCATCTCTAAGAAAAAAAATAGCTGAGCCTTGTGGCCAATGCCTACAGCCCAGCTACTTGGGAGGCTGAGGCAAGAGGATGCTTGAGCCCAAGAGTTTGAGGTTGCTGTGAGCTACGATGTCACAGCTCTCTACCCAGGGCAACAGAGACTACCTCAAAAAAAAAAAAGGGTAAATACTCCTACAATAATGTAGTTTATCCATTTTTCATATTTATTATATATCTTTTCTTTAAGGAAATTATGCCTAAACTGTAACTATTAATAATTCCTAAAATCTTTCTAAGGACAAGAAGACAAGCAAGTTCACACTCAATATTTTTCTATTATAAAAGAGTAATAGTGACGGCTAGCACTGGAGAGCCCACTACAATGTGCAAATTCGATGTGTATTATTTCATTTGCCATTCATTTACGCTAAACAAAGTAGAACAGAAAATTTAAAGATATAGAAATGTCAAACACTTAGGTCATATGCCCACATCCCTCAGCTGGGAGGCTGTAAAATGTGGTTTCACAAACAGTGCTTCCTTTTTCAAATTCTATGCAATTTTCATTCACCGTATTGATTACACTTGATACTGATAGCAAAGCTCTTTGGAAACAGACTCATTCGACTTTTCACTGTTCCTATGAGAGAGACAGCTGTTCATAGGTGAACCAACTTATCTGTATTGGGTAGCCCAGGTTATAGATATTACACCTTTCTCACTTCATTGAAACCCAATTAAATGCATTTATTGTAAGAACTGTGTATACATACACTATTCTATTTTTTTTTTACACACACTATTCTTTAAAGACAGTTGTGACAAGTAACCACCCAAGCATCATTATCTCAAGTCATTCACAAGATAGGAGATATGCCAGGTGATATACATTTAGAAGCATTAGAGGCATCTAAATCCTATGCTATAGATTGACCATTTGTCAACAAAATTACTAGTCATGCTTAAAAATCAAAGGGTAATGACAAGACCTACCTCTGGGGATCTCTGCATGGGATCCAGTTCACTTCAGGGTCTGGTATATCCTCCAGATAGGGGTAAATGTTCTCTCTGGTGAAGACCCAGCCATAGATTCCATCTTCTGGGGTCACAATGATGTGTGCACCCTGCTCCAACCAAGTGGGACAAAAGAGTTTCCCATGAATTTCAAATACTCACACACTGACCAGGCTGCAAATCTCCTTTATGATATCCCACTCGATATTAAAAGAGAAAAAAAAGGGAAATACCTGCTTGGCTGCCAGCTTTACTGCTTTCTCCAAAACATCTATATTCTTGTTCATCAGGAGCAAAGCTGCTTCTTTTGAAACAGGGGTGTCAGTTCTGTTTGGTAATATAACAGCGTGCTCATACACTGCAGCAATGAAAGTATCCAGTGCACCGACACTCAGGACAAAGAGGGCAGAAAGTGCCACACACTTTGGAAAGTACGATCTAATCATTGTTAAAATGTAGTGAGTTCAGAAAACAAATGTAGATCCTTATACTTTGTTTCATGGGAAAAAAATTTATATCTCTTCCAGCCACCAGATGTATTTACATGTTCAGGAACACATTACACAACTCAGCACTGAGAAAGGATCTTGTGCAAGAAAACCGACAGCCAGAAGCAAATAAGTGGATTGACTCAAGTGTGGAGTACTGCTGTTGTCATTGTTCAGAGGTCAACCCAGCTCTACAAGTAGAGTTGTTGAGCCAAACAGGTGAGTTCACTCCAGACCAAAACACATTGGCAGGTGAACTCTTTTCTTTTAGTAAAGTAAAATAAAATTTTCCTTGGTAAATAAATTTTTCCATCAATAGAGCAATGTTGACAGTTCTAGAAGGTTCCCACCATAGCACCAATTTTTTGAGCACTCTACTTATTTGATGGTATGCTCATTTCTCTCTTAAAAACTCTTGCTATCCATTTAAGCTCTAGCTCCTCCCACATCCACCCCAATCCCAGGCAACATTTGAACTCTTATAAAACTCTTATTGCAAATTTGTTCCTGTGCTGTTAAAAGTCTCACTGCTTCCTCTTGTCTTTTTTTAAAAATTAAATCATAACTGTATACATTTATGGGGTACAATGTGATGGTTTGGTATACAATGTGGAATGTTTAAATCAAACTGATTAACATAACCATTACCTCACTTCTTTTTTTTGAGACAAAGTCTCACTCATGGCGTCACAGCTCCCAGCAACCTCAGACTTTTGGGCTCAAGTGATTCTCTTGCCTCAGCCTCCTGAGTAGGCTGGGACTACAGGCGTCTGCCGCAACACCCAGCTATTTTTTAGCGACAGGGTCTCACTCTTGTTCAGGCTGGTCTCGAACTCCTGAGCTCAAGCAATCCACACACCTCAGCCTCCCAGAGTGCTGGGACTACAGGCGTGAGCCACCATGCCCAGCCTCATTTACTTATTTTTTTGTGGTAAGGCATTTATAATTTACTCTTAGTTATTTTGAAGTGTATTCTTGTATTGTGTATTAGGCGAGATCCCACCCCATGCCCTCCCTCCTCCCAGCCATTGCCCTCCCCTCCCCCTCCTCTCTCCCTCTTTTCCCCTCTCTCTTGCCTCACTATATTTGTGTTTTACCATTTGTGTGAATGTGTAAGTGTTGATATATTCACAATATTATTATGTATATTGGATTTTTTTTTCTTTTCTTTCTTTCTATTTTTGTCGACCACTTTGTCACACTTGGTATAGTGCCCTGGGGGTCATAGCTCACAGCAACCTCAAACTCTTGGGCTCGAGAGATTCTCTTGCCTCAGCCTCCTCAAATAGCTGGAACTACAGGCACCCGCCACAACGCCTGGCTAGTTTTAGAGATGAGGTCTCGCTCTGGCTCAGGCTGGTCTCGAACCTGTAAGCTCAGGCAATCCACCTGCCTCAGTTTCCCAGAGTGCTAGGAATGTAGGTGTGAATCCCACACCCAGCCCTTTTTTTCCATTCTTGAGATACTTTACAAAGAAGGATGTGTTTCAACTCCATCCAAGTAAACATAAAAGATGTAAAGCCTCCATCTTTTTTAATGGCTTTTTAAATTCCTTGGTATACTATACCACAATTTGCTAATCCATTCATGTATTGATGGGCATTTGGGCTGTTTCCATGACTTGGCAATTATGAAGTAAGCTGCAATAAACATTCTGGTGCAAATGTCTTTGTGGTAAAATGATTTTTGTCCTTCTGAGTAAGTAACTAGTAATGGAATTGCAGGTTCAAGTGGAAGGTTAACTTTTAATTCCTTAAGGATTCCCCATACTTCTTTCTTTAAAGGTTGTATTAGTTTGCAATCCCACTAGCAGTGTTGAAGTGTTCCCTTTTCTCCACATCCATGCCAGCATCTGCTGCTTTGGGGCTTTGTGATGTGGGCTATTCTTGCCAGGGTTAGATATCTCAGGGTGATTTTGATTTGCATTTCTCTGATGATTAAAGATGATGAGTATTTTTTTCAAGTGTTTGTTGACTATTCATCTGTTATCTTCAGAGAAGTTTCTGTTCAAGTCTCTTGCCCATAAAGAAATGGGGTTGTTTATTCTTTTCTATTGATTAATTTGAGTTCTCTATAAATTATAGTTATCAGACTTTTATCCAAATCATAACATGCAAAAATCTTCTCCCATTCCAAAGGTTGTTTCTTTGCTTTAGCTGTCCAGATGCTTTTTAGCTTGATCAAATCCCAGTAATTTGTTTTTGGTATTGCTTCAATTGCCAGGGAGGGTCTTCCTCATAAAACATTTGCCCACTCCAATCTCTTCAGTGTTTTCCCTGCACTCTCTTCTGGTCTTTTTATAGTTTCATGTCTTATATTTAAATCTTTTTTCCAGTGAGAATCAATTTTTATTAGAGGTGAGAGGTGTGGGTCCAGTTTCAGTCTTCTACAGGTCGCCAGCCAGTTCTCCCAGCACCATTTGTTAAATAGGGATTCTTTTCCCAGTGAATGTTTTTGTTAGACTTATCAAAGGTCAAATGACTATATGTGGCAGGGTTCATCTCTAGATTCTCTTCCCATTCCACATATCTACATCTCTATTTTTGTGCCAGTACAATGCTGTTCTGATCACTATAAATTTGTAGTATAACTTGAAGTCTGGTAGTATGATGCCTCCAGATTTGTTCTTAAGTACTGTATTGGCTATTTGGGTTTTTTTCTGATTCCATATTTGAACATGGCAGATTTTTAGAACATTCTTTCTTGTGTTGAGATGCAATTTACTCCATCTCTTAAATCATTTATCTTTCAGACATGTGATCTTTTTAAGTTCCTTAAGGACAGGGGCCACATTTCAATTCTCTGCTGCTCCTTTGAAATTTTATACTGTGCTAAGCTCTGCAAATGCTTTTTGTGACAATCAGTTTCCTTGCCTAATTTTGGATTGAGTCCCCTTATTTGAATATGAGTTTCTCATAAGGTTTAAATCCATCTCTGGTCCTGGAGTCATTAATACTGTTTCTCTCTTGTTATTCTAATTCTTTTTTTTTTTTTTGAGACAGAGCCTCAAACTGTCCCCCTGGGTAGAGTGCCGTGGCATAGCTCACAGCAACCTCCAATTCCTGGGCTCAAGCGAGTCTCCTGCCTCCGCCTCCCAAGTAGCTGGGACCACAGGCGCCCACCACGACGCCTGGCTATTTTTTGGTTACAGCCATCATTGTTGTTTGGCGGGCCTGGGCTGCATTCGAACCCACCACCTCAGGTGTATGTGGCTGGTGCCTTAGCCACTTGAGCCACAGGCACCGAGCCATTCTTTCTGATTCTTACCTGATCTAAGGAAACTTGTAGATTTTGGAGATTTGTGGGCATTTTTTGTTTGTATGGTTCTATAATTCAAAGTCCATCAGTTTAAATAATATTATCCATTATTTATATATATCCATATGTCCATGTCCTAGTGTGTTTTCATGTGTCCTTATGCATTGAGATGAAATACATCAGATATCAATTCTTTCGGAATAAAAGAAGGAAACCATGTGTGACACAGATGGATTGCTTTGTGATAAGAACAAAAAATATTTTCATATTTCAAATAGACAGCGCCCTACTCCTTTGAGCCACAGGCACCGCCCTTAACTCCTGTCTTGGTTCACATGACTTTCTGGATGGACTCCAAAGGCAACATGTGAGAATTCCCCTTCATTTTCCCCAATTCCTACTTCCAGGAAATGTACCAGCCTTTTATTATGTTGAAATCAATAGATACTTGAGTATTTCATTACCAAACGTGGTTAATGATGAGTTCACTTCTTTCATATGTGAGGAATCAGGATTGCACATACAAGTTTTTTTAAAACCAGGTATTTGTGCATAATCCAAATGATAGTTTGGAATTATTGTGCCAGTAGAAAGGTTAAGGTGTGAAGTTTTGTTTTAAAATAAATGTAATTCTGCCTTTAAGTAGTAAGTATTTTCTATACTTTTAAAGAGGAGAAGAGGTCCTGGAATAAAATCTCTGAGTTCCTTGGCCCTTCCCAAGTCTTTACTTCTAAAGTCTTTACTTCTGAGTGTGGGGAAGCTTCCTCCCATTCCCACCGCAGGGTCCTGACCCCAGGACCAAGAATCCCTCTTATAGGCTCTGATCCCATTCTTCTCACTCTAACCCTCAATACTGTCATCATTGGAGTTTCCTTAACTGTTTTTTTGTTTTTTTTTTTAGAGACAAAGTCTCACTTTGTCACCCTCAGTAGAGTGCTGTAACATCACAGCTCACAGCAACCTCTAGCTCTTGAGCTTAGGAGAGTCTCTGGCCTCAGCCTTCCAAGTAGCTGAGGCTAAAGGTGCCTAGCACAGCGCCCGGCTATTTTTTGTTGCAGTATGGCCGGGGCTGAGTTTGAACCCACCACCCTGGGTATATGGGGCTGGCGCCCTACTCAGTGAGCCACAGGCTCCCCCCCTTAACTGTTTCATTAGTTAAGATGCTTCCCAGGTGTATCAAATCGAGGAGAACAATCAGTGCTTTCTCTCACCTGGTCGCATTTTGTCTTTCCTCTTCTTAGCTAAAATCACTCTTCTTACTATGTTTAACACGATTACTGCTGCTCTGATCCTGGAATGACTGCTCACTGGATGCTGCCCCTTTGGCCCAAGTTCATCACCTCCCCACTCCTTGTTGCAGTTCCCTTCTCTGAACTCTTAACACGTGTATGGTCAGCGGCCACATGGTTGTTAATGATCCTCAACAGCTTACTCTACCCTCTCCCTCCAACAGCAGATCTTTTGCTACTTCGTACCTTCAACTACCTTCTACAAACTGATCACTGCTGTGTGTCTCTCTTTAGCTCAAACTTCTATCCTGAACTTCAAGTTTATGTATCCAACTCAGAAGAGACCTTCCAAAAGGTCCTATGGAACATCAGCCTCCCTGCTGGCACCTGCACCTATAACTCTGCCTGCTCTCTGTGTACTACAGAATGACTAAGGCCAGCCCTTATCCTTGTACCCTGGATCCCAAGAACATTGCTTTATAAGTTCTTTCGTTGATTGTCAGTTTTTTTTCTCTACTAGATATGATAAGGAAAGTACAAATTGGGCAGTGCCTGTGGCTCAAAGGAGTAGGGCGCCAGCCCCATATGCCGGAGGTAGCGGGCTGAAACCCAGCCCTAGCCAAAAACTACAAAAAAAAAAAAAAAGAAAGTACAAATATCAGCAAAGTGCCGTGGCTCATGCGTGTGCTCCCTGCACTTTAGGAGGCTGAGGAGAGAGGATTGCTTGAGCTCACGAGATTGAGAATAGCCTAAGCAAGAGCAAGACCTTATTTCTACTTTATTTTTATTTTTTAGACAGAGTCTCACATTGTTGCCCATGGTAGAGTCCCATGGCATCATTGCTCACAGCACCCTAAAACTTGTGAACTCAAGTGATACTCATACTTGTGGCATCAGCCTCCCGAGTAACTGGGACTACAGGCACCCGCCACAATGCCCAACTATTTTTAGAGAAAGGGTCTTGCTTTACTTCAGGCTGGTTTGCAACTCCTGATCTCAGGCAATCCACCCGCCTGGGCCTCCCAGGGTGCTAGGATTATAGGTGTGAGCCACTGCACCTGTACTTTAAAAAAGAAATTATAAAAGTAAAATTTAAAATAAATAAATACTATCTGTATATGGGTGACCCACAGATTTATATCTCTAGCTCAGATGTAGTCCCTGAACTGTAGACTGTTGTGTCCAACAACCATCTACTCAAAGTCTCCAGTTGGATGTATGAAGGCGTATCAATCAACATGAACAAAACCAAGCTTCTAACTTCTCCTGATGTCCTTGTACCGCAGTCTTTCAGATCTCAACTAATGGCTTCTCTCATCTTCCAGTGTTCTGGCCAGACACCCTGGGGTCATCCTTATTTTTCTCTCTTAGGTTCTATCACTACAGCAACTATGGTCCCAGCCACCATCATCTCTAATCTGGATTATTCCAAAACCCTCCTACCTGAGTTTTGTACCACTCCTTCTACTTTTGAACAACAGCAGTCAGAGTGATGTTACTAAATTGGAGACTAATTGGGTCACCCTCTGCTCAAAGCCTTTCACTGGCATCTGCCTTCACTCAGTGTAAAGGTCAAGTTCTCCAATGCCTATGAGGCCCTCTGTGATCTGACCTCCTGTTACTTCTCATGACTCCCACTACTTTCCCCATGTTCACTGTGCTCCAGTTGTGCTGACTTCCTGCTGCTCCCTGGGCCTGTTCCCAGGTGTTCTTCTGCCTCAGTTACCCTCGGGGCCGCTGCAGTTGTCTCCTCCCTGGCCATGCTGCCTTTACAATTTTCCCTTTCACGCTGTCCTTCAAACCACCATCAAATTTATTCATTATTTTACCTGGTTAGTCCCTGTGGGTACTTGACTCTGAAACTCTTCAGTGAGTCTTTCTCATAGCTTCAGGCTCAATCCCAGGCTTCATTTGTGCTTCAGTGACCTGGCTCCTGTCTCTCCACTCATGTCTTACATGTCTGTCCTCTCCTTCCTCCAGTATCCTCCCTCTCTGCAACACATTGGACTCTGCTGGGCACATGCTATTCTTCTATAGGTCTTTGTACACACGACCAACTCACTAGCCCTGATGACTTATCCAGCTAGTCTATGACATCTTTCTTATCTTCCAAGGTAGAATCAATACATTCTTGGTCCCTATATTGATCATATTCTATCATATTCTGTTACTTTTATGATATGTATTGAATGAGGTGCTTGAAAATGGTTAGGACAGTGCAAGGCATGTTCTAAAGCTCATGGTCTGATTGCTATCCTAATGAATGATGATGATGGTAGTGTTCAATGCTCTGTCTCGTTTTCTAGTCTGATGGTTTTAGGAACCAAAAATTTTACTATATTCATCATCATCATCATTTGGCACAGGGCTTGCCTGACCTATGGTAGGCATCCCAAAAGTGATTTGACTTTTTTTTTTCTCCAAATGTTATTATTCTTTTTAGAGTCAGGGTTTTGCTCTGCTACCCAGGCTGGAGTTCAGTGGCCCAATCATAGCTCACTGCAGCCATGAACTCCTTAGCTAAGTGATCTTCTTGCCTCAGCCTCCCAAGTAGCTGGGACTATATGTACATATCACTAAACTCACTAATGTTTTTCTTTTTGTAGAGATAGGGTATTGCTAGGTTTCCCAGGTTAGTCCCAAATGCCTGACCTCAATTGATCCTCCTGCCTTGACCTTCCAAAGTGCTAGGAATACAGGCGTGAGCCACTGAACCTGGCCTATTTGCCGTTAAGAAGACACATATAGAGATATGTATAAGGGCAGCACCTGTGCTCAGTGGGTAGGGTGTTGGCCACATACACCAAGGCTAGCTGGTTCAAACCCAGCCAGGGCCAGCTAAAATCAACAATGACAACTACAACCCAAAATAGCCCGGCACTATGGTGGGTGCCTGTAGTCCCAGCTACTTGGGAGGCTGAGGCAAGAGAATTGCTTAAGCCCAGGAGTTTGAGGTTGCTGTGAGCTGTGATGCCACAGCACAGGGTCACAAAATTGAGACTCTGGGCTCGGCGCCTATAGCTCAACCGGCTAAGGCGCCAGCCACATACACCTAAGGTGGCGGGTTCGAATCCCCAGCCCGGACCCGCCAAACAACAATGATGGCTGCAACCAAAAAATAGCCGGGCGTTGTGGCGGGCGCCTGTGGTCCCAGCTACTTGGGAGGCAGAGGCAGGAGACTCGCTTGAGCCCAGGAGTTGGAGGTTGCTGTGAGCTGTAATGCCACGGCACTCTGCCCAGGGGGACAGCTTGAGGCTCTGTCAAAAAAAAAAAAAAAAACAAAATTGAGACTCTGACTCAAATTGACACCCTACCAGGGTGACAAAATTGAGACTCTGACTCAAAAAAGAAAAAGAAATGTATAAGGATTCCTAGAGAATATTTATTATAAAATTAATATAAAATGGTAATATTTATAATAAACAAATAATAAAAAAGGTGGAAAACCTTAATATCTGTTAAACTGGTCCAAACCACAAAATCAGGCCCAGGTACAAAGACTGTTAAAAATGATAACTCAGAGTTGGCTAACTTCTTGGTTTAGCTTATGACTGAGAAATCACGAAAGTGCCACAGAGTAGACTACATGTTCAACATCAAGGATATATGTGGCGTCCAAACCTGTGTTTTCACAGAGGTTGCTCAAACTTCATGGATGCAATAGCCTTCAAGGGGTGAAGAACATGCCAGGTCAGAGAAAGTCCAACCATGGGCACACCGTCTTTTTGCTGATGGCTGGTTGGAGGACATAACGATGTGCCTGGCGCCCCCCTTCCATCACAGTTAAGCCTCCACCTTTTGTCAGTACTTCATCTGGCTTAGCACCAGCTCCCTGGGGCAGGCCTGGCCATGCTCTCCATATTGACCACTAGGCGAATGGACATATGAATAACGTTTTATCCATTGTATCAGGCAAGACACAACCAGGAAAAGAGAATCCACACCAGTTATTTTAAGACATTTTATTTATTTTTGATGTTGTTGCAGTTTGGTTGGGGCTGGGTTCAAACCCGCCACCCTCACTATATGGGGCTGGTACCCTACTCACTGAGCCATGGCACCACCCTTAAGACACTTTAATACAGAGATTTGGCTGAGGGCGGCACCTGTGGCTCAGTGGGTAGGGCACCAGCCTCGGCCAAACTACAACAAAAAATAGCCGGGCGTAGTGGTGGGCACCGGTGGTCCCAGCTACTCGGGAAGCTGAGGCAGGAGAATAGCTTAAGCCCAGGAGTTGGATGTTGCTGTGAGCTGTGTGACGCCACAGCACTCTACCAAGGGCGATAAAGTGAGACACACTTTTTGCCTCACTACAAAAAAAAAGAAGAAGAAAGAAAGAAAGAAAGAAATTTGGCTGAATAGATATTTGATGAAGGGAGGACAGGAAAAGGAGCAGTGGAGTGACAGGGTGGTAGCAATTGCAGGAAGCAGCTTCTGTTCCCAGTGCTAGTGAACAAAAGGAAGAGGAGGGAGTTAGAAACTTGCCAGAGGAACCCTGAGGAGCTGAGGCTGGGATGAGGGAGGAGGGGACACTCTCTAGCTGGTGACGAGGGGGCAGATTCCCAGAGGGCACCCATGGTGCTGGAGCCGAAACCCCTGGAGGAAGTGCTGGCTGGTGCTGGTCTCTCTCTCTCTTTTTATATTAAATCATAGTTGCACACATGAATACTATCCTGGTGGTGCTGGTCTCTTTGAAGAGTGGCAGCGACGCTGAGAGTGTAGAGTCCTACTGGAAGAAACTGCGGCCGCGTACAACACTATTTGGGTGCGCTTACAGGAGCAGGTCCCTGTCTTCTAACCTTTGGGGTCCCTCTAGTGCCCCTATTGGCAGAACGTCGCAAGGAGCCAGCCGGCAAAGAGGAAATGCTGCTTGGTTCCAGCCATAGTATCACAGAAAAGAATACAGATCTGTGGATTCGGAGCTGAAAGACAACAGCTTAGCAATCAGCGCGTTCCTGGAACTGGACCCCACACTGCCTGGGAAGTGGATAAAATTAACAGATGCTTTGTCACATGGGTTGAGTTCAAGTGTTGAGTATAAAAATAAGAAATATGCGGAATATGTATAATTTACCATTTGCGTATATAAATTCAAAAACATGCAAAATAGTACTAAGTAGGGATATCTGTATACATAATAAATTACCCAGAAGTCATGGGACTAATCTTCAAAAGTCTTGGTGATTTCCTCAGGAGTAGGGGATGGAGAAGGGAGGACATGTGACAGGAGGGATCACGGAAGCTTCTCCTGCACACCTTATTGCACATGCTGGGCTGTGGGCCTCTGATTGCTGTGACTGTTGTGCAATCCTTTATACAGTTCTGTGTGTTGGAAACATCACAGAGGAAAATTTTTAATGCAGAATACTCATTTGTTGTTTAATAAGTGAGTGTTTCACAAGGAAACTCCCTCAGACTTTGAAATATCTAAGCTCCAGGCAGGCTCTTTCTTCACATCCAGTGTGGCTTCCCTCCTCTCCTCCTCCACATGACCAAAGCCATGCATTGTCCTCCAACAACCCCCTGCTTTGTTTTTTTAAGGTTATTATGCTCAAGATGGGCAGAAGAGTGGTACTTAAACCTTCAAAGTACCACCGCCACCACCACCACGACCTCCCAAAGGCAACCACACAGGACCTTTCGTCTAGAGGGTTTGTGCAATTCACTATGCAGAAATAATGAGGGAGTGCATCCGTCCAGTTAACCATAATCTAGAGCTTGAGAAAAAAAAATAATGACACTCCTGGGCTCATAGGAGAGTCTAGTGGAATACTAGACTGGATACCAGCTGGCTGGATTCAGGTGCTTAAATGACGTTTTTGGAGCTCCCTGGATCAGCTGTCCTTTCTCCTCATCTTTGGACACAGACTCATCAATTTGAGTAAAGAGGGCTCCTGGGGACTTCAGGTTTGCATATTTCTTGTGCTTCTGATCACGGAAGAGGATACGTCTCTTCTAGTCATTAAATCAAAAGTCCTAGGGAGCATTCTCCCTGGCCTGACTTCAGACGTGTGTGCAGCCTATGAATCTCTGGGCCCAGTGGCACTTGTCTGAGATGGGGTAGGCCTGGGCAATGTACTACACACCCTGGAAGCGAGAGCTAAGATCCCAACCCAGCTGCACATATTCAGTTTCCTTTAACAAGGAAAGGAGAAGGAATCCTGGTGGGGAGAAAAACAGACGTTCTCCACAGGAAGCTATAAAATTTGTGAATATAATCTCTGACTCCCTTAATCATTTGGGCCTTCTTTTCCCAAGAGAATCAATGCAACGAAGGAAGTACAACTTGTATTTCTAAATATCTTTGGGCTCCCTGACGTCTATTCCACGTATAGTTTTCTCCTTCCTTCTTAGACTTCTTATTGTTATATTCAACTTCTTATCCTATCACTTTATCATCCATTCCAATAAATCTGGATTCCTTCCAAATCAGTGAGATGTTTAACTGACCAATGAGTTCCAAACACAAGGCATGAGATAGGTCTTGAGGGTAAGGCACATGTCTGTCCTCCAGCTACATACCTCCCACTTCTAGTTTTATATGCTCCACAGTACACTTGTATTAGAAATCTCCCAGCAGGAGTGATTGTAAACAATTGCTTTCAAATGACAATGCTCTCACTAATTCACCAATAATGTTGTACATATCACTAAGACACATAAATTTGAATAAGACACATATGGTCATATTCAAGATGTGATCTGGACAATAAAAGATTTTCGTTTCATCCAATAACATCTGTAAAACCATTATGTTCCAAAACCAGCATCGATTCTAAGAATTGCCTTTTTCGTTCTGCTCTTTAATTTTTTCAGTTGATTCAGCACCTTCGTTCTGAAGGTGTTACCTTAGACAACAACAAGCTGTACATTAGAAATGCATCAAAGATAGTAAACAGGTTTTCTGTCAAACCTCAGTTTGGTGGTGGATATATTAAATGTGATGATTTTTGTAACAGTGAAGTGTACAAGTTTCCACAAAGGTTCTCCATTTGTCCGTAGACAGCATTATCTGTAATAAGTGCCATTGTTTAGGCCAGTTAGGCTGGGATAGTTCTCTACTTAATATTTGTAGCAACCTTGGGGAACTTATCCACATCCCTGAACTTCATGTCCTTGATTGTAAAATGAGGTTACTTGTATCAATGCCATGAGGGGTTTGAGAACTTATAATGGATTCAGTGTCTTATAGAAATGAAATACTTAGGCTTTATATTCTTTTTTCCCCAAATCTATCATTTCCTATATTTCTATTAATTTAAGTCTTAGATTTCTGTAGCTTGAGCTTTTCTGATTCAGTTCTAGCAGATGGAACTTTATCTGTACACCCTTAGTTCCTATAGTTGACCTCCTAAGAAGACAGGTTAAATGTAGTGGATGCTGCGACAAAAAGCCAAATAACAAAGCTACCTAAAATATAACAGGTAAGAAAAGGTAAGAAGGAAAAATACCAAACCATTATAGTAAACTCCTGTTCTGTAATTGGTAACCTTGTGAGTGCGCTCATAAAGTTGTCTATGGAAACGTCCTCTTTAGCCTTCCAGATTTGTAATATTCTAGATGTCTTTTAAACTTTTAGTTTATTAAGACTTTTGGTTCATTACACCTCATCGGTAACTATACTCAAAATTTGCATGTCAATTCTAGAGGTCAGCAAGAGTATTATCCTCCTTTTTGCCTCTTCCCTTTGTGCAGAAAGGGTAAAAATAATGTTGATGACTCTGTCAGAGGCCATTCTTCAAATAACATGAGAGTTTTGTAACTGGCAGTCTCCTAAAATGTTTTCATTATCTATTCATTAGTTTTAGTATCAAAGACTAAAATAAGGTAAAGTGGCCTTAGGATAAGAAGTCCTGAGTGTCTAGCTAATGGACTGAAATTTAAGAGTTCAATAGAAATAAACAATAGAAATAGTATTGTTTAAAATTAATTTCTGGGGCTGGTCATGGTGGCTCACATCTGTAATCCTGGTACTCTGGGAGGCCGAGGTGGGTGGATTCCCTCACAGGTTCGAGACCAGCCTGAGCCAGAGTGAGACCTCGGCTCTAAAAAAAAAAAACCAGCCTGGGGCGGTGCCTGTGGCTCAGTGAGTAGGGTACCAGCCCCATATACCAAGGATGGCAGGTTCAAATCTGGCCCTGGCCAAACTGCAACCAAAAAATAGCTGGGTGTTGTGGCAGGTGCCTGTAGTCCCAGCTACTCGGGACAAGAGAAGCACCAGAGAGCTGGAGGTTGCTGTGAGCTGTGATGCCACAATACTCTACTGAGGGTGACAAAGGAGACTCTGTCTCTTAAAAAATAAAAATTCATTTCTGAAATGCAGAAGTGCTCAGAGGAACAAGGGAGCAGGGCTCATAGCTGATCAAAGCTGTCACCAGGGTTATTCAATCCGTATTTAAGTAAAATATCACATGATTCTTGAGGACAGGTAAATTGAACTGCTGTTCCTCCCTGTTACTTTTCTCCTCTGGTGTATCTTCAGGTGGTCTAGAAATTCTCTGAAATTGCTGAACTATCTTCTTTCCCATTCCAAGTACTTTCTGTCCCAACAGCGTAATCAAGAAATCCTCTTTGCAGTTTCTTTATCCAAATGTCTTTTCGGGAATGCTTACATTGTGTGTGGCTGAGTGTGTATGTATGTGTACGATCATATTTACCTAAGCAGGCATCCAACCTCATATTTGTTTTATAGCACGGCCATCTATGGAATATCTAGGAAAGATGGTTTAAGAACAGAGTCAGAATGTGAAAAGAACTTAAGAAAGAGGTCAAAACAAAAGGAATGCCACTGAAAATCACCCATGTGGAGGGATAAGCTGACACCATGAGAATAAGTCAAAATGCAAAGAAAGGTAAAAGTAGAAAGTAGAGGTCGGTGCCTGTAGCCCAGTGGGTAGGGCACTGGCCCCATATACTGAGGGTGGTGGGTTCAAACCCGGCCCCAGCCAAAATGCAACAAAAACATCACTGGGCATTGTGGTGGGTACCTATAGTCCCAGCTGCTCAGGAAGGAGGCTGAGGCAGGAGAATTGCCTAAGCCCAGAGGTTGAAGATTGCTGTGAGCTGTGTGACGCCACAGCACTCTATGGAGGGAGATAAAGTGAGACTCTGTCTCTACCAAAAAAAAAAAAAAAAGTAGAAAGTAGAGGCGGTGGGAACTGCAGAGTAGGCTATGATCATGTCACAGAACTTAAAGGAGTAGATCATGTGGCTGGAGCAGTGTCACAGAGTGGTAAGGAGAGTAGTGCTGAGGACACAGTAGGTGATCAATCAGTGCCCCTGAGTGAGTGAACAAAGGACAGTGAGCCTTGGGAGAAGGCAGGGGGGAGGGTGACTTAGGGGGTGGGAACAGGTAAGTTGTAAAAGAGAATTTCAGGAAAACAGTCAAGTAAAAGCCAAATGGGAGAAAACCAGAGCCTTGTTCACTTACCCCCAGAACTATAAGGGATTCAAGAACTAACATGAAATTTAAACCGAGACAAAAGACATTTATCAAACTGGATTCTGACATTAGTTTCTAAAGAGTCACTTCCTAAGTTAAGGCCAAATGAAACTATGTTTGGGTTGTTAGATAAAATAAAATGTGTATGTGAAAACACTGAGGAAACAAGGGTTAAGATGTTGTGGTGCAAGGGATTTTACAATTGAGCTTAATGACGCTCCATTTTCCTTGGGATTTTGAGCTTGATTTTGTTTTTTATGAATAGATGCACAACTGACAGCTGGAAGCTTGAATGAGAGGATGAACTGTCCTTAGAAGCTGCGAGGCACTCCTTGCTGGTATCTTCCTCAAACCAAAGGTCAGCTGCTGATTTCATCAACATCTCATCTTTTGGAAGGGCAACATGGTTGTCCAAGAGCCGTGATATACACAGAAAAAAACACTGCACACCATCTAACTGCCTCAGATAAAACCTGGCAAATATGAAATGGTCCATATTTTATAAAAAGAGAAAGGAGCACAGGCTGGGGGCCCAAAGGTCAGTAGTTAGGGCACCAGCCACATATGCCAGAACTGGTGGTTCGACCCTGGCCCAGGCCTGCTAAACAAACTGTTGTGGCAAGAGCCTGTAGTCCGAGCTACTAGGGAGGCTGAGGCAAGCGAATCAACGCCCAGCTATTTTTTTACTGCAGTTTGGTCAGGCCGGGTTCAGACCTACCACCCTCAGTATTATGGGGCCGGCACCCTACCCACTGAGCTACAGGCACCTCCCAATCGTTGGCATTTCTTCTAGAACATATTCAAAACAGCCTACCCAGTGAAGATAAACTTCAACATTGCTTTCTGATTGGAAAGCAAATTAGCACAAAAAACTAGATGAGTTCAAATTGTCCATAATGTCAAAGCAAATTTAATCATAAACCTGTGAATTCCCATCATTACTCTTTTCTTCACCGGCATAGCTGTGTTTACAATGACTCTGAAATTCTTCATGCTGCACCCTCTTACACACATAGGATCTCACAGCAAATGAGGCTGGAGCTGGGATTTGATCCCCACTTATCTGGCCCCATCACCCATTCTCTTTCCATTGATCTTCACGGCAACATTTCAGCATTGCCAAAAAACAGACAAAATTACCATAATATTTAAAGATAATCCTGATAAGAAAGAAAACCAAACATTTAGGGACTACTAATATAGCCCTTACAAATTTCTTGGTAAATGTAGAAACCTGATAAATGCATTTAGCAAAGTATACGATACAAAAAATAAATGTGATAAACAGGTGTGCTACACCATCACCACATTGTACAAGGTTACAGTCATTAATGATGTGATCATCAGCAGGTAAATCATTGCGGAATTGCTGGTCCCACGGGATTTGTAAAGTGCGTCCATCGCATACCATCTCCCAAACAGTGACACTGTTAGGATAGGCCCAGATGATCCATTCTTGTTTACCAAACGCCCATCTTTTAGCACCTAAGGAAAAGGTAAGAAAAGTACAGTCAGCTTCATTAAAATACATGTTAAAAGATTAATGATTAATGATTTTGAAATCATTCTAGACACAATTCCTGCTTGAGGAGGGAAGAAGCAGTAAGACAAGCAAGAAACAGCTATTTTCTATGTAACCAAGACTAGAGCAATTCACGAAGGCCTAAGAATTGAGTTTCAACCACTGAGTGGAACCCTGAATGAAGAGTCAAAATCAGCAGCAATAATTCATTGCACCAATTATGTGCAAGAGAAACAGAAACCAGAGAGGGACACATCACACACTTTTCTCAAGAAACTTAAAAGCTAATGATGAAACGGAGCTGATTCTAAACATCCAGAGAGAAATCAGTTGATGAGTACATCAGAGAGGAAGCAGACATGTGCTTAGGAGGTCTGAGAAAGAAAGGGCCGCACTGGTCTGCTTCCCAGAGAGACACAACCTGCCACAAAAACAACAGTTAGGAATTCTTCCTAGGGTTGTGTGGCCAAAGACACCGTGGGAAGTGGGAATTGAAGCAGCAAAGGCCCGTTCTGAGACAAGAGGGTACGTGACAGGTCTAGGTAACACCCTTTGTCACTCTGGTTTGGTTAGAACCAGGGGTGTGCCACAGCCAGTGGTATGCAGGCTCATGGGAACAGGTTGCTAACTTTCCAGGAATGTGACAGCTGCTTGCTAAACACAGCCATTCTTGAAATTGATCATGGTGGGAATATTTACACCATGAAAATTGGCAAAGGCCACAAATCAAGGCTTTTTCTTCTATGTCTCAGAAAGCATTACAATTTACAGATGAAGATTAGTGAAGAAGAGAAGATACCATGGGGTCAGAGGAAGATGGGGATGGGATTGTGAAAGCCACGAATGACTAGATCTATCCTAAAGCCACAGAGGGTGCTCTGTGAAAAGTGATTGAGTAAGAATAGAAACAAAGATGAGTAGACAGACAGTAGATAGAAGAAGAATAAAGGAAAATGACTCATCAGTTGTAGCAAGGACAGTTGGATAGGGAAGAAATTAGAAATTGGGAAAAAAGGTACTTTAGGAAACTGGAAGAAGAAAATTAACTAGCCTAGAAGATTATTGTGCTTCTCTGTTAACAAAGTACCTTCACCAAATCAGTGACAAAGGTGTACTCTCCTATAACATAGGGAATTCAGAGGCTAAGTGAATTTTCCAAGGTTACACAATTAGGTAGATGTAAACAATACCTCAGAGATGCCTAAGGTGATAAAGGGAGATGTTTCCAAAGTTCCTGGCATGGTCTGTAACACTCCACCCTTTTAGTATAAAACGGGAGAGTTGGATGAGGAAGGATACACAATAAGTAAGTGTGTTGAAATGTCTGCCATACTGATCCTCTAAGATAATGTGCAAATATTTGCTAAAGGAGTGCCCATCAGTCAACAGAACTAGAGAAATACCCAAGAAGACAATGTGAGCATGACTGATGTGAAAAACTTGTCATCCACAGTGTTAGAACTGGTCTCTCTGGAAACAATGTTAGCAGAAGGTCTGCAAGGTCTCTACAGAGGGAAGCACTCAAAAACTCAAGTGTTGATAACTGTTTATTTGGCTCTTTTTGAGGAAAGTCACTATGATCCTACATAATCAGTATATCACTAGCTCTAAGGAGGAAAAACACCTTGCCTCAGGCTATAATGTCTTCTTAGAAATCTTTTCTGGGATCCCAACTCCTTTTAAGTCTTTGCTCACAAAACTACCTTCTGATCCATAATTTTGACTCTTGAGAGGACTTACCAATGGGAAGCCTTCTTGAGATGACAGTTCATTGCTCCCCAGCTAAGCAAATCTATTCTTTTTTTTTTTTTTTGAGTCAGAGTCTTACTATGTCACCCTCAGTAGAGTGCTGTGTCACAGCTCACAACAACCTCCAAATCTTGGGCTTAAGTGATTCTCTTGCCTCAGCCTCCCAAGTAGCTGGGAGTATAGGTGCGGGCCACAATGCCCGGCTATTTTTTTGTTGCAGTTGTCATTGCTGTTTAGCAGGCCTGAGCTGGCTTTGAGCCTGCCAGCCCAGGTGTATGTGGCCTTGATGTTATGGATGAATTCATTTCAACCCTGTTTCTCTTTATAGCCTAAGCAATGATTTCACCTTGGTTACTGAAACTCTGCCACTGGTTGCCACAATTCAGATGAGACATTAACATCCAGACCAGTGGCATGTGTGTGTGTGCGTGTGTATCATGTACTAGCAGATACAAACCTGCAGAGTCATAATTCTAATTTGAGACCAGCTTAATTTGAGGATTCATTGGCTACAGCCACTATAATTTGTGAAATAGACATCCTATATTCTATTTTTCTCCACATGTGACAAAAGGACATTAAACATCTGTAAACAAACATTTTTCAATGAATGGCACCTCACACTCGTAGTTGTTTACATTAGTTGTTGTGTTATTCTGATGAAGTGTCTTCACTTTATGTCAGTAGCAAAAAAAAAAAATGCAAACATTGTCACCACCTCTTCCTTCCATTTACCCATCTTCCTTCCATTTACCCATGCCCTTTGCAATGTGATTTTATGGCTCTTCCCATTGAGATATCTGGGCCATTTATTTCTCTCTTGCTTGAAACTGCATTGCTCTTGTGACTTGCTGTGGTTGATGAGACATTCACACATATGGGGCAAGTAGAGACTTGCAAAGAACTTGCCCCTTATGGTTTCTCCTCTTGCTGCTCTTTGATGCTTTCAAATAACATGTGAACAAGCCCAGGGAGAGATGACCACAATCATCCCCACTGTCAAAGACAGGTCTGTCACATACCAGTCAGCCCCTCCCCACCCACAGGGTCATGGCAGGTGCAATGGGCCCAGGCAACATCAATTCAATCCATTTCAGACCAGAAAAACAGCCTACATGCACGCAGTTCAAGTTGTCAGCCCACAAAATCAGGGTTAAATAAATGACCGTTATTTACAGTCAGGATGTTTTCAGGAGGTCTGTTACACAGCAAAAGTTAACCAGTACACTTGCCGTGCCCTGTCTTACCTGCCTTCAAAGAACATATAAAATGAAAATACTCGCAAAATCCTTTTACCTCAAATTTTCCAGGTGACAGGTGAATTTCACTAAGTAGCACTTCAGGAAAAACATACTCTGTCCCAAATGTCCCACTGAGGGAGAACATTTCAAATCTCGTAGAAGCAGTTTCCACTGGCTGTCCACAAGTTGTCAGATTAGCAGTTCTGCACTTCAGCATCGTGCATACCTGTGTGGAGCAGACGCAGATAAAATTCCCTGCCTGACATCTGACTTAATGGGGCTACACCTGTTGACTTGGTTTTTAACCACAGAAGGCAAAATTTTCTTTCTTCAAAAAAAGAATTTGGATCATGTTTCTTATAATTACCTGCTTTACCAGAAATCACAAATGATTTGAGAACCAACCCACTTCTCCGATAACAAGTGAATTAAAAGAAAGAACTCAGTGTAGAATTAGACTTACACCATTAGTTTGGTATGTCAGATAATGGCATTGAGCCCAAGGAAATAGAGGTCTTTGGGCAATAGTAGTATTGATGCAGAAAGGATGATTAAAATTTTGACCACTCCTGCACTTTCCCATATCCTTTCCTTTTTTTTTTCTTTTTTTTTTTTTTTTTTAGTTTTTGACCAGGGCTAGGTTTGAACCCACCACCTCCAGCATATGGGGCTGGTGCCCTACTCCTTGAGCTACAAGTACTGCCCATCTTTTTTTTTTTTTTTTTTTTTAGTATATGTATTTTTTTCATGTCAGATGGGTAATGTGCTGACCTCATAACAAGACTTGTGGGAGGCACATCTCACGCATGCACGTGAAAACCCAACCATCTTGATGAACTACAAAAGGATCTCCCATATCGTTTTCTTTAGAAGATGATGGGGGACATAGAATTTAAGAAGAAAATACAATTTCATAACCAACCCTTTATAAAAAGTTTGCATCTTTAAAATCAGTCATTTGAAGGGAATAAAAAGACTAGGACATCTAACTTGAAGACAAACTAAGACAAGTGGTATTCCTGTTCATTTCTAGTTTTTTTTTTTTTTTTTTAAGACAGAGTCTCACTGTGTCATCCTCAGTAGAGTGCCATGGCGTCACAGCTCATAGCAGCCTCAAACTATTTGGCTTAAACCATTCCCTTGCCTTAGCCTCCCATGTAGCTGGGACTACAGGCACCGTCACAATGCCCAGCTATTTTTAGGTTGTAGTTGGCCTGGGCTGGATTCAAACCTGCCAGCTCTGGTGTATGTGGCTGGCGCCCTCGCCACTGAGCTACAGGTTTTAAGAGTGAACCAGCTACTGCTGGTTTTAAGAGTGTAAATAGACTTTATATTCAAAGTTGTCAGCAACCCCAGTTAAGGAAGACTTCTTGAAGTTCACCACAGTAGGCAAACTGGTTCAAATTAAGTCATCGTGGTTGGATTAATATCTTTTCTAATGTACTCAAAACAATCAGATATACTTCTCACTGCAGATACTTGATTAATTCCTCTGTGTATATTGTGTGTGTGCAATATTGTTGATTCATAGAATCATGCCAAGAGAAAGCACTTGATTTTCTAGAACAGATATGTAAAGTTAACTCAGAATTTACTATCACCTCATACTCTCACTTGAGCTGAGATTACCTGCCAGTACTCTCTTCTTCGTCGGCCGTGTAATCCTGCAAATGCCCCTAGGACATAAACTTCATTCTCTTCTTTTTCTAACATTCTGTAGCTCAAATGACAACAGAGCTCTTTTTGACAGACTGTAAGATTTCCTGCATTTTCAAAAAGTTGTGTGAAGTTGAACTCATCCCGGGAAATAAATCCTCCAAAAGTGGTTTTCTGTACTGGGAATGGTTTGATGGTGGTGGCGTAGGCACTCCAGTTGGCGGCTGCTGGGTAGGTGGGAGACAGTCGGGGGTGTGAAGCCATATCTGAAAGGAGGATCCTTCCCGAGTCTGTTTTCATGTCATAATGGTACACTTTGGGAGAGTCTGGTGCATAGATACCACTCCCTGTGAATGGGAGACAACACCACAAAAAATACCAATAACTGTCAATATTCCCCATCAAAATTGGGCACATGACCACGTCATCACAGTATTAGTCACAATGGGAGAGCCCATGTGCCACTAGTCACATGAAACACCTAAGGACGTTTCTTATTCTCTACTGGAGGAGATCAAAACAGACATTCACGGCTCCACTTCAAATATACATTGAGTATATTAGCATTATTTATTAGCATTGAGGAAAATTAAACCAAATGTAAAAATCTTTGTAGGCTCAGTGCCTGTAGCATAGTGGTTACGGTGCTGGACAGATGCTCAGAGGCTGGAGGGTTTGAACCCAGCGTGGGTCAACTAAACAACAATGACAACTGCAACAAAAACAGAGCTGGGCATGTGTGGTGGGCGCCTGTAGTCCCCAGGTACTTAGGAGGCTGAAGCAAGAGAATTGCTTAAGCCCAAGACTTTGAGGTTGCTGTGAGCTGTGATGCCACAGCACTCTACTGAGGGCAATACCATGAGACTCTGTCTCAAAAAACAAACAAAAAAGAAAACCTTTGTATTTGGGACTCCCCGAAAGGTGGAGAAAAGTAATGCAAAATTCTCTCCTATACCCAACTGTGGTACTTAACAAACACACCCAAAAGTTCTTCAACACGCCTCTCTCCAACAGGTGGATCTAATTCCTTTTCCCTTAAGTGTGGGCTAGACTTAGGGAATCACTTCTGATGAATAAAACATGGTAGGCAAGGGAGTGAGCCTTTCTGGAAGCAGCTCTGCTAGCTGCAGTGACCCTTTCAGGGAACTGCTAGACCAGCCAATAACTTGATGCCATCTGAGCAGCCAGGCTGAGCCAGAACCACACAGCTAAGCCACTCCCAGATTTCTGACCAACCAAAACCGTGAGACAATAAATATTTGTTTGTTTTTGAGACAGAGTCTCAAGGTGTCACCCTGGGTAGAGTGCCTTGGAGTCACAGCTCACAGCAACCTCTGACGCTTGGGCTTAAGTGATTCTCTTGCCTCAGCCTCCCAAGTAGCTGGGACTAAAGGTGCCCACCACAACACTGGAGATTTTTGTTGTTGTTGCAGTTGTCGTTGTTTTAGCAGGCCCAGGGCCAGGTGGGAACCAGCCAGCCCTGGAGTATGTGGGCAGGCGCCCTACTCATTGAGCTACAGGCTCTGATATTTGTTGTTTTAAGCCACATTTACTTTAACTTTTCAAGTAATTGTTATACAGCATCATACCAATAGTCCAGTCTGCTTTTGCCAGTTTAGAGCAGATCTCTGCTCAGTTCCCTGTTTTGCCTTTTACTAGCTCAGTAGCACTTGGCAAGCTATTCAGACTTGCACTTCCTGTGTCTCGGTTTACTCACCTGTAAAACTGGGCTGGTACTACCCATCTCACAGGACTGTGGTCAGAATCAAATGAAATAATACACATAAAACTCTTAGGAAAATCACAGCACTAGCTTTGTTTTTATTGATTGTTTTTTTTTTCCTATCAAAAATGTCAAACAGTGAGGAATTCAAATAAAGAAGCAAAAATTTACCACAAGTCATATCTGAGGCATTAGTTTTCCTGCATTTAGGAATACAGGATGAAATCTAACCTGGCCATGAATTACCTGTCATCTTTAGGTTGACATGATGTGCGTTGGCCGCAAGGAGATTAACACCCATTCCCATTGCCCAAGCCGAATGGAATTCAATAGCTGTCAAAAGGGGCAAAACATTCATCCAAGCTGTGGGAAACAGTATGGTATCCACTTGGAAGTCTTTCACCAGAGTAATGGCAGGATCGTGGAACAGTATATCAAAGCACGTGAAAATGCCGAACTTTCCAAAGGTGGTGTTGAAAGTCACCAACTGCGGTTCTTTAGGTACATCAAACTGAGGCTCAGAGTAGAGGTGGTACTGTACCGAGTACACAAAATAACTAGTAAAGGCTTGTTTATTGAAGACATGACTCATAAGACCCCCCAAAGTCAGTAAAAGATTTGGCTACAGTGAAGGAGAGAAGTCAGGACAGTCACACTGCACATACATCCCATAACCACATGAAAGGCTGGCCTTTCTCCCCTCCCAGTGTAGTATACAATGATGACTTGAGGGTGATTTACTCTTTTTTCAATTCTGAGTTTATAGTAAAACTTTTTTTTGGAGTTTTTGGCCAGGGCTGGGTTTGAACCCACCACCTCCAGCATATGGGGCCGGGCCCACTCCTTTGAGCCCCTATAGTAAAACTTTTTTATGCTTTCAATTTAAATCTACAAAAAGATAATTAAATTAATTGGTATAGAAAAAAGTATTTTCATCAAATTAACTTATGTGAAACAGATTCATACAAATCTGAAACATCTCTATACCATTTCAATTTTTTTTTTGCAGTTTTTGGCCAGGGCTGGGTTTGAACCCACCACCTCCAGCATATGGGGCCAGGGCCCTACTCCTTTAAGCCATAGGCGCCACCCTTTTTTTTTTTTTTTGAGACAAGAGTCTTTGTACGTCTCCCTCGGTAGAGTACCATGGCATCTCAGCTCACAGCAACCTCAAACTCTTGGGCTCAAGCAATTCTTTTGCCAAGTAGCTGGGACAACAGGTGCCTGCCACAACGCCTGACTATTTTTTTGGTTGCAGTTGTCACTGTTGTTTAGCTGGCCCAGGCCAGGCTCAAACCTGCCTCGGTGGCAGGCGCCTTACTTACCAAGCTATGGGCACCGAGCCTATACCATTTCAATATTAAGTAGTATCCAGATTACAATCACTTGGGTATCTTTTGCATCAATATTAAAATTACTTTATATATACACGGGTGTAAATGTCTGTATATATATAATATAGACACACATAAATTATCTCAATCCTGAACCATTCCAACATTTTACCAATGAGTCCCTGTGTACATTTTTTTCCAGATTATCTTTTTCCTAAAATGTCATTTTCTTTATCATTCACTTACATAAAAAATTCTTCACTCACATACTATCATATAGGAATGACGCTCAGTGTCCTGGACACAGTATGGCCTACTATCGTTTTAGCCTCCACTTTACACACCCGCCCCTCACCTTGTGGTACCGCGCCACCAGCTTCCCGTCTGCATCGTACACCACATTGGTGTTGTACTGGTAGTAGCCGTTAGGAGGGCATATGGAGTTTCGGGAATTACACCGCTTCTTGTCCCCAATATTTGCCACGACATAGATAGAGTTGTTCCTGGCCAGGCAGCTGAGTCTTGCTTGTACTGGTGTATGACCAAATCTAAACCAAATTTTAATTAAAACATTCCAATTTTGAAAAACATCTTAGTCACTTCATACAGAGTAACAACTTCAAGAACTTAAGTGTAACTTAAGTCAATCTAAAATCTACTCATAAAAATGACATTTTAAAAGCCACAAATCATACTTAAAGGTGATAACTATTTTCCACACCATATCTTTTGCTCTAGCAATTCATTATTCACTCTCCTGCATCATCAATTGTCTCTTCTTTACTGGAACTGTCCGTTAGCATGACATACGCTGTGGTATCTCAGAAAAGGAAAGGAGAAAGGAAAGGGGAAAGGGGAAAGAGGAAAGGAGAGGGGAAAGGAAAGGAAAGGGGAAAGGAAAGGAAAGGAGAAAGAAAAGGAAAGGGGAAAGGAAAGGGGAAAGGAAAGGAAAGGGGAAAAGAAAGGAAAGGGGAAAGGAAAGGGGAAAGGAAAGGGGGAAGGAAAGGGGAAAGGAAAGGAAAGGGGAAAGGGGAAAGGAAAGGAAAGGGGAAAGGAAAGGAAAGGAGAAAGGAAAGGGGAAAGGAAAGGAAAGGAGAAAGGAAAGGGGAAAGGAAAGGAAAGGGGAAAGGAAAGGGGGAAGGAAAGGGGAAAGGAAAGGAAAGGGGAAAGGAAAGGAAAGGGGAAAGGAAAG
>NW_003852397.1:27020707-27024510 GCF_000181295.1 Otolemur garnettii
AAATTTCCATCCATAAAGTGCATCTTCTGAAGTCACAATGATGTGAGCCCCCTGCTCAGCAGCCTGCTTAATTGCTGTCTCCAGAATATCCATATTCTTGTTCATGAGACGCACGGCATCGTCCTGAGAAACGGGCACATCTGTTTCATCCGGCAAGATGACAGCATGTTCATACACTGCAGCTCTGAAAGTCTTTAACAATCCATTTATAGGTATAATCCTGTCTCCAGAGCCAGGGTTAGATTTTGCTCCCAGGGGAGCACTAAAGGCTTAGGAAGGAAAAATCACATAAGAAGGAGCAATAAATGTGGTCCTACAGAAATAGACTCAGCTGCACATAAATGATTCTATTGTTTCTCTTTTTTCTTTTCATCACTTTGCTGCCAATGTTCGTAATTTAATTTGCCTTATATATGTATTTCCTTCCTCCCTCCCTCCCTTCTTTCTTTCCAACAATATAGCATAATAAAAAGAAACCAAATTTTCTAGATAGGCAGATAAATGTTTGGATCCTGACTCTGGCACTTAAGAGCGATGTAACTGTGAGAAACGTACTCAGTGTCTCTGAGCCTCCATGTGACAGCATGACGTCTGCTTCATGAGTGTTACTTAAAAAACTGGTAGGGCAGGCATTGCCTGTGGCTCAGTGGGTAGGGTGCTGGACCCATATACTGAGGTGGTGGGTTCAACCCAGCCGTGGCCAAACTGCAACAAAAAATAGCCAGGCATTGTGGTGGGCACTTGTAGTTCCAGCTACTTGGGAGGCTGAGGCAAGAGAATTGCCTAAGCCCAGGAGTTGGAAGTTGCTGTGAGCTGTGTGATGCCATGGCAGTCTACCAAGGGCAATAACGTGAGACTCTGTCTCTACGGGAAAAAAAAAAAAAAAACTGGTAGGGGTAGGCATGTGGCTCACACCTATAATCCCAGCACGTTGAGAGGCCAAGGCAGGAGTATCCCTTGAGCCCAAGAGTTTGAGACCAGCCTGAGCAACACAATGTCTATACAAAAAAATTTTTTAATTCACCAAGTTTGGCGACAGGAGACTATAGTTCAGTTACTTGGGAGGCTGAAGTAGGAAGAGTACCTGAGTCTGAGAGTTCAAGGTTCCAGTGGGATGTGATCCTACCTCTGCACTCCAGCCTGAGCAATCAAGTGAGAACCCTGTTTCTTAAAAAAAAAAAAAAAAAAAAAAAAGAGGCACCTATGGCTAAGTGAGTAGGGTGCCGGCCCCATTTACTGAGGGTGGCAGGTTCAAACCCTGCCCCGGCCAAACTGCAACCAAGGGCAGTAAAATAAGACTCTGTCTGTATAAACAAACAAACAAACAAACAAAAAACTGGTAGGGCTGGGCACATGGCTCATAGGCAGGCATTGTGGCACGTGCCTGTAGTCCCAGCTGCCCCTCCAACTCCTGGGCTTAGGTGATTCTCTTGCTTCAGCCTCCCGAGTAGCTGGGACTACAGGTGCCCTGCAAAAAAATAGGCAGGCGACGTGGAAAAAAAATAGGCAGGCGTTGTGGCAGGCACCTGTAGCCCCAGCTACTCGGGAGGCTGAGGCAAGAGAACCAGCTAAGCCCAAGAGCTGGAGGTTGCTGTGAGCTGTGACACCACCGCACTCTACCGAGGTAACAAAGTGAGATTTTGTCTCTAAAAAAAAGGAAGAAAAAAGGGGGAAAAAAAGGCAGGGATTGATATTTGTCCACTGTTTTATACTTTGCCTTTCCTCAATTTTCTGTTTCTCTCGATTTTTCATTCCACTCTTCATTTTCTTGTTTTTCTTTTTACATTTCTTTTCCTCTGTATCTCTGGTCCTTTCTTAAATTAAAAGCCAATATTTAAGTAGTGATCTGTTCTTAGAAGCAAATTTCATAAGTTATTTCTTTTGTCAATTTCTCTTTACAGTGGATTGCTTGCTGAACAACATCCCAAACTTCTGTTTGACCTGATGCCCATCATATGGATAAAACCAAGTAAATATTCTTTTAACAATTTTTTTTTAGTTTTAGGGACAATAATGATAGATATTATTAATTGCTCCTCCAAATATGTTTTGCTGAAACTTTTAAGATTTACCTCAATTATAATAAACATTGGTAGAATATTTACATTGGAAGTATATTTTTCTCCCTCTTTTATGTGTGGCACTTAGGTTATTTGGGGAATATCATCCTGTCTCTTTATGCTCTTGGCCCATGGGAAGTACCATTCTCTTTATTCCTCTCCCCTCACAAGAACCTACAAGTCCCCCTTCATATTTTGATTCTGGACTCCCTTTGCACACTGCTCAGAAGCACAGATAGGATTGACACAGTCTTCAACTAGTGACTAGCATTTTCTGGCTGTAAGAACCCCCAGGCTAGGAGCCACTCAGGTGCCCCAAAGCATGATTATTGCAGGCCACATAGGCTGGAGGCCAGTTTTTCCCCCTTAGATAAGAACCCACTTGCTCCTTTCATCCTTTTGTCATCATAATTTTTCCACAAGGCTGAAACAATGAAGCTCATTCTTTTATTTTCTCTCCCCTTTTTTGTTCTTAAATAACAATAAGTAAAAACATAAATCATCCAGAATCACCACCCAACCTATCAAAATGTTTATTATTAATGTAGTTTAATTATAGTGATGAAAAATGTAACCTTACTTTAGAAAGACTCCTAATACTTCATAACTGGCTTTTGATGGGTTGTATGTAGACTATTTTTGTGAATTGGTGAGAGTTGGTGTGTTTTCTTTTTAATAACCTGCTAAAAACAAATAGGAACTTCAGCTTCTTCTAATTTATGGAGTTTTTGTATTAGAACTCTAAGCATTTGAGTTTCTCCTTTCCCGTCTCCCCGGTTACCTCTACTATATTTTATTCCCTCTTCTCTACCTTTTTCTTCTCTTATTTCTAACCTCCTGAATCATTTCCTCTTGAGTTCTTTCATGCCTAAGTGATCAGAACTTAGAAGAAAATTCCTGTCTTCTATACCTAGAATCATTCACTATGGGCAATCACTTGCCTTATTTCACAAACATAATATTATACCAAACTTTAAATGACCTTTAAAACATTTAAATATTATAATAATGATCTTAGATTTAGTACTGGCAGTTTTATTACAAGATAAATAGTTGTTCTTTTAGTACCAGTGGCTGTTTCCCCTTTATCAAATGAATGTTATTTCTTTTTTTTTTTAAGATGTAAAGTCTCAGATTAAAAAGTCAGATGCCTATGTCTGTCCCCTCTACAAGACAACTGAACGTAAAGGAACTCTTTCTACTACAGGACATTCTACTAACTTTGTCATTGCAATGTTGTTAAAAACAGACCAACCTACTCAACACTGGATCAAGCGTGGGGTTGCTTTGCTTTGTCAGTTAGATGACTAAATTGGACAAATTTAGAAAACATCCGAAAGAAGTAAAATATTATGTATATTGTCTTCACTTACTTAAAAATATACACATTATAAAATCAAGTATCTTGATGTTATTCTTTTAAATGGTCTTTGGAATGGTCTTTGTATTATTCTTTTCTCTGATATGCCACTCTTTATTCGGAATACAGCCTTGTACTCTTTTGAGATTACAGTCAGACGTGCGTGGAAGGAAAATGTGAAAAGAAGTGTTTGTTGGAAGCATGTCAAAAATCTTTTAAGGTTTTATTTAGTTTCTTTTTTAAGTTTGATATCTATGTGAACAAAAGACTTGAGGGATTAAACAGATAAAATTAAACTAATATCAGAAATTGTCTCTGTCACAAGTTGTCATTTCTTCAGCTTCAGTAGTAATTTACTTTTTATTTGCCTACCTGAAGTAATT
>NW_003852397.1:27024667-27028633 GCF_000181295.1 Otolemur garnettii
CGCCACAATGCCTGGCTATTTTTTGGTTGCAGCCGTCATTGTTGTTTGGCGGGTCCAGGCTGGATTCGAACCCGCCAGCTCAGGTTTATGTGGCTGGCGCCTTAGCCAGTTGAGCCATAGGCGCCAAGCCTACACAAACATTTCAAATACATATATTAAGAAATTATAGATGAGGAAAATATTAAAACAACTACACAGCTAAACTATTTCATGCTTTTAAGACATTAGTTCCATTGCTAACAGTATCCCTGTGACTAGGAAAGAGAACTCAGACAGTAAAGTTGACCTGCAAAAGCAGTAAGATGTCTGGAGAGCAATACTAATTCCTACACCTGACATGACATTGTGATTGTTGGCAATTGCCACGTATTTAATCAGAAACGTCATGTGGTTCCTTTGCTACTTTTAGTGTACATTAACAATTTTAAAATGTTTCAACAAAACAACAACAAAAAAATTTTTTTGAGACAGAGTCTCACTATGTCACCCTTGATAAGTGCTGTGACGTCACAACTCACAGCAACCTCAAACTCTTGGGCTTAAGCAATTCTCTTGCCTCAGCCTCCCAAGTAAGTGGAAGGTGCTCACCACAACGCCCGGCTATTTTTTTGTTGCAGTTGTCATTGCAGCTGACCTGGGCTGGGTTCAAACCCACCAGCCTTGGTGTATGTGGCCAGCGCCCTACCCACTGAGCTACAGGGGCCGCCAAAACAAAATTTTAGTCAAAATTTTATTGCCTTGTGTACAGTTAATTCCTTCCTTAGGATTCCAAGGACACTTAAGGCCACAGTTCTGCAACACAAGGAAAATACAGGTACAGCTACCCAGTAAATCTGGACGTTGGGACAGTCACTTTTGTTTAGAGCAAAATGTTTGGCTTCTCTTAAGTGAAAAATTAATTGCACATGAGTTTTAAGAGAATGAATTCTCTTTGCATGGCTAACCCCTTGCTAAAACGTTTTATTCCAAGAATAAAACATTTAATCCTTTAAATGTGATGAATTACAGCAGTGAAGAAAAGAGATCATGTTTCCAAACAGAGCTAAACTACATGTAAAAAACAAGGAGAATGTGCCAGACTATCTCATGATCATGTATTTATAGTAAAGCTATTAATGGAATGGGCACTACAGGGGAGTGGAGATCCTAAATATAAATGAAAGTTCTGAAGCTTACATGTGCTAGTCCTAACAGTGAAAACTTCAGTACAGACCTAGAGGATATAAAAAAGGTAAACATGTCTTTCATATATGATCAAACCTATTTTATGCTGAAAATGAAAATGTTCTTTTAAAGCCATTAGTTATTGCCTAATAAAATAAATTTTTTTTACAATTGCTATTTTTATTGTATGTTGAATTGTGAGAATATATGTATTCCTGTAACACGTTTACTTTTAGCGTTTAATAAGTAAAATATTATCTTCAGCAAAACATTCTGAAGATATTCTCTTGGGTTGGTGCTACAGTTTTTCTTGTGAGAATAACTCAAAAGGCAAGTCTAAAACAGATCACTGTGAGTATAATCAATGTTACAATGGCACTGATCTAAGTCTTACACAAAAGATTGTTTTACCTGAATAAACTTTAAGTAAATAGCTGTTCATGAAATCTTCAAATTTATGTTGAATCTATGGCAGTCCAGAAAAGTGTTGTAAGTTTATGAAAAGCTTTTAATGAATATTTTGTTTTCTAAATTTTGTGTTTTCTTTGCTTATCAATCCTATCAATTTTCTAGTTTTCTGAATTTCATTTATAATTTTAAGCAGTTGCTAGTCTGGAAAAAATTTTTTAAATTTATTCTGATTTTAAAGAAAATTCATCCACATGGATAATTACACCAGTGATGAAGACTTAGATGATGATTTTGACACTCAGTTCATCATTCAACAGAGTTTACAGGCTATTTACAAGCCAGGAACAACACAGCATGCACCCAAGGATGAGAGGTAATGGTTTTCCCATTGGCAGGGTAGTGTGAAATACTGCATTCAACAGCAGAGACTTGTCATTAGCTTAATGCTACTATTGCATTTAAATACATATGTATAAGACATGATGCCTGATGAGACAGGAAAAATCTGGAAAGAATTCAGAATTTAATCAGGCAGTTAAAAATTAGTTGAAGGAAGTTAACAACAAATCTGGGTGAAGAGATGTAGACTAGAAATCAGAAGGAAGAAATAAATGAGGCTAAAAAGGGCTAGAGAAAAACCTCTAACACATCTTTTCTTTAGGGAGCTAACGAAATGCATAAATCCAGCCAAGACACATAGAAAGTTGTCTTCGGCTCGGCGCCTATAGCTCAACCGGCTAAGGCGCCAGCCACGTACACCTAAGGTGGCGGGTTCGAATCCCCAGCCCGGACCCGCCAAACAATAATGACGGCTGCAACCAAAAAATAGCCGGGCGTTGTGGTGGGCGCCTGTGGTCCCAGCTACTTGGGAGGCGGAGGCAGGAGACTCGCTTGAGCCCAGGAGTTGGAGGTTGCTGTGAGCTGTGATGCCACGGCACTCTACCCAGGGGGATAGCTTGAGGCTCTGTCTCAAAAAAAAAAAAAAAAAAGAAAGTTGTCTTCAACTTTAGTGGGGTAGGTGGGGATGGGAGTCTTTGATCTACCCAAATCAAAAGGTGGAATTATGTAAACTTAAACCCAGGAGAGATTAGACCCTTCAGATGGTGCAGATTCAGAGCTCAGTTATGACAACAATAGAAAAGGACCAGTGGGTCCCTCTTGGTGTGAGAAGACTTGCCAGGCTATAGGCAGTCTGAACCGTGGCCTGGCTGATTAGCACCCTCAGCCCCCTGAGGGAACCATTGTTTTCTCTGGGTGATAAAACTGGCTTGCTTGGAATGGTGAACTCCATTTGCCTGCTTTAGGTAGAACAGGATAAATGTCTTCTAACCCTAAGAGATTTTATAAGATAGATTGCTCTACATACTTGCTAGTGAATAAAAAAGAAAAAAATAGAGATGGTGAAGTACAGGCCATCTGTGGGTTACAAATGAGGTAGATTCTATAGGTTTGCTCTTAATTTGTATGTAAGTTGGAACAGTTACATTTACCTATTACCTCTAATGTCTGCCATTCACAAGTGCAAGTTATACATGAGTCAGATGTTTGCAACTTGGGAACTGCCTGTATATGAAACCTATAGTATTTTTTTAAATGTATCATAACAAACTTATGGAGTGATCACTGTTATTTTAAGCACTTCATAAATAGTAACTCATTTAAATTCTAGTTCTCCTTACCTCTCTATGAGGTACTCTTATTATCCCCATTTACAGATAAGGAAATTGAGGCACAGAAAAGTTAAGTGACTTACTAAAGGTCACAGAGCTAGTAAGTGAAGGGCCAGGCAGGTTGACTCCAGAAACTGTTTCTCAACCACACGTTCTTCATATATTTTTGTGTTAAGGCTCGGCGCCTATGGCTCAAGCAGCTAAGGCATCAGCCACATACACCTAAGCTGGCGGGTTTGAATCCAGCCTGGGCCCGCCAAACAACAATAATGGCTGCAACCAAAAAATAGCTGGGTGTTGTGGCAGGTGCCTGTAATCCCAGCTACTTGGGAGGCTGAGGCAGGAGACTGGCTTGAGCCCAGGAGTTGGAGGTTGCTGTGAGCAGTGAAGTCAGAGCACTCTACCCAGGGGCTCAGCTTGAGGCTCTGTCTCAAAAAAAAAAAAAACCCTCACACCATTTTTAAAATAACTTTCACTAGAATTTTTTTTCCTTTTTTTGTTTTTTTTTTTAATTTTTTGTCTTTTTTAATATAAGGCAACTTGCCAACACATAATTTAAAACTGGTATTCAGTCTCATTGCTTCAGATCACTAGAGAATTTCTGGCTAAAATACAGTGGAAAGTATAGTAAACAAACCCAAAATCTTAAATAAGAACATCAGCTCACGTTCCCCAGAGACGAAAGAAAAGCTAAGGGTTTGTTTGGAAAAAAAAAAAAAAA
>NW_003852397.1:27029522-27036947 GCF_000181295.1 Otolemur garnettii
GGCATATGGGGCCGGTGCCCTCTCCTTTGAGCCACAGGCACCACCCATGTCCTTTCTTTCTCCATTAAACTGAGGGGCTGTACTACTACTAGAGGGTGAATGCACCTGTGGGGCCCATTCATACACAATGCTACTCAAACACACACTACATTCCCTCAGGAACATAACATTTAAAACTTACAGTGTAGAGCAATATTCTTAGCCAGTGTAGAGAACCAAATGGATTTTAACTCTTTCTTAAAACTTTGGTGTTTTTAATCCCAAACTCCCATGTGATCATCCTAAATCCTTAAGCGAGATAGTGTTTTTTTGAGGGGGGAAAGGTAGGGGATGAGGCCAGCAGGTTAAGTCATCAGAGAGGCAACAGTGAGAAAGGGCAAGTGGGTGCTGGATAACTGTGTTTCTCTCAGTCTAGAAAAGGGGGAGTCAGGAACCAAGATGCCAGTACACAGACAGTGTCCCCCCACATCTTGAGGCTATGGCCTATTACCAGCAGGATGCCTTTGAGGTTGAGCATGGCAAGGACAATTGCAGTGGCTCTAGGATCGATGTAGACACAAAATAAAGCCTTGAGGAATGGAAAGAGAAAAAGACTGAGTCAGCTTTAATTTAAGATCTTTGGGTGAAAGAGGAATTAGCTTCCAGAACACTTGGGAAGTCTGGCTTCCAAGTGATACTGTAAGGTGGCTGTTAAAATTTACCATGAAATAATGAGGCAGGTTTGATTCAGTTCAGCAAACACTGACTCAGGGCTTCCTGCATTCCAGGCTCTCAGACAGTCCTTACCCTAAAGAAGCTATCAGTCTAATGAGGGAAGGCAGATATGGGGAAGGAATTTACCTAGAACATGTTAAGGGCACATTCTAGGAAAACATTTTACAGATAGAAGTATTTCTAGTAAGCTTCAGTCATTGTCTCATCTGAGACTTCATCCCTCGCTGACTACTACTGCCTTTACCCTTTCCTTCTGATTTTTATCAGATACCTTTGTTTTTTCCTCAGTTTTGGAATTACATATGTATTTTTTTTCTGTGCAGCTTCCATTCCTTTTTGAGCGCTGACTATAAGAAGATAGTTGAAAAAATAGAGGCAGTTAAGTATTCTTCCTATTCTATCTGTTTTAACTGTGGTAAAATGTGATGGTGACAATTGGTAGCATTTCCCCTGATGCTCTAAAAACCCAAGGGCAGGTTTTTCCAAAGGCTGAACATCATGGGGGTCCACAGGACTGTCAAGAGTCTGATGTGACTGTTTCTGGGAGAAAATACATCAGCACAACTTAACAAAGAGATCCAGGGTTTCTCTTAGAAAGGGCTGTTGACACTGGGGACACTCACAGGCCCAGGTGATGTGGAAGGCTAGATGACAGGCCTTACTATGCCTCTTGAATTCTCTTTCATAAAAGGTGGTGCTAGAATTCCGTTGTCTCACACACTAAATTTGGTGGTGGAATTCAGAGGCAATATGGGTGGCCTTGTATGTGTGCCAAAAGTGAATCTGTTCTCACTTAATTTGTCAATAGGTGAGGAAGATGCGTTGTCACACTTAACCCAGTTCCATTCTGCTTTTGAGGAAGCAGATGAGATTGGCTGGATTCCCCTGCATAGGGCTGCAGTGCAAATAAATAAGAACATTTTGGAAATAACCCTAAAAGGTAAACTCCCTTTTACTCTTCTTGAAACTTCTGAGAAATAAATTTGAAACTTATTTCTATATCTTAACCTGTGTGGTATTTCAGCTTCAAAACACAGCACATGGGAGCAAACAACCCACAATGGTGAAACACCACTTTTTTTGGCTGTCAGTAATTGCCTCTTAGAAAATGCCAGTTTTCTTCTTCTGAATGGCTGCAATCCAAATGCCAAGAATTTTGAAGGCAATTCTCCTCTTCTTACAGGTAATGAACACCTTCTCTCTGCAGAAGAGTAGTATCTATGGGTCTCCTTCCTTCCCAGAAGTTTCAGTTTTTGACCAGGGCTGGGTTTGAACCTGCCACTTCCGGCATATGGAGCCAGTGCCTTACTCCTTTGAGCCACAGGCACCACCTGGATGCCCACAGGTTTCAAAGGCAGCTTTTTGGGCATAGTTACAACACGACCAGATGACCAGACTTGGGTACCTGACCCTCCAAAAGCTTTTTATAGGCTAGCCTGTGAGGTGGCCTGATGCAGCGTCTCTGCCCAATTAAGAGCAGCTCATATGCATGGTGCCTTGCTCAAATTAGTTCATTCCGGTATAAGGCATCAGACGAGAGCAAAGTTACCCCATGAAGCTGAAGTGGAAGAATCAGTTGAAACTATTAAGAAGCAGGTAGTCAGATCTCTAGATCACTCCCTCCGACCCTGATAAAATTGTAAAGGTTTATTCTCTGCATAGCTTAAACAGAGAGTTTCTAGATCAGAGGATTTTAGGTGAGGGGGGAGTAAACTGAAAATACTAGAGGAAGACTAAACTGAAATTACTAGAGGAATACTAAACTGAAATTACTAGAGGATTATAAACTGAAATTACTAGAATAATACTAAACTGAAATTACTAAAGGAATACTAAACTGAAATTACTAGAGGAATTAAGCAAACATAGGCTGAGCCCATCTAACCCTCTGCCCCCACCCCACACCCCCAAGATCCCAAGAAACTGGCAGCCAGGCCCTTAGCCTATAAAAGGAGGCCTCTCTGGAAAATTTGACCACCCCAAGAATAAAGATCTAAAAATGTAACATTTAGAGTTCACCAATGAATGGCTCGAACATATAAAGTTAAGCCCACAACCCATAACCCCCATCCACTATTTAGAATTTCTAATCAGCTCTTAATTATAAGTAGATAGCCAAAGGCAAAGCAACTTGGAGGAAACAGAAAATAAACAGAAATATAAAATGTACAGTGAAATTATCATTAATTTCTCAGGAAATTAATGAAATAAGAACCGGATACTAGGGTGGTGCCTGTGGCTCTGTGAGTAGGGCACCGGACCCATATACCGAGAGTGGCGGGTTCAAACCCAGCCCTGGCCAAACTGCAACAAAAAGCTGGACGTGGTGGGCGCCTGTAGTCCCAGCTACTCAGGAGGCTGAGGCAAGAGAATCGCCTAAGCTCAAGAGCTGGAGGCTGCTGTGAGCTGTGACACCACAGCACTCTACCGAGAGTGATAAAGTGAGACTCTGTCTCTACAAAAAAAAAAAAAAAAAAAAGAACAGGATACTAAAATATGTATATCAAAATAAAAAGATGTTCTTAGAAAAACTCATAACGATGCTGGAAGTTGAAGTTTAGGAAGTCTCCCAGAAGAAGATAAGAAATGGAAAATAGGAAAGAAAAGAAATTTATAAAATTAGCAACATGTAAATAATAGGGATGACTGACAGGATAGACAAACTGGAAGCAATATATCACCAAGGAAATAAGTCAAGAAAATTCTTTCCTAAAGTGAAGGCCATGTGTTTCCAGAATTAAAGGCACACTAAGTGGCAGCTCAATGAATTAGAAATGCCCCAACCCCATTGGCACTTTGTTTCCAATCTCAGGGTAATTTTCTGTGGCACCTTACAAGTAGTTACTAGAATTCATACTGACTCAGCACTCTGGCATCTAGCAAGATTCTTCACACATATTTAATGAATGAATGGTGAGACGGATAAATTCAAGTGTTTTAGGATCTTGAGGGACTATGGATCATCATCCAAATGTGAATTAACAGCATAAATGCAAAGAAGCCAGTTATTAGAGAATTTGTTAACAAAATATGGTTAAAAATAATTTATAAAAACTTAATATGTGTAGCTATAGATGCAAAACAGATATAAAAATGTTAATGAAGATAATTTCAAAGAGATGGGATTATGGGTCATCTTTTTCTTTTCCACATATATAGTCTAAGTTCACTGAACATTAACCCATTTTCTTATAACAAAAAAAAGCATAAAAAGCTTTTTTTAAAAAAAAAAAAAGATACAGCCACCAGGGACAAAGAGAAATTTTCACAAGCTTCCTGGAGGTAGCAGGAGTTATACATCATATTACTAATGACAAATCAGAATGGTTACAGAATTATCAATAGTAACTAAAAGCTTGAAGAAATTGGTAGGGAATAGTTTTGCAAATTCTGAGAGAAAATTATTTCCAACTTTAACTTCTATAGTAAACCAAACTATCCAACCTGAAGGGCGATTAAAGACATGGAAGACATATTTTCAGGCATAAGTGATCTCAAAAAATTCATGTCTCACACAGCCTTCTTAGGAAGCTACTGTAGCATATGTTCTACCAGTATGGAAGTATATTAGAAAAAACAAAAGTGTGGGATACAGTAACCAGGAAATGCAACCCAGGTGGTAGGAAAATGAGATCCCAAGATAATGGGGAACAGCCATCCTAGGATGACAATATAATATTAGGCACTAGAGTCCAGATTGGAGCAGATCAGAAAGCCCCAGGTAGAGGCTTCTTCAAGACCACAGTGGGATAGAAATGAATAACCTAACTTTGAATAGCAAACATAATAAGGTAAACACAATATTTATCTAACACAAATTATGCTATAAAAATATTAGAAGGATGGTTGGATGAAAAATGTGTATGTGTGAAAGAGACAGAAGGAGGAAAGAAAGTTAAATCCTCATTTTTCCATGGTAAGAAGTCACTAAGTTATACCAAAACTAAAGACTCAAAAAAGAGCAATACGAGGAAGTTAATTAGAAATAAATTTTAGGCAGTGCCCATAGCTCAGTGGGTAAGGCACTGGCCATATACACTGAGGCTGGCAGGTTCAAGCCCAGCCTGGGCCTGCTAAACAACGATGACAACTGCCACAAAAAAAATACCCGGGCATTGTGGCAGGTGCCGGTAGTCCCAGCTACTTGGGAGGCTGAGGCAAGAGAATCACTTAAGCCCAAGAGTTTGAGGTTGCTGTGAGCTGTGACACCACAGCACTCTACTGAGGGTGACATAGTGAGACTCTGTCTCAAAAAAAAAAAAAAAAAAAGAAAAGAAAAAGAAAGAAATTTTAATAACAAAGAATCAGCCAGATAAGAAGATGCCTCTGGGGAAGAGCAAAAAGGCTAAGGAAATAGTAGTGGACTTTATAAGTAATTGACTCTTTTAAATTATGCACATGTGTAACTTTTATCAAAATAAAAACTAAAGACTACAAAGAGAACAGCAACAAAAAACTGCTGAAAGTTGGGATTTGGAATTCCTTCATGGTTTGTCCCAAGATGCAGAAAAACACCAAAAAGAGCCCTCTCTGAGAAAGCAGACTGTATAGCATAATACTGTATTCTGAAAAGAACTCGGCAGGAGCTCTAACTTCTCTGAAACTATTCCTCATCTGTAAAATTGGGATAATAGCAGTATTTATCTTGTGTGTGTAAAAATCACATATGTAAGAAACATGAAGCTGGGAAGCCTGTCGTAACCATGATGGTGGAAAGAGCTGGTTTCCCTCTCTTGACTACAGCAGCTCAAATGATTCTATTTCTGTGGTAGAATAATCAGCACATTGTTCACAGAAGCAAACAATGAATAGTCATGGCTCACAGAAAGCAAATAGCTCGCTGGTGTAAACATTATCAGTACTATTTGACATGTGCCACACCTTGTTTCCTAAACACAGAATGCTGGGGCCTGGGAATGGGGGGGGGGGGACTCCTTAAGAAAGCCTGAGGGACACTAGCCAGTAGGATACTGCAGCCTCCACTTCCTGTTGAACATGAAACCCACCTCATTTCTAATTTCCCAGCTGTTCTGCGTGACTCCTACGACATGGCTGCCTTGCTGATCAGCCACAGAGCAGATGTCAATCTGCGGTGTGCCAACGAGAGGACAGCTCTTCATGAAGCAGCCAAACTGGGCCGACGGGACATGGTGAAGCTTATGCTGGCTTCTGGGGCGCACATTGACCCACGGAGCTCTTATGGATTCACCCCTCTTGCTCTAGCTGCCCAAAATGGACACACTGAAATCATGGAAATATTACTGCAGAAAGGCAAGATTTTCTATATGGTCCTAACTTGCCAAGGGGTGACCTGATCTGAGGGTTCTCCTCTTGATAGAGAGCTTCAAAGTAACAGAAGTTAACACATTCTGTAAGCCTAATATAAATGTTTGATAATGCTTCGTGTTAATATTGACTATTGAAAAGCCTAAAATAGAGATTTAGTTTCTTAATTTGGTGTGATGTTATTTTCCTAAAATTACTAAGATGCAGGTTATTCTTTTACTTAATGTTCCCTCACTGGGTATGATTTTTTTTCTTTACTTTTTATATGTTGTTCTTTTCTAGAATCATAAGATCAAAAACCTGCAACATCCTCTTCAAGTTATCTCTGCTTAGACTGTCATGAGGTTTTTATCAAATGGCTTGAGATATTAGGAAATTCTTCCTGATTTTTTCCTCTCTGGGGTCCCAGTTCTTCACTCTGGTAATAATCAAAACTGCAAGAGAAAAAGAAGGCAATTCATATTTACTAAGAAGTTTCCAAGCAATAGATATTAAGCTAACTATGTTGCCTTAAGTAATCCGCTGACACAGGTACTATCCTCATTTTGCACTTGAGAAAGTGAGGATCAGAGATAGTATGAGTTGCAGGATTTCCCTTAAAATATGCCTCCTCTTTTGCCCCTAGTCCTATAGCTATAGCCATTTTCTATCATATTTAATCAGTAGGGACCATTGGCTTAGGACTTTGGCATTTATTGTTATTGAGGAGACCTCCATCAATAACACTGTTAGATGAAACACTGTAGTATCTAAAGCTTTAATTCAAAGGAGCAAACTGTTACAGGATTTAATGAGGTCTCTCTATTAGAATTATTTTCATTATTCTCCTTCCTATGTCTAGAAGCCTTATTTCATTCTTTAACAATACATGGACCTGGTCTCCAATATTCTAGGTGGCAAGGCCCCTGTATTTAAGAACAACCTTGTGCTTTTTAGACTTACCTAAATCTTTCCTATCATATAGGGAAGGCTGGTTTCCAATCAATGGTCAGGAGACATTTTAAGTAAGATGTTTTAAATGAGCAATATAAGAAATGTCTAACGTCATTAGCTAGAAAAACAAAAGTAAACACTGGCTCTTTCAGCTTTGAGGATAGAGTAACTTTTTGTATAGAAGAGAGGCAACAGATATTAAATCCTCTCATCTTCAAAGAAACCAGCATGGGTTGACTTCAGTGAGGTCAGTGAACAAGCACTTCCTCTAAGTGACCTCCTTACAAAGTAATTTGCACAGAGTGACATAGATAATAAATGGCAGAGCCAGCACATCTGTCTATTCCAAATTACTTTATACCCCTGCATTGCTAGAGTGGCAACATGATACCATAGAAATAGGCTCAGCGCCTATAGCTCAACTGGCTAAGGCGCCAGCCACGTACACCTAAGGTGGTGGGTTCGAATCCCCAGCCCGGACCCGCCAAACAA
>NW_003852397.1:27038551-27047714 GCF_000181295.1 Otolemur garnettii
AAAAAAAAAAAAAAAAGAAAGAAACATTTCAGATTTCTAGATTAGGGATGTTCAACCAGTAAATATAATACAAATATTCCAAAATCTGAAACACTTCTGGTCCCAAACATTTTGAATAAGGGATACTCAACCTGTACTACAGATCTTTTTAGCTATCAGCAGTCCCTAACTTCAATTAAAAATAATTACAGCGTCTCTTACTATGAATAGTCCTCTAAGAACAAGTTAGAACAAATTGCCCTTTTAAACTAAAAGCAAAATTATTAGATGGCATAGTGGTATAGAATGTGCAAAGTGGGCTTTGGTAGGCTGGTCTAGAAATAAAACTACCTTTTATAAAAGTATTTCTTCTGGAATTTTCAAATTCTAAACCAGTAATTTATAAAATTACTCTGAAAGCGAACCTACTTATAATTTAGAAACTGGTTGGTGCCATTTTTTCCCCTCCCATCTAGTCTGTAAGCTTCTTAAGAGCAAGGGGTCATATTTTATTTCTTTGATTCTTGGTGCTTTGCTAGAGTAAGTGCTGACTAACTGCTTTTTGGTGGTAGTGATATATTTTTTTAATTGCTTAACCAATACAGTGGAAAGAATTTTTGCATAACATGACTCTTTATCCTCTTAGGAGCTAATGCTCATGGTCAAGCCTCTGATTCTTCTTCCATCTTACTTGAAGCTGCTAGCGGAGGAAATCCAGACTCTGTGATCCTCTTGATAGGGTACGGAGCTGATGCCAACATTCCTAAGAATTCAGGCCACCTGCCCATTCATGTGGCAGCTGACAGAGGCCACTTATTGTAAGTTCAATTACATTATTAACAGTAATAGCTACCTTTTATTTTGAGCCACCTCTAGGAAATTTATCTATTTTTTCTCTGATGTTACAACCTAAATGCCCCCTTTAAAGATAAGAGTCTTTTTTTTTTTTGGATAGAGTCTCATCTGTTGCCCTTGGTAGAATGCCATGGTGTCATGTTTCACAGCAACCTCAAAGACCTGGGCTCAAGCAATCCTATTGCCTCAGCCTCCTGAGTAGCTGGGACTACAGACACCCACCATGACATCCAGCTAGTTTTCAGTAGAGACAGGGTCTTGCTCTTGCTCAGGCTGGTCTTGAACTTCTGAGCTCAAGCAATCCATCAGAGTGCTAGGATTACAGGCATGAACCACTGTGCCTGCCCAAAGATAAGAAAGTCTTGACCAGCTAGAAAGTGCTAAAGCCTAGCATCCACTATGGCGGTTCTCAAACTGTGAGTCATGACTCCTTTTTGGGGGGAGGCCAGGGCTGGGTTTGAACCTCTGGCATATAGAGCCGGCGCCCTACCCTTTTGAGCAACAGGCATCGCCCAAGTCTTGACTCCTTTTTAACAATGAAAATACATTGCAGCATTAGGAAGGTTGAGAACCACTGCTCTATGGCCACTGAAGAGACATAAAACTTCTATTGTTAGGTCCTTAGGCAGCATGCGAAGCTTCTGGTCTCAAATGACAGGGATAATTCTGAGAGTTTTAACCTAGACAGTAATTTCCTTTGATTTTGCTTGGTATCTGAGCTTTTGGATGAAAGAATTATGCTGTTTTATTGGGGTTAATATAAAGCAGTCATAAACAGATTAATGTTGCATCTTAAAAACTATTTTGAAACACACTTTGAAATTCTTTTTCAGAGCCCTAAAGATACTGATTCCAGTTACGGATCCTGTGGCCATTAAGCAGAGTGGGATCAGTCCAGTCCACTGCGCAGCAGCAGGGGCACACCCTCAATGCCTGGAACTTCTCATCCAGGCTGGGTTTGATGTGAATTTCATGCTAGATCAGCGAATTCGCAAACACTATGATGACCAAAGGAAGTCAGCTTTGTATTTTGCTGTATCAAATGGTGACCTTGCTTCAGTTAAGCTGCTGCTGCGTGCTGGAGCTCTGCCCAATCAAGACCCAGTTAACTGCCTCCAGATAGCCCTCAGGATGGGCAACTATGAGCTGATAAGTCTGCTGCTAAGACATGGGGCCAATGTCAATTACTTCTGCAGAGTTAATCCCTTACATTTCCCATCAGCACTGCAATACACACTCAAAGATGAAGTCATGCTCAGGATGCTGTTGAATTATGGGTATGACACAGAGCGATGTTTTGACTGTCCTCATGGGGACAAAGTTCATCCTTCCTATACTTTTGAAGGCTGGACATCTACAGTTATCAAAGATACTAAGGTAAGCCTACAGTACTGGCTGCATTGCTTACAGTCACTATCTGTGGCCCTGAAACTATAGCAATAAATAGACTCCCTGCACTCTCTCCAGAAACTCATGGTTATAAAGATTCTAATAAATGTATGATAAAAATAATTATATTTAATATATGTATATCATATACGATATTATATGATAAACACAATAGTAGAAAGATAGAAAAGATACAGATCGTTCAGAGGAAAAATTACTTTAACTCTACCTAGCACTGTAGGAAGTTTCATAAATGAAGCAACATATGAGCGAGTTTTTGAAGAATAAATGAAGTCTTAAATACCAGTTAGGCTTCTCCTTCAAATGAGTTATCCACCTAAAATGCTTCTGGGTTCCCAGTCATGTACCCCTAGGTTTTGCTATCTCTTTTAGCTCTAACATTTGATTGATTGAATGGTTTCCTTTGGTCACCTTTCCAATGAAAAAATCACAATCAATACAGTTGACCACCCCTCCCTTTTTGGATACACTTTTCTTGCTTAGCTTTTATCCCACCATAATCTCCTAATTTTCCTTAACTAATCAGTCTCTTCTGTTATCCCCTACTTGAGTTTTCCCCCATCTTTTCAAATGGCTGCCACATTTCAGGTCTTCTTTTAAGTGTCACCTCCCCCAGGAGGCTCTTCCCCATCCACCTTGTCTGAAGTAGCTCCCTTTCCCCAATCATTCTCTTATCATGCTATTCATTTCTTTTACAGTATTTATAACTTTCTAAAATTATCATTTTAATGTTTTACTGATTGTGTCTCTCCCACAAATACATGAGTAAGAATATGAGTTTTTGTTTGTCCCTTTCCTTAGCTTACAGATCTATGCTTAGTACGTAATAGATCCTTTACAAACACTCAAATTCATATTGTAAAATTTTGAAAATAGAAATGAAATAGTGAATTGGAGAAGTACTTTCAACCAACTGTGAAAAGTGAAAGCCAAAACATTTTAATATTGTATGGCTTATTTTTAGGTGATTAATAGAGAACTTACTTTCCACATCATTAATTTGGCATTGGGTGTATATCATCCTGCATCATTTCTTAACTGTTCGTACAGTTTTACTTTATTTCTCATCTAAGAGCATATTCTTATAGGTAGAAACTGTCCTATCCTTCATGTGTCAAGGTAGGATTCAGTTACAAATGACAGAAACCCCCCAAATAAGGGTTTAATGAGATGGCTCATTCCCATCTCATATAAATAAAGGCCAAAAGTAAATAGTCTTCTAATTGGACAGCTTCATGATTCACATAAGAAACTCACATCTATACTCCAGCCAGCAGGAAAGGAGGCAGGAGGCAGGAGGCAGGATACCCTTTATTCTTCTTTAAGGGTATTCTGGGAGTTGCTCACACTTCCACTTACATCTCATTGGCTAAAACTTTAGCTTCACACAAAGCTGCAAGTGAAGCTGGAAAGGTCATCTTTCTCTCACACAGCCACGTGACCAACCAAAGTGGTTAACAACTAGTATGTAACGGTCTCTGCCACACCCTTATTCCATCTTACATAGTTCTGAAGACATCACAGTTTAAGTATTTTTCCAAATGTTTGAGCTAAGGCTAAGAGGTAGATTTTCTTGCTCAAGACCTTAGTTTATAAATGAAGAATTTGAAATCTTGTTTGCTGACTTTTGATTACTGTGTTTAACCATAAATACTTCATGGTTTTCATTCACTTTCATAGTTCTGATTTTTTTTGCCCCTCAGTTCTGTGAAGTAATAACTTTGTCATGGCTGCAACATCTCTCTGGAAATGTTGTTCGAGTGATGCTTGATTATGTTGATCAAGTTCGGATCTGTTCAAAGTTGAAAGCTGTGCTCCAAAAACAGGGGCTGTGGTCAGAAATACATCTCATCTTAAGTGAGTCTATTTCTTGTAGAAGACTTTCACCAAAATACTAATTATTTTCTCATTTTTTTTAAAGAATACTCTTCTCTTATAGTTAAAAACTTGACCTAAAGAAGCCTATATATATATACTATTCCTATCTTAAAAATCTTACTAACTACACTTAATCTGTACTTATTACTTTTTCCCAAGAAAATCTGTTAGGTAATTAGTTATTATATAGGTAGGTAATACTTTAATCTCTATCCACTAAACCATGGTTATGAAGGAACACTACAGACATAGGAATTTAAAGCTATGAACTGGCAATAAAAAACAGGGATGAGAAAAAACAAAGAACTAAGTATCTTCAGAGGTTATCAAACGGTCCCTCTTCAAATTAAATTCTTTCAAAGCAGCACTTAAGTCAAATTAAGAATTTATGTCAACTCACTTCCCCCTGGGTGATCTTCAGTTTTCAGTCTGCCCCTGAGGAACAGGGTGGGGTTGGGGGTCAAATACATGCAGATTAAAGGACTTTAGGTCTCAGAGGCCATACCTACAGCTGATCCAGTCTTTGGGCTCTAACTTAACATGGCTCTGAAACTGTGGGACTTTCTCATTTAGTCATGACAAATGCAATGTATCAAATTACTAACTAAATCCTAAGATCACTAAAAACTAAAGCAATTTTTTTTTCCTTTTGGATGATGTGCCTATTCTTTTGTTTTAGCAAACCCTCGCTCCTTAAAACATTTGTGCCGACTAAAGATCCGGAAGTGTATGGGACGGTTACATTTGCGCTGCCCTGTCTTCATGTCCTTTCTTCCATTACCCAATCTTCTAAAAGCATATATCCTTTACAAAGAATATGACCTTTATGGACAAGGAAGTTTGACAGGGACGTGGTAATGAAACCATTAAGGAAAAGGTATAATTCTGAAGCTGTATTTTTTTTTTAATTCTAAGCTTGTAAGATTTATAGTTTTTGCTTTCTCTAGCAACTAAAATCTCAATGCAGCGCACATTCTTTAAAAAGTTGCTCTGAGTTGCACTGAGGCCTGGCACAGTGGCTTACACCTGTAATCCTAACAATCTGGGAGGACAACATAGGCAGATTGCTGGAGCTCAAGAATTCCAGACTATCTGGAGCAAGAGTGAGACTCCATCTCTACTGAAAAGAGAAAAATTAGCCTGGCATTGTGGTGGGCACCTATAGGCCCAGTTACTTGGGAAGTTGAGGCATGAGGATTACTGAGGTTGCTGTGAGCTATGAGGATGCGACAACACTCTACCCAGGGCAACAGAGTGAGACTTTGTCTCAATAAATAAATAAATAAAATAAAGTTGCTCTGAGCTGGGTATGGTGGCATGTACCTATAGTCATAGCTACTGTGGAGGCTAAAGTGGAGGCTCACAGGAGTTCAAGGCTGCATTGTGCTATGATGGCATTTATGAACAGCCATTGCAATCTAGCCTGGAGACCCTGTCTCTTAAAAACAACAAAAAAGAAAAGTTACTCTGAATATAGCCTGAACATATAATGGCTACCATTCTAAAAGGTAGTTTTAATTTTATTTTTTGAAACAGAGCCTCAAGCTATTGCCCTGGGTAGAGTTCTATGGCATCACAGCGCACAGCAACCTCCAACTCCTGGGCTTAAGCAATTCTCTTGCCTCAGCCTCCTGAGTAGCTGGGACTACAGGCACCCGCCACAACGCCCAGCTATTTTTTGGTTGTAGCTGTCATTGTTTGGCAGGCCTGGGCTGGATTTGAACCCACCAGCTCTGGTGTATGTGGCTGGTGCCTTAGCCACTTGAGCTACAGGTGCCACCCTAAAAGATAGTTTTAAAAAAAATAAAACCTAAATAGTGAAACTTTCGATTAAGTTAAATACACCAGTTCTATTCTGTGTACACTTCTATGTGTTCAAAATAATAGATGCCACCTCTGTAAATTCAAGATAATTCTTAACAGTAACTTTTTATAGAAAACTACATATATAATACAGTAGTCTCCCCTTGTCTTTAGGAGAATCTTTCCAAGAGCCCCAGTAGAAGCCTGAAATTGTATATAGTACAGAACTCTATATCCCTACACATATTATGTTTTTTCCTACATAGCCATGCATCACATAACGATGTTTTGGTCAAGTGCATATGCAATGGTGGTCCCATAAGATTATACCATATTTTCACTGTTCCTTTTTTATGTTTAGATATAGAAATATTTACTAATTTCAACTGCCTACAGTTTTCAGGAGTTACATACTGGACAGGTTTGTAGCCTAGAAATAATAGGTATACCATATAGCCTAAGTGTATAGTAAGCTGTACTATCTGGATTTGTGGGAACTCTATGATGTTCCCACAATGAAGAAATTACCTAATACCACATTTCTCAAAATATATCCCCATCTTTAAGCCTGTTGTTACATGACACATAACTGTACATACATACTGTATGGTGTAGATATGCTGGACAAAGGAATGATTCACTACATGGGATGAGGCGGGATGGTGAGAAATTTCATCATGCTACTCAGAGCAGCATGCAATTTAAAATTTATGAATTATTTCTGAAATTTCCATTTTATATTTTCAGACCATGGTTAACCATGGGTAACTGGAACTGCCGAAGCAAAACCATGGATAAAGGAGAACTACTGTACATCTTAGTAATTGAACTGAATATATTCTGACCCCAGTATATAACCTAGAAGTTAGCTGCTCTTATACAAAAGTCCCAATGCCAACTTAGTGTCTGATACTGTTTCCTTACACAATCAAGTACATAGGTAGGGGAATTCAGTTAACTGAAATAGAACCTTCCCATAAAATTTCATTAATAGGAAACATGTCCCTTCTTTCCACAAAACCCTGGCTATGGCTCACCATTTATTGATTAATGTGATCAATAGAATGAGAATTAAAAGTGTTTTGAAATGGATGATGGCTTATAGTTTTCTGCACTGAACCTAACCTGGTACTCGACGTGGAGGTGCTCACTGATAGCAGTTATAAGATATTAAACTTTTATTTCTATATATTCTATGCTTCATGTAAGTAAAGGTTTCTATATGTGGAAAGAGAGAAAAGAAACTGAACTATTCATTTAGCCCCACCTGTGGTGGCATTTGGACAGCACATTAGCAGGGACAACAGAGAGGTAGGACAGTATAGTTACAGTCCATTTCACCACAGCCCACACAGCTTTAGCTTTGATATTGCATGTCTCGTCTTGGTGAACTTTTTTTTTTAGTATTAAATAGTCCATTTTAGGGAACTGATCCTATATGATTTCCTTCTGACATAGGGATTCATGGCTGTATAGGACTACTTCAGTAGGCCCATACTTAAAATTATTTTTACAGTTTACATTTAAAAATGTGTAAAATTAGGTGACATGAATAGCTTTTATTTTTTTCAATCAAATTTTAGTATGTGCTTATAAGTGAGTAGAATATATACAGAATATATGTAAGTGAATATATAAATATACTTAAGATATATGTGCCCTTATATCAGATAAATTACATAATTCTAAAGTTAATTTCATCTACTCCCTGGATCTTCTAAAAGTATATATACACTTCTATAAAATTTAAAACAAATTTGAATACAAACTCCCCAGGGAAGAAAATAACTAAGTGTTCTAAGAAACTATAAAGAGCAGGCTTGGCGCCTATAGCTCAACTGGCTAAGGCGCCAGCCACGTACACCTAAGGTGGCAGGTTTGAATCCCCAGCCCGGACCCGCCAAACAACAATGACGGCTGCAACCAAAAAATGGCCAGGCGTTGTGGCGGGTGCCTGTGGTCCCAGCTACTTGGGAGGTGGAGGCAGGAGACTCGCTTGAGCCCAGGAGTTGGAGGTTGCTGTGAGCTGGGATGCCACAGCACTCTACCCAGGGGGATAGCTTGAGGCTCTGTCTCAAAAAAAAAAAAAAAAAAAAAAAGAAACTATAAAGAACAAACAGGATGAATATGTAATAGTACATATTAAAACTACAGATCCAAGCTACTTAAACTGGTATACACACCAACTTGCCCCTTTAAATTAGAGAAATTTCTTAGAGTAGGACCAGATTGTAGCAAGCATACATCTCTGTAACATATCTAGGGTAATTACTGAAGTCTCTCTCCTTTGCTAAAAGAAAAAAAAAAGTCACCAGCGATGAATTTCATTTGCTTCTGTAACGAACTTTTCCAAATAAGAGATAATTTTTTTTCTTTTTGCTGTTGTAGAATTGTAATGGGATTAGACATATAATTTAGCAGATTAAGAAAAAGTCCAATTGTTTTGCAATCATCTGAAATTACTTGGAGAAATACAACTCAGAGTATATTTCAAATATTTCATACAAAAAGACTGTACAAAAATTATGGACTTTATTATACATTAAAAAATCTTCTAACAACATATTTCCTGAAGTCTTGTCAGAAAATACTTACTTTGACAAAATGAAAAAATAAGTTCACCCCACATGTATACCATGATCACATAAAACTTGAGTTCTTCAAATTCAATTCTAAAACAAAATGTTGCATGATTTTTAATTGTACATTGTGTGATTAATAGTATCAGTGAAATAAGAATTAACCAATTCACTTACATTACAAAATCACCAAATATACAAAGCAATTTTGCACATTAGTTATAACTTAATCCCCAGTTCTCATATTAACTGAAGTAAATTACTTAATGAGTATAGCCACAAGAGATTGGTTAAAAAGTATATGGTTCCAGTTTCAAATCTTTATGCATTAATTAATGTAGAACAAAATTTCATGGATGAATAAACCAAACTGCTAAAAATAAAATTAACAGCTTACTTGCTACAATTAGTGTGTTTAAATATTTAAAATACATTCTGAATTCTAGGAGGTTGGAAGGTTTTGCTCTTAGGGTCTTTCAGCATGTACATGTATATTATGATTCAGATTTCATTTTATTTTTTATTTTTTTATTTATTTTGAGACAGAGTCTCACTTTGTCAACCTTGGTAGAGTGCTGTGGTGTCAAAGCTCACAGCAACCTCCAACTCCTGGGCTCAAGCGAGTCTCCTGCCTCCGCCTCCCAAGTAGCTGGGACCAC
>NW_003852397.1:27047809-27057726 GCF_000181295.1 Otolemur garnettii
GTGGCTGGCGCCTTAGCCGGTTGAGCTATAGGCGCCGAGCCTGGGGTCTTGTTCTTGCTCAGGCTGGTTTTGCTTAGGCAATCCCACAGCCTTGGCCTCCCAGCATGCTAGGATTACAGGTGTGAGCCACTGTGCCCAGCCCAAGATTCAAATTTTAAATACTAGTTAATTTTAAATACTAGGGGAGCCTAGATACATACAACTCAAAATTAACCCATATACCTTTAACATGTAAGATTTTATGGTACCTAGGATGCACATCTATTGTTCTTTTCCCAAGTATAAGGAAAACACATGTACCACCCCTACATTGTGGAGCCTGAGGACTCTTTGGAAATGAAACACAAAGTAATCATTGTAGATGTGGCAAAAACTAGACTAGCTTTGGGGACTCTGTTCACAAGGTAACAGTTTCAGTCTCTGATTAGCAAGTTTTCAAAAGTTTTTAAGGGAAAAAGAATAATGGTTTTCCTAATGAAATGACTGACTTCATTACCATAGTTATAAAAGTACTATTCAATAGGTAGCAGAATGCATAGCAGAATTAGGTAGGCTTATTTCTTCTCTTTTAAAAATGTTTTTTGTTAATTTCTAAAAACCGTTAAGTGTAAATCTGAATTTGAATAAAGATATCCCAAAATCTAACCCAATCACCATTGAAACATCCCAGAGCTAGAAGAAATTTCAAAGGAGGATAACAGTAAGATCAGCTATAACATCAGGCAGAAAGCTATGGACAGGTTTAATAACAGAAAGAGCTTATTAAAGTTGATAATTAAGTATCTACATCAATGGAATAATTCATATGGTATGATAGCAATAGAACAGAAGTTGAATCATCTAAAATTGTTAACTCCACTTCTGACTTCTATTTGGCATTGGAATGCATTTTGATCTGACCTACAGACATGAATGTGTTATTTTAGAAATTCCTGTGGAAACATGACTTAAAACAACTACAGGTCTGTCCCGCATCCCTAAGTCTGCCAGTACCCTTAGCTTTAAGCCTACACGTTGACCCAGAGTGCTAAAAAACGGCAGCACTTCGCTACCAGGCAAAGCATCAGTAAAATGCCTCCTAATGATGACCACCTTCCTTATAGGGCAACAGATTTTATCTGAACTAAGTGAGGTGACAACTTGTATTCACAAAAGACTTAGTGAAACAGAAAGCTTACTAATCTCAAAAAGGTCTTAAAAGCAGGACCTCCCATGACTAAGAGTTGAACAAAAGAAATTCCAACTTCAACAAAAGGAATGCATTTGTGAAAGCATTCCCTTTGGTAAGCACAAAATAAAGTAATCCATAAATTTATACTTGTTTACTATATGTTTTGGTAACATAAGGCATCAAAGAGTATTAAATAATCATTATCTCCATTTGGCATATGGATTAAAAAGAATATCATGATCCTATATATAATTATCTATCCCATTCCAACAGAAAACAATATACATACACAGTGTGAAACAGATGAGTTATGTTTTGAGAACTAAAACACAGGCCACTTCTAACTCAGAACTAAGAAGAAAAAAATGTGTGTCAAAGCTTCCCTTGTGAAATTAGTCTTAGTGGCTAACCTCTTGAAGATTTATAAACGTATGACTATGTAAAATACTTTACTAAATATATTTAGCTTGTATATATGTATACTTTTTCATGTGAAACACATGAATGTAATTTCTATAAGCAATGTTAAAAATGCAATAAAAAAAAGAAATCAAGGTTTGACACAGAAGATAGAGCAATATCATTTTAACCTTGGCACCAAGCTAAAATGCTTTCTTGGTTAACTTCTTCTGTATCGTACCAGGCATTCAGTTTCTTTTCAATCTTTCATGGAACTGGACCTGTTATTCATTTGAAGAGTTAAAAGTACTTAGAATAATTAGTGCAAATTACTCTATTTTCATACATTAGGTATTTGACTTTGCGAATATAAAGTGGTGATTCAGTACATTATCAAAACATGGAATTATGAAAATACTAGGAATATCTGTCTGAAATTTAAAAGATTACATTTGCTAAACTAAACTCTGAGAATTTTTACTTTAAGCATGAAACATAATTGTTATAGAATTTCTTTTGAAATGTCACTTGATTTTTAATAAAAACTATTTCACATAATGCAGAAAATACAATGTATCATCCTGTAACAATATCCTTACACATCAATGCTAATCTAAAATGTATTTGAACAACAAAAATCTCTTAATAAATTCAAAATCTTATTTTTAACCATTACTGCTCTGCAGCAATAATTGAAGTCCCAACCTGAGAACTAAGAGTGTGATAATAAAATGCCAAAGCTGTTTGAATTTTGAACTGAAGACACTTAAGCTTCTTGCCCACTATCATCAGGTGTAATACATCAGAGAAATGAGAACAAGCTAAGAAAGTGCCCTGAAATCAACAGTACCACCTGCCACAATTTGAAACCTTAAGTGCAAAATCTGTTCTAATTATTTTTATAAAAGTTCTATTGTACATTGAATATTGTTAAAATATCTGCAAACTTGTAGAATTCTCTATATAAAGGGTTTTAAACTTAGTCAGCTGAATACTTCCTCATTGCCAGCAAAACATTCAATGAAAGAGAGAGACCACATCCATGAACATCTGAGCCTAAAGAAGAAATAATTTCTTATGATCACAGCCAATTACAAAGCAAGATAAAAAGGTCACAGTTTGAAGAAAAAATGCTTTAGCAAATGTAACTCCTCAACAATCTACTGTGGAGATGAGCAGGTTTCCTTCAGACACATGGAGTTTAATGTTAATGTATAGTATGTTATGTTCAAGGGGAAAAAAAAAGCAATGCAAACCTAAGTCATCAAGTTCAATCTTATTTTTTAAATGAAGCTAAAACAAGCAAATATAAAGCTTAGTCTGTCTCCTCCTTGATATTTCAACATAGTTGTTACCTTGTGCCATTTCACCACAGAAATTGTCACATTCCATGGGGGGAGGGGGGAATATTAATTGAAAATCAAAGGTAAGTTTATGCTTCTGATTCTCTCTTCTTTCCTTCTTCTCCCAAATCACTCTCTTCTGACTGGCTACTGCTAAGGACAACAAACTGCCCCTCACTACTAGCTTGGTTTGGTCTATTGGAAGCAGCTATCAACCGGCTTTGTTCTTCCAAGTCCTAGGGGAAAAGACAGAAAAGAAATTAACTGTAAGCAGTCAAATGGAAAACTATGCAGTTAAAACACATACTTGAGAGCCACTTCAAACCTTCTGCACAAATACATATTCATAATTTTGACAACTTGATGAAAACAAAGTCCACACTCAACCAATGTGACACCAAAGTGAACTCTGGGGCCATTCTAGAAATCCTATAAAAGCCAATATTCAAACTAAAATCTCTTAAGTGTTTTCCTCGTTTTCTTATGGTGAACAACCAAATTCAGGCCATCATCAACTCTATATAATACAGTAAAAGCCTCATAAGGGATCACCACATCCCCTGCACTCTGCATCTCAGGGCTCTTTCCCATCTGTCCAGTTCATCTTGGTAAACCAGGTGTCACCTTCCCTCAGTGTACACTGGCCTAACGTCAGTGTCCTCTTTGCCACTTCTCTCTTCTTTGTCCACATATGCAATCCATTGCCAATTATTACTGAGTTGTTCTAAGTAAGATCCCACAATTGTCTTCTCTTTTAATTTCCTACTGTCAATGCCACAACCTATAATGGACTCTTAAATCTCTTCACGGATCATCCACCTATCAAATGCATTCTCCAGGTTGTGCTCTGAAATTCATGTAGCAGAAAATTATCCTATTGGATGGTAATGATTTGACACTTCTGCAACATTAATATATTTACTTCTATTATCACATGTGAGTATATGATTGACACTATATTTAAATAATAAAATTACATAATATATTGTATTATACAGGGTGTTCATAAAGTTCATGTGTAATTTACTATATTAAACTATTTTTTTTTTGAGACAGAGCCTCAAGCTGTCCCCCTGGGTAGAGTGCCCTGGCATCACAGCTCACAGCACCCTCCAACTCCTGGGCTCAAGCGAGTCTCCTGCCTCAGCCTCCCAAGTAGCTGGGACCACAGGCGCCTGCCACACCACCTGGCTATTTTTTTTGGTTGCAGTCGTCATTATTGTTTGGCGGGCCTGGGCTGGATTTGAACCCACCAATTAGGTGTATGTGGCTGGCACCTTAGCCACTTGAGCCACAGGCGACGAGCCTATTAAACTATTTTAAATTGCACAGGGACTTTATGTCCAGCCTGTATATAATACTGGGGAAAAAAGTATGTTTGGCCTCTAGAGGGCAAAATGGCTTTTAGCAAAAGCAGTTAAATGTGCGTAACCTCTCAAAAGAACAGCTGTGTCAGAGACAGCCCTCAGTGGTATATAAAAATTCTGGTATGTTTGCTAAACAATAACTCATATGACATGTCAATATAACTATAATGTAAACATCCTATCAGAAAACAGATGTTACCCTTTTCTACTATGCTATGAATCATCTGGTTACAGAGTAGCTGAGCAAGCAGAAACAGCCCTTCACTTGGAAATTCAAATCCAAAAATCATAGTGCTGAATTAAGTCTTCACAAACACCATATAAAGAGTAAGTCTTCACAAACACCGTATAAAGAGAAGACCCAGACATTAAGACTGCATACCTTTTCAATCTGTTTTTGTTTACTAAGTTCTTTCTGTTGCTTCTCTTTTACTCTCTCTATTTCTTTTTGTTTTTCTGATGCCCTACGATCCTAAAGAACAGACAAATAAAACTAATGAATATGAAATAACTTTAAAATTTAGACATTTAAATTTAGACATCAATACCTCTTTTGTTAACCTTCTCAATTTTTTTTTCAATATTTTTGGCATTTATGTATGAAAAAGCATATTAACAAGTTTATATTCTTTTTTTTTTTTTTTTTTTGAGACGGAGCCTCAAGCTATCCCCCTGGGTAGAGTACCGTGGCATCACGCTCACAGCAACCTCCAACTCCTGGGCTCAAGCGAGTCTCCTGCCTCAGCCTCCCAAGTAGCTGGGACTACAGGCGCCCGCCACAACGCCTGGCCATTTTTTGGTTGCAGCCATCATTGTTGTTTGGCGGGCCCGGGCTGGGGATTCGAACCCGCCACCTTAGGTGTATGTGGCTGGCGCCTTAGCCACTTGAGCCACAGGCGCCGAGCCACAAGTTTATATTCTATGGTAAACATTTATCCAGATTCTAAATGCTATGTCAGCAATAGCATCCACTATTAACCTTAGCAAAATCATTTTATCTACTTGCCCATATGAAAGAGCTTATATTATTATACTACTTTAGTTAATGTTCTTGGAAAATCAAGCATCTCAGATTCTTACCAGTTCAGCATGCAAAGCTATCTGTTTTGCCAATCCAACAGAATCACAAATCTAAAATGACAAAAAGCATGTTCTCAGGTCAAAGCAAAAATTTTAAGTATTCAAATAACTGATATGACTAGTTTCACAACTAGTCATAATAAATTGCTTCAACCAAAAGCCAATTTAAGAATGCTCCAGCCCCCAAATCAAGCCTTTATATGTTTCCTTCAGAGTCCGTGAGCTTTCATGGTTCTCACTCCCTTTGTGTACCCTACTTCTTGTTATCTCAGAGTCATTACTGATATAGTAAGGCCTACAAACAAGAAAGTTAGCAGTCGCTGCTGCTGCTCTATACTGAAAATATCTGAAAATGGCTGATTGTGGGACTATATTCCATTCCCATGATAAGTAAATGAGGTTAAAAGACTGTACCAGCTATCAGTGTCAGGGAGGTATGGGTCTGTAGAATCAGAATAGCCATCCCAGCAGCCTGGCTCTCTTCAGAGCAACTAGGCAAAATTTGGGAATCTTTCCTAGAAATCTCAATAAGAATTATGTAAGAATGTACTTGTGTAATTATTAAGAATTTATTAAGTCATAGTCAGAATCACTTATGTATTTCATTAACAGAAACATTTTGAAAAGCCATGTACCTTTTCCCCTTCATTGTTTGACTCAAATATATAGCAGACCGATGACAGATTACTTTCATTTCTCCCTCCTGATGTCCGAAGAACAAATCCAAAAAGGCGTTTATTCTCCTGGTGTGTAGCATATAGAACTACATAGGGTAATGGAAACTGCCTCAGAAAACAACAGAAGCAAACATAAGAACTTTCAAACCATAACAGCAGCACTTATATATGACAAATTTACATGCTAGATTCTAAAACTGTCATAAATATTAAAGCCAATTTTTTTAACAAACTAGTAATCCAAGAATAAATAATGTCATATTTGTTTACCAAGCAGGACAAGAGGGTATTAAATACCTAATTTGTCTTATTAGTCAGTAACACATTTTAAAAAATCAAATTCAATAACAAAATGGTTTTTTTAATAAATGACTAAATAGAAACATACACAGCTATTTCAAAATAGATAACTTTAAAATACTCTCAATCATGTTCAGCTTTTAATTCCTATTGTTGATTTCTTCAGTGTGTATGATATCTGCTTGCTGAGGGATAAACACTAAATATCATGCAAAACTGTGTTAAGTTACACGGAATGTTCAATTATGGTGATGGCCATAGATTTAACTATAATAGCCTAAAGACCAATGATAACTGATACTACCATACCTACAGGATCAGGATTATTATCAAGTTGTAAAATGTGTATATGCACAAAGCTTAAATTACGTAGAACTCACCGTTAGCCTTGTAACTTGTGTCTGTGGATCAATTAACCTATAATAATTAGAAAACAAACTTTAATTAGACTAAAATTATGTAAATGTTTTAAAACGTTTTTTTAGGGAGAGGTTAATACTTACTTTAAACAGTCACAAGTGACTAATAAATGTGATTCTGTCATACGAAAGATGTTATGGATGGCCCGGGCTGCTAAGATTTGGCGCATTGTTTCATAAACAACATCTGGATGGTCATCTGATTTAACCTCCATAGAACCAAGGAACCGGACAATAAATAACTGATGAAGAATAGAATCTATAACAGAATAAGGTACATTATGCATTTTTAAATCCCATGTTTATTTTCCAGAAGATAAAATACACTACTTCCTTTTACATTTTCTAATGAAAAATTCAACCTAAAGGAGGTATTTAGAAATAACTCCTAACTACAGTGTTTAAATTATAGGAAAATTAAGGTCTCAAATTCAAATAGCAAAAGGTAGTACTTCAACAACTGGTGGTTATGGGTAAAAAGAATTCCTTGCACTATTCTTATTGCTTTTCTGTTAAGTTTGAAATGATGTTAAATAGATAGTAGGAAAAAGAAAAAAAAAAGTTATGCTCCAGTACTAGAAGTTAAGCATCAGCTGTTAGGAAAAGCTTAAAGGATATCTTATGCACTGAGAATCTTTTTTTTTTTTTTTTTTTTTGAGACAGAGCCTCAAGCTGTCCCCCTGGGTACAGTGCCGTAACATCATAGCTCACAGCAACCTCCAACTCCTGGGCTCAAGCGAGTCTCCTGTCTCAGCCTCCCAAGTAGCTGGGACCACAGGAGCCTGCCACAACGCCTGGCTATTTTTTTGGTTGTAGCCGTCATTGTTGTTTGGCGGGCCCGGGCTGGGGATTCGAACCCGCCACCTTAGGTGTATGTGGCTGGCACCTTAGCCACTTGAGCCACAGGCACCGAGCCTGCACTAAGAATCTTAAGGAGTCAAAAGTATGTTCCATAATTCTCTATAACTCTGTGTGAATAACAACATCTTAAGTCAGATTAAGTTCTGTTGTTTCAAGCATACTATGAAAAAATCAAGAAAATTTTGAAAATAATACTAAAACTGAGTATAGTAGCAGAGCAAATGTAAATGACAAATTCTTCACACGCTTTACTACTGAAAAGAAAAGTAGTTCTATGGCTTGGTACCTATAGCTCAGTGGCTAGGTTGCCAGCCACATACACGGGAGCTGGCGGGTTCGAACCCAACCCGGGCCTGCCAAACAGCAATGACAACTACAAGCAAAAAAAAGCTGGGCATTATGGCGGGTACCTGTAGTCCCAGCTACTTGGGAGGCTGAGGTAAGAGAATCACTTAAGCCCAAGAGTTGGAGGTTGCTGTGAGCTGAGAAGGTGATGGCCATAGATTTAACTATCACTCTACCGAGGGTGACATAATAAAACTCTTGTCTCAAAAAAAAAAAAAAATTAGTTCTAAAATACTGCGAATCTGTTTTACCTTCAGTTTCAGATTTTGTACTTCCTCCAGATTCTCCAAATGGATTTGTACGCCTGAAAGGTCGAGAAAAAAATATGAACAAATGGTCAGTTACATCATGGAAGAAGTCTAATCACTGAAACCAGAGTTAAAAGCCAAGAGTCACAAACTTTATATATACATTTAGAAAGAAAAGCTCTAAAATGATCCATCCTGGTAAGGAACACTACTGATAACCAAATTACTATGATGGTTTCTGCCTTCAGGCACTGAGTTAATAAGCTGCACCCAGTGCTTCTACATTTTAGAAGTTTAGCCAACATCATAATAAACCATGTTGCAAAAGTTCTTGAATCTACATAAGCTAGCACAGAGGAACATCGATTCAGCTCCAACCTTAGCTGGTTGAGACAAATGCCAGGGATTTCCTGACTGTAAAAATCTCTTTTTAAGTTCTCTAAGTACAAGTTGCTACTATGATGATTTGAACATTTTCTGGTTTTAAACCTGTATTTCTTTTTTTTTTTTGAGACAGAGCCTCAAGCTATTCCCCTGGGTAGAGTGCTGTGGCATGACAGCTCACAGCAACCTCCAACTCCTGGGCTCAAGCGAGTCTCCTGCCTCCACCTCCCAAGTTGCTGGGACCACAGGCACCCACCACAATGCCTGGCTATTTTTTGGATGCAGACATCATTGTTGTTTGGGGGGCCCGGGCTAGATTCAAACCCACGGCCTTAGGTGTATGTGGCTGGCGCCTTAGCCGCTTGAGCCACAGGCTTCGAGCCCAAATCTGTATTTCTTAAGGTATAAGTAAGAATACAAGAAGAAAAGTAAACCAGAGATGGATACTACCTCCATCCTTAGTGTACATGGCTTGTGGCACACTCAGAGTGTAGAAAAAAAGTACAATTCAAAGTAGGTTTCAGGCTCGGCACCTATAGCTCAGTGGATAGGGTGTCAGCCACATACACTAGAGCTGGCAGGTTCAAAACCAGCCCAGGCCTGCCAAACAACAATGACAACTACAACCAAAAGATAGCCAGGTGTTGGTTGTGGCAAGCACCTATAGTCCCAGCTACTCGGGAGGCTGAGGCAAGAAAATCACGTAAGCCCAAGAGTTGGAGGTTGCTGTGAGCTGTGATGCCATTGCATTCTACTGTGGGTGACACAGTGAGATTCTATCTCAAAAACAAACAAACAAAATCAAAGTAGGTTTCAGAAGAAAACAGAGGTAAGTGGTTCAAAAATAACACAGGCATTAAGATAACAGGAAATTGATCTCTTTTATATGTCTGACCTATTATATCAAATACTAAGTATATTTCTGTAAATGTAATAAAATGTAAATTACTTTTCCTGGGTCACAACCATGTATATCCCAAATTAACATATTATCAATGTACTAGATGTCCAACCTGTTTAATAAAGGATTTGTTTTAAGTCATGTTTCCTTCGTCCACAGCCAAAGAAAAATTTTAACTGCTTTGACAAGAATATTCCTTACTATAGAAATAAAAGTTGACTCATTTATAATTCATAACAGTGATAATATTTTAGTGAAGTTCCTGAAGATTTCTTATTCTGGTATAATGTAGAATATTTTCTAATAAACTTATAGCTTACATTATTATGAACTTACATTTTATTTAAACTATCGTTTAAAATATTGTAAGAATTATCAACTTTATACTGTAATTTTAAGAGCAAATATCCAGGCTCGGCGCC
>NW_003852397.1:27057960-27063317 GCF_000181295.1 Otolemur garnettii
AAAAAAAAAAAAAAAAAGAGCAAATATCCAAGAAATAGACATAATAAGAAATTCAGAATTAAATATTTTTGAAACTAAATTATCCTAACTCCTTTAATTAAGGCAAAGACTTACAGAAAAATTTGCATGATTGTTCCCTAACTATTAAAGGTATGTTAGGTAATTAAACAAAGAAAGTATAACATAGCTGATGCACTTGATAGGTAGGAGATGACTCTCAAATGTAGAAACGAAATCATAAACTTTACAGATCATGGAACAATGCCCTTGTGATGCCAGCACCCACCTGCCTCCCTGGCCAGAGGCTTTTGCCTGGCCAGGCTGATCTTCACACACTGGAGAAATTATGTCAAACTGTATTGGGGTGTCTGGTGCAACAAGAGAATCTAAAGAGAGGGCAGCCAAATTTGTGGATTCAGATCCTAAGGATCCTGAACTGCTGGTTCGAGCTGTCGGTGGCCGAGATTGTCTTAAGAACAAAGGAAAACAAGAAGGTGTTGCACTTAGTTTTTTTTGGAAATCAAAACACTTAAACTATGAAAAAAGAAAACAATATTATAAGTCAATGAAAAGTGTAAAAAAAATCTCAATGAAAACACAATCCCAAATCATAGCTACTTATTTAACAATAGACTTCTTCCTTTCCAATTATTAAATTCAAAAAGATAAATCACCTCAATCTAGAGATTTAGTAGGAAACACCAGGGAAATCTGAAATAATTATTTATTTAGCACCCTTACTGATAAATTTACCATTTTGAAAATATATTTTCTCTATTGTTCAAGGAACTATTTGGTATTAATATAAGCAGTACTGCTAAAATCAAAGTGCTCACCAACACTTTAAATAGCCTGAATGATTCTTTAAATAGCTCCCAGTGTGGTAACTCACCCTGCTGGCCGCAGGCTCTCATGCCTCTGCTGGAAAGATGGGGAAGGAGTGACAGCTTCTAGAGCTGACTGATTTACTCGTGCAGCAGTTTCCTATTTTGATTATTTTTTTTAAAAAAGGACTAATATTAGTAAAGTAAGAAAACCAAAAGTTTTAATATAACTCTGAATTGTTAGAATGCTTTTGAGTTACACTTAAAATACAAATTAGAGCTCCTACAGTAGTTCCACATTCTCTTAATATTAAGGAACATAATTTAACTTCACAACATTATAAACTTAAGTTTCCTCTTGCTTCCTTTAATCTAGAAAAACATCTGATTAATTTCTACTAATATACATAATTATTCCATGGCTTTTTTTCTTTAAATTTTTTAAAGAAAATAATATTTTTACTAGCTATTTTGATTAAGGTTTGTATTGCTAGAACTCAGCACAGTGCCTGGCACAGCAGACATTTGTTGAATAAAGAATTTTAGGAGAAGGAAATACTCACAGAGCATGAAAGTTAGTATAACTATGCTGATAAAGTTTTCATAATTTTCCAGAATATATTTATGCTCAGAAATATCTATATATTTATTAATTTAAAAAGTTATCATGGATATTTGCAGACCAAAGTTTAAAAGAAAGCTTTCCGTTAGAAATATTTTAGACTTATTGTTTATTTAAAACATTGGCTAATAAAAATATCATTTAGAGATCTGTTTTAACAATGTACATATAGTTAATACTGCTCCCTCTATTCACCTGAAAATCACTAAGAAGATAAATTTATTTTTATCATAATTTTTAAAATGATCTTTAATTAGAAAAAATAATCACAAAACAGAAATGCACAGCCGTATTGGTAAGTTAGCAAAAATACCAATATGATGTCACAAATTGACCAAAATTTCTATTTTAATACAGATACAATAATTCTGGATAACCTAAAAAGTACTAACCAAAAAATGAGAGCTCTTATAATTGGCAGGAAAGGATTCTTAAGTATGAACTATTCAAATCCAAACATTGTATTCCCTATGTATTTCCTAGGCAATAAAACAAATAGTTCAATTTGCATTTTAATTTTATTTTTTGATGCTGTTAAGTAACCTTACAAAAAGAAAAAGCTAGACTGGCAAGACCAAAATTCTTCTCTACAGTTTGTACTGATTTTCTAACATTAAACTCATCATTCATTGTAATAACATAATTATAAATGTTCATATAGAATTATAACAACTCATTATAAAACTAACAAATTACTAATATTCTGGAGGTCATGAGATTTTGTTTCTTTGGTTTAAAACTTCTTCCTAGGCACTGAAATTATCTTTCTCACAGGTTCCTCAAAGCCATTAAGATAAAAGCAGAATGACTCTTCTTTTCCAAATTGTTCTTCTCTTTCCTTGGGCTTAAAACTTGAATATCATCTTTACCTTATTCATCTCTTTCGTCCTTCACATTAATCAGTTGCTAACTAGTCTAATTGTCTTATTCATCATTATATCAACAGAACGTTTGAGATTTAGAGGGGCGGAGCCTTCCAAAGAAATTAACCCTCCCTGCTTTAGCTGAAAACATCAGCCCCTGTCCAGCCCTGGGAGGTAACCTGGATTCATAGCACAGAGAGGGCCACTAAGACTGCCAAAAGTCAGACAGCACTTGTAGGGCCAAGACTTTTTCCAACTGCAGCATGGGCCCACTTGATTCCTTCCAGAATTCTCTAGACTTCTAGGTATTCCCTGAATGTTTGGACTGTGCCTAGGGCTATATCGACACTGCAGGGTTGGTATATCTGTTTTGATATACTAGCTCTCAAAATACCATTTGTAAAAGTGGGAGTTCAAGCTTCATCAGCCCAGGCATACTGAATCATAATACGCATTTTTACAAGATCCTCAGGTAATCCGTATGTACATTTCAGTTTTATTATTTTCTATCAAGAACTTTTCACTCTAATTATATTACTCATTTCATAAATATACCATTTACGCATTTGTGCTTTTGTTTTTATTTTCTCATCTAGGATGTCTCTTCTTTTCCTCAAAACTAAAACAAATCCTACCTAGCTCAGGTTTCCACCATCTCCACAGAGCTTCCTCTAAAGCTGATCTTAACATTCTCCATACTTAAGCCATTACCATATGCTTTCAATTACATACTGTTGTATCTGAAATGTTAACATTTTAGTTTTGCTTCCCCATACACAGGCCATGGCTTATTTTTCTTCTGTATTTCCCTTCTCTGCATGCTCAACAGAGTTGATTGACTGATTTCAGTACCTTCTGAAATAATTTGTTCTAAGAACATCACTCATTACATACATGGCACATAAAGCTACCTATTCAAGGTCAAATTAAAAAATTACAGAACTTAAGAAATTATGACAATTAATAGAACCACAGAATTATTCAGTTTTGCTTAGATCTGGATAACAAAATAAAAATATTACCTCTGGATTTTCACTTAAGTATATTTGTTTAGATATGTTATTTATTGTACAGATCCACTGCAAGAAAATAGAAAAATTCAATTAACTTTTTCTACAAAGTTTCTCTTCTAAAGGTTAATGATGTTCAATATTCAATTGAAACAATTTTCATTAGAAGTAACATATAATCTTCCTTGTAAGACATTCAGTAATTTTATTATTTAAACATATGCATATATATGAGAACATTCAGCAGATTTATTATTTACAAATCCCAAATTTGGCCACGCACAGTGGCTCATGCCTTTAATCCTAGCTTTCTGTGGAGGCCAAAGCAAATGGATCACTTGAACTCAGGAGTTCAAGACCAGCCTGAGCAAGAGCAAGACCCCATCTCTACTAAAAATAGAAAAACAAACAAACAAACAAAAAAACTAGCTTGGCATTGTGGTAGGCACTGGCAGTCCCAGTTACTTCGGAGGCTAAAACAAGAAGGATTGCTTGAATCCAGTGAGGTTGCTGTGAGCTATAATGTCATGGCACTTCTCCCCAGGGCAACAGAATGAGACTATCTCAAAAAAACAAATAAATAGTAAAAATCCCAAATTTATTTCTCACAGGGAAATAAAAAATACAGCAATCATATTAAATTACAATTTAATAGTATATATTTATCTTCTTATATCACTGTGCCCCACCCCTATGATCCTCAGCAAACAAAAGACAGTCTGGACTCCGGTATTGTAATTAATACCAATGCAAAAAAAATTAAGAGATAAACATATTCCTGGTGAATATATTTTACATACCTCCTTCTTTCAAGTTTATGAATAATTAGCATAGAAAACATTCTCTTCTGCATATCTACTTTATTCTCAAGTATTCCAGCAACTGACGAACTTCACTAAACTTAAATATTTTGTTTGGTAAACATGCAAAGAACAGAGACATTCATCTGTGTTCCTTAAAGACCAAAATCAAGTTTTAATATTATCTCTTTTCCAGAAAAAGTAATTAAGATAGATGTCTACAGAATTTCTAACTTTGTCTCTTACCAACACAATTATAATACCAGATATAAAGCCTCAAAATCAAGCTAAGGTATATTTTCATGGAAGAAAATTTCTCAAGACAAAGCTTTTTAAGCATCAGTTCTTGCTAGTTCCTTACCTTCCATATTTGGTGTATAAGTAGTAAAAATGGAGCCAAAAATAAAAGACTTGTGAGGAAGAACAGAGACTCCCAAATTTTTGTTTTTCTATCTTTCATGTCCCCAAAGTTTTAAGCTTTAGCTGCTTCCTGGCACGCCACAAAAGGGTTGGTGAGAGAGGGAATAAATTAAACTGTTGCCTCATGATACTAACAGCCTGCCAGATGACAACAGTCACAAGGTCATTTCTGAATTTGAGCTTTTAAGACAGCAGAGAGATGATCACTAAGGTCCATTAACTATAAAATTCTGTGAGAAACTTAAGAATATCACTTGAGGACAATAGACTTTTACAAAAAAAGAAGGACTTTTAATTAACTAGGATTTTCCAAAATTTCTATAATGAATACATGCTTTGTCACCAGAAAAGTATTTTTAAATGTCACTGAAGAAGTTAACTAGATAAAACTTTACCTCCTCATGGTCTTTTTTACTTTCTGCTTGCAAAATTGAAGATCTGGAAAAAAAGAGAAGTTTGAACCACAATTCTCTCTAAAAGTATTTTCAGCATGATCTGAGAGAATTTATTATCTTTAATGCCATAGGTATATATAAATCCAATCAGTATTAAAAAACAAAAACAAAAAACACAGTCAACAGTATCTTAGGAAAAGGAGACCATCAAAGGCATCAGGACTTAAGAACTCTGACTCCAGCTATCTATGCCAAATGTACCAAAGGAAACAGGTACCAATCCTTGAAGATGGACTACAAGAAAGGTACATTTCAACAACTAAGGCAGGCTTGGCGCCTGTGGTTCAATCGGCTAAGGCGCCAGCCACATACACCTAAGGTGGCGGGTTCGAATCCCCAGCCCAGGCCCGCCAAACAACAACG
>NW_003852397.1:27064140-27065904 GCF_000181295.1 Otolemur garnettii
GGGCCCGGGCTGGGGATTCGAACCCACCACCTTAGGTGTATGTGGCTGGTGCCTTAGCCACTTGAGCCACAGGCGCTGAGCCAGATGTTAATATTTTAAAAGGTTGAGAAAAGCACCTGTGGCTTAGTGGGTACGGAGCTGGCCCCATATACTGACAGTGGAGGGTTCAAACCCGACCCTGGTCAAACTACAACAAAAATATAGCCAGGCGTTGTGGCGGGCACCTGTAGTCCCAGCTACTCAGGAGGCTGAGGCAAGAGAATCACCTAAGCCCAAGAGCTGGAGGTTGCTGTGAGCTGTGATGCCAAGAGCAATAAAGTGAGACTCTGTCTCTACAAAAAAAAAAAGGTCAAGAAAAAATAATTCTGACTAATTTTGCATCACACAAGGAATATAAAATGGGAAATTATGTTAAGCATTAGAAAAAAACTGAAAATACAAAAATCTAAGTATTTGTAGTAACATATTAACAATTTGGTAATTTTGATAAATGAACATGGGGACTCCTGACATCTAATGATAACTAAAATAGCATTGACATTCATTATGTATCACATAAAAGGAATGTAAAATAAAGTCATCTTAGCACTTTGGGGGACCAAGGTTTGGATCACATGAGACCAGGAATTTGGGACGAGCCTGGACAAAATGGAGAGACAAGACTATACACAAAATTTTTTTTTTAAATTAGGTGGCTATCTGGGGACCAGGTACAATGGCTCACACCTATAATCCCAGCACTCTGGGAGGCCAAGGCAGGTGGGTTGCCTGAGCTCACAGGTTTGAGACCAACCTGAGCCAGAGCAAGACCTCGTATCTAAAAATAGCCGGGCATTGTGGCAGGCGCCTACAGTCCTAGCTACTTGGGAGGCTGAGGCAACAGAGTCGCTTGAGCCCAAGAGTTTGAGGTAGCTGTGAGCTAAGACACCAGAGCACTCTTCTGAGGGTGACCAAGTGAAACTCTGTCTCAATTAAAAAAAAAAAAAAAAAATTCAAAGGTAAGAAACAATATTTTAATTAAGTAGAGGGAAAAAACTGCAGATAGCTTAAACATCTATTATTAGGAAAATGCTTTGGTTATAGTGTATGTCCCTTAAATAGACTATCATATAGCTACTTTGAAATATTTTCAATAAATGGGTCTCCAATCAAAATTATATATATAATATTTAACTATTGGAAAAATGTACTTAAGATAAAAACTAGAAGGCAGGGCAGCGCCTGTGGCTCAAAGGAGTAGGGCACATATGGGAGGTGGCAGGTTCAAATCCGGCCCAGGCAAAAAACTGCAAAAAACAAACAAACAAAAAAACTAGAAGGCAACAGATCAAAAAGTTAATTGTTGCAGGCCAGGTGCGGTGGCTCACACCTGTAATGCTAGCACTTTGGGAGGCCAAGGCAGGTGGATTACATGGCTCCAGAGTTCAAGACCAGCCTGAACAAGAGTGAGACTCCATCTCTACTAAAAATAGAAAAACTAGCCAGGCATGGTGGGGCATACTTGTAGTCCCAGCTACTTAGGAGGCTGAGGCAAGAGGATTGCTTGAACCTAGGAGTTTGAGGTTGCTGTGAGCTACAATGACACCAAGGCACTCTACCTGGGGCAATAGTGAGACTCAGTCTCAAAAGAAAAAGAAAAAGGTAATTGCTGCTTCTGGTTAATAAGATTATAGGTTTTTTTTCACACTCCTTTTTATATTTTTCTATGCTTTTTGAAAATTTGTTCTAAATGTTACTCTAAAGATTCTGGTTTTTTTTTTTTTT
>NW_003852397.1:27065952-27067449 GCF_000181295.1 Otolemur garnettii
GCATCACAGCTCACAGCAACCTCAAACTCTTGGGCTTAAGTGATTCTCTTGCCTCAGCCTCCCAAGTAGCTGGGACTACAGGTGCCTGATACAATGCCTGGCTATTTTTTTTGTTGTTGCAGTTGTCATTGTTATTTTAGGTGGCCTGGGCCAGGTTTGAACCTGCCACCTTCCGTGTATGTGGCTGGCGCCCTACCCACTGAGCTTTGAGTGCCACCCTAAAGATTCTTATTTAATGCAAAAGTAATAGAAATGCTTTTAAATGGCATTCTAAACATTAGTGAACAAAATAGTATGATCAGAAATATCTGACTGACATTTAAAACAAACTAACACTATTGTTAGCACTTGCTGTATGTTAGGCACATTTATATTTTAGATTTACATTCCTCATAATAGAAATTTACAAAGTTAGGATTATAACCCCCCTCCCTACAGTTTACATGTAGAAAAATGAAGGTCAGAGGGGTCAAGTTATTTGCCTAAGACCACACAGTAAGTAACAAATCCAGAATGTGAACTTTCTGATCCCAGTGTTGGGTCTCTTTCCAGTAATTTCTACTGTCTTTCCTATTCTATGCAAGATTTTCAGTCCTACTCTCTTAATATGAAATCACAGATCTTTATCATTTGGCCTAGCTTTGACAACCTCAAAATATTAAGAAATCATTTAACCAAAGCAGAAGCAAAATTTCAATACATTCCTACAAAATTAAGAAGCATATAACCTTAATATGTAAGTCTAAAATGTCAAAAACATTCCTGAACAAAAAAGAATTATCCTACAGTTCAGGAGTTTAAAATATGATAGATATTATTAATAGTAGAAAAAAATACTAACTTTTTTCCATCAAAAGAGGTGATCTGAAAACAGTATCGCCTGTCTTCACAATCCACAGCCATCACTGAACAGTTGTCTATGTCCATGGCCAGGCCTCCTGCTACATCTCCACGGGCCTGACTCATTAAGTTTCCACCCTGTGTGAAGTAAAACTGTCTATCCCAGGTAGATGACACCAAGCCTGTTTTACTAAACAAAAAAAGCACATTAACTTTTTAAGTACAATATACCTTAAATCTTCTTGTCATCAGCCAGACAGAGATAAAGAATGCTACAAAGAAACAGCTTGCAAAAAGGCACTGGGTGTCAAGAAAATGGAAGTATGTTTTTCAGTCTCTAAAATAAATTCATATATAGTGACTCACTTGTGTGAATGTGTACAGTTTCCAAAACAAGATCAGAAATTATTAGCTGCCATAATGATAACCCATAAAACAGAGTTTATAGTTCAACTTCCAAGGAATAAATTCAAAACAAAAAAAATTTATTTTGGCTTGGCAGCTGTAGCACAGTGGTTACAGCGTCAGCCACAAACACCAAGGATGGCAGGTTCGAAGTGGCCCAGGCCAACTAAACAGGCTGCCACAAAAAAAAATAGCCAGGCATTGTGACAGGCGCCTGTAGCCCCAGCTACTCGGGAGGCTGAGGCAAGAGTT
>NW_003852397.1:27067505-27076513 GCF_000181295.1 Otolemur garnettii
AGGGTGACATAGTGAGACTCTGACTCAAAAAAAAAAAAAAAAAAAAAAAAATTATTGTATTCCTAGGGTTTAACCTGCTTCATCCTATCATCAGGTAAAAACTAAAATTTGACTCAATACTATAATTACCTGTATTTTAAGGTATGGTAAATGATATTTAATAGCATTCATATGTTATGATAAATTTATTTAAACTCAAATTGGTTTTACTTCTTTTATAATTCTAAATTACTCAATAAATATCTAGGTAGAATTTTACTTCTGAAAAGTATACATGTACCTTACCTGTCAAAAAATTCACATAAATACTTACACTAAAAAGGTTCAACCTTTAGTAAAATCAAAACAATCTCACAGATAGTATCAATTATATTATATTTACTTGGCATTGCCTTACAAGATATAGAATACATGAAAATAATGATAGTTTTCTTACTTTCTAGCATTAAGGTATCCAGCCTTTCGGGTTAAATTCCGATTAACAGGAAATTTGGTGGGGTCTGGGTCAGGCATATATAAAGGGTCACTGGCTACTTCCAAATCCTCTATTGTCTGCTGCATTGTCTCTACATCACTGTCCATTTCCCTGCGAACACTAACAGAGAACAGATTACATGCTACCAATGGCAACCAACACAGAACTCCTTACCAATCACATTTACCTATATTATTTGTTTTGCACATATTTTCTCAAAAAAAGACACAGTGGCATGGGTGGTTAAAGCAACACAAATACATTTTGGTTTTTTTTGAGACGGAGTCTCACTACCTCACCCTGGGTAGAGTGCTGTGGCGTCACAGCTCACAGCAACCTCCAACTCTTGGGCTTAAGCGATTCTCTTGCCTCAGCCTCCCAAGCAGCTGGGACCACAGGTGCCCACCACAACACCTATTTTTTGTTGCAATTGACATTGTTGGTTAGCTGCTAGGGCTGGGCTCGAACCCACCACCTTCAGTGTATATGGATGGTGCCATAACCACTGTGCTATGGGTGCTGAGCCCACAAATACATTTTGAAACAGCTTTACATTTTATTTTAAACTTAAGATATTTTAGAAACAATACTAAATTCAAAACCTAATAATAGCAGTTGGGTCCAGTAGTTCACCTATAATCCCAGAACTTTAGGAGCCTAAGATGAAAGGATTGCTTGATGCCAGGAGTTTGAGATTCTATCTCTACAAAAAAAGTACAAAATTTAGCTGGGTGTAGTGGCATGCACCTCTATAGCTACTCAGAAGATTGAGATAGAAGAATCACTTGACCCAGGAGTTTGAGGCTAGAGTAAACTATGATTGCACCACTGAACTCTAGCCCAGGCAACAGATCAATTCTGTATCAAAATCAAAAACAAAAGCAGAAAACTGATAAAGCCATGGTGAATGCCTGACTTTAGAGGAATTTTCAAAGTGCTCTGTCTACCTTTAAAACAACAATCATTTTTGTCTCTCTCTACGCCTCAGTCTGGCCAGATCACTGTTCAGCCTTTTGAACCAGAAGAGAACTGCTTTCTCTTGTCCTGGGTTGGAAGCAAGATTTTGTAATCTTCCATCTAACCTTTACAATTTAGAGCTTAAATATAATTATCAGCTCAGCGCCTATAGTTCAAGAGGATAAGGCATCACAAACACCAGAGCTGGTGGGTTCAAATCCTGCCTGGGCCTGCCAAAAAAATGACAGCTACAACCAAAAAATAGCAAGGCATTGTGGTCGCTGCCTATAGTCCCAGCTACTTGGGAGGCTGAGGTAAGAGAATCACTTAAGCCCGGAGTTTGAGGTTGCTATGAGCTGTGATGCCACAGCACTCGACCCAGGGCAATAGCTTGAGGCTCTGTCTCAAAAAAATAAATAAATAAAAATATAATTATCACTTATGAATAATTTATCTTGTGTCTGTTATATTCAGACACAAGACTAAGTTTTTTTTGGGGGGGGGAGAATGGGACAGAGTTTCTCCCCACGTTGGTGCTGAGGGCCATGGCATCATAGCTCACAGCAACCTCAAACTCTTGGGCTCAAGCAATCCTCTTGCCTCAGCCTCCTAAGTAGGTAGGATTTAAAGGCCCTCATCATAATACTTGTCTATTTTTAGAGACAGGGTCTCGCTCTTACTTAAGCTGGTCTTGAACTCCTGAGCTTAAGCAGTCTACCTGCCTCAGCCACCCAGAGTGCTAGGATTATAGGCAAGACTAAGTTTAGAATCAATAAGATTACCATCAGAATTGACAATGTATTCAGAGTTCACATTCTATGGAAAAAATAATGAAAAAACCAAGAATCAATCATGGTAGATATTAAATATTATTAAATTATGGCATTTAGCTGTTAACTTGGCATTTATATCTTTCATTTTCAGTTTTAAAGATAAAATACTTACTTCTGTACACTTGTTCCAATATTTGCTAAAAATTCTTCCAGCTGTTTACTGAGATTTTCAGAACCCATCTTAAAGAAACTTATCTGGGTAGGTGAGAAGTAGGGGGTTGAACAACACAAATACACATTAAAAACATACTTAATCATATAAATGATATCCAAGATACATCGTTAAGTTAAAAAAAAAAGAGATTACTTCCATTTGTGTAAAAATAAGTTGTAGTTTGTGACTTCTATGGGTCATGAAGCCACTGAGGAAGCTAGACTTAAATTCCATTGAATATACTTTTATATTTTTTGAATCTTACAAGTAATATATATATATGATTAGTAATTTTATTTTATTTTATTTTGAGACAAAGCCTCAAGCTATAGCCCTGGGTATTGTGCCGTGACGTCACAGCTCACAGCAACCTCAAATTCCTGAGTTTAAGCGATTCTCTTGCCTCAGCCTCCCAAGTAGCTGGGACTACAGGCATCCACCACAACACCCGGCTATTTTTTGTTTGTAGTTGTCACTGTTTGGCAGGCCCAGGCCGGATTTGAACCTGCCAGCTCTGATGTATGTTGCTGGTGCCTTCGTCACTTGCACTATAGGCGCCACCTGATTAATAATTCTAATTGGAAAATAAATTTTAAAGCATTTCAAATAAATTATTCAAATAAACTATTACATGTTTTCTATAAAAATCAGTAATTTTTTTTTTTTTCAGTTGTTGGCCAGGGCTGGGTTTGAACCTGCCACCTCTGGTATATGGAGCTGGTGCCCTACTCCTTGAGCCATAGGCACCACCAAAAGATAAGTATATTTTATATCTGAAGAACAAGCACTCTTTTACCTGAGGGAATATTCAAATTTCTTTAAAATCCTAGATTTTTAAGAGCCTAATGTCTTGTCTATGTTACCCAAAACTTAATTTTCTAGTCTTCTTCCTGATGTACACCTGTTTGGGCACTTTGCAGTTCATCTATTATTTTTAACTCAGGAAGTGTTCAAGGAACATGAGGAAAATTCAAACTTATTCATTCTCTTTCAAATCTATTATGAAGCAAGAGTGATTAAAAGTTCCAGCAAGTTGTGTAACTCTGAAAGTCATTTAGCTTTCTGTTCCTTATCTCCAACTTTGGTGAACAAGGTGTAAATACAAGTGGTTTCATATTTGAATTCTTTAAAATCTTGAAATATTTGAAAATATTTGAAATCTTCATTTATAAGAAAGATCATAACTTCCATAAACTCATGTTCTAATGACATTTTTAAAATTACTATTGAAACACAAACACAGGCAAGGACGTTGACAAAAGTTTGTAACAGCCTTGCATTTAATGTAAATATCAAGATTTTAGAACAGTTACAATCCACAACAAAATACAGTACCTGAGCTTGCATGTACCCAAGAAGAGGTTCTAACAATGCTATTTTCTTCTTGTACTGAAGGGTATTTAATGCACAAAAATAATGCATCATGGTCTGGTGTTGTTTCTTTCTGGAAGTGTACACATCTTCTGTTACTTCATATTTCACCTTTGAATGAAAATATTAAAAATACTGTTATTTACTTAATTTTGTATTATCTTCAGTAGAGAATAGAGAAATGCCTACTCAAGGAAAATGGTATATCATGAGCAACTGAGCATAACTTTCCTGTTTTTTGATCTATTAGAAAACTTCCGCTCGGCGCCTGTGGCTCAAGCGGCTAAGGCGCTAGCCACATACACCTAAGGTGGCGGGTTCGAATCCCCAGCCTGGACCCGCCAAACAACAATGATGGCTGCAACCAAAAAATGGCCAGGTGTTGTGGCGGGTGCCTGTAGTCCCAGCTACTTGGGAGGCTGAGGCAGGAGACTCGCTTGAGCCCAGGAGTTTGAGGTTGCTGTGAGCGTGATGCCATGGCACTCTACCCAGGGGGATAGCTTGAGGCTCCGTCTCAAAAAAAGAAAGAAAGAAAACTTCAACATACTGGTCAACTACATCATTTGTACAATGCACATTAAAAACAGAATTATACACATAACTAAAAATGATTCATAACTAAACTAAGCATGGCAGAGAAAGCCTACCACATGGAGAAAAGGCAGACTATTACTAGCTTACCCTGTAGACTTTGACCTTAATCAAGTCACAGCATACCTCTCCACTCCTGTTCTCTTCCTATTACTAGTGCTTCCTGTCTTGTACTTGCTTGTCTCCCTTTATTCATACTTAAAATATGTGTGACCCCCTGAGTTCTTTTATTCAATCATCAAACATGTATTGAGCACCTATTATGCAATATGCCTTAGGCCATTCTATCTTCCTGCTTTCCTTAGAATTCTTCATCAAATACTATGAGCACTCTAGTATACCAATGACTCAATGACCATAATTCTTTTGTGCTGTGTATTTCCTTTATTTTCTTAGTGCTTTACCAACACTAAAACCATAAAGAACACAATTCCAAGTACTTTACTTTTTAAGTTTGGGGAGTTTACAGTCTACAGACTCATTTATTTATATTAAATAAGATTAACCTCATTCAAAACTTCCTACAGTTTTTAAATTCACATAAAAATAGAAATTGATGCAATTAAACAAAAATTTCAGGATCTTAGCTTTTAAATTCTTAGATTATAATTTTTTCTGCAAGGTGTAATTACCAGCTCCATAATTACCAATGGTTGTAGTTCAATTTAACTACATAAATTACAAACCTTTTTTACCTTTAGACAAAATGTTAAGTGAAAATTACAATTTCTTATCAAAAGGTTTAGGGTTTTCCAAGTTTCAAATATTTGCTTCCCCCCCCCCTCCTTTTAGTCAGACGCTTCAAATAAACTAAAATAACTACATCTCACCTGCAATATTCAATAATAGCAATAACCGGGGGCACAGTTAAAATTTTATACATCAAATGACCACAAATTTTTATCTCCTTCCCTTCACTTGCCCAAGTGCCAGAGGAAATGTATTTCCAGCTGGGTTCTTCATGTATGTGTTCATGTGCTAGAAATGAACAAAACTAAAGACAATTTCTTCCCCATAAAACCTCCCTTCTACTTTGTTTCTTAGCACTCTTAATGACTCTAGGATCCACACAGTCACCAAACAAATTTAGCACTCATTTTTAATTCTCCTCCTACCTTGAGTCTTGTCAATTCTACTTAAGAAATATCTCCCAAAAGTATTCTTCCTTTCCACTTCCAATTAACAGCCTTAGCTGAGACCTTTAGTATGTCTTTGCAAACTATGCCAACACCTTTTCATTGGATTACCTTTAGTCTTGTCCCCTTCACATTTGCACTAGTATTTTTGTCCTATAACACAATTTCATTGTGTTATTCGCCTACTTAGAATTCTTTGGTAGCTGCCCACTCCTTCTAACATAAATTTCAAGGTCATTAATATAGTACTCTGGCCCCTACTTCCTTCTTGTCCTTTCTGCAATAGCTCCTGAATACATTCTATGCTTCAGACATACTGATGGATTATCTTCCATCATCATCATTATAATTACTGCTAGAATTTATTGAAAACTTGCTATACACAGGATACTTTACATACATTCCCTCATTTCGCCCTCCCAACTACCGAGTTCTAGTGCAGCTCGGGCAAGTAAGTAGCAGAGGTAGAGCCAGTGTTCTCAACATTTACGTTTTCCCAACCCCACTATGTGCCTCTAGCACAGGCTGTTTTTCCTCTCAGGAACACCCTTTCTCCAATCCCAAACCAGTATATCTTCAATACAAATATCACCTCCTAAAAGTGTGATCTTTTCTAGTTTACCAGAGCTAACTGCTGCCCTCTTTGTGCTCTCTCCTCATTTTATTAAAGCCTCTGTTATTGCACTTAACTAATAATTAAGGCCTAGTTTTTTGTTTTTTTAAGATAGAGTCTTACTCTGTTGCCCAGTTTAGAGTGCCATGGCATCAGCCTAGTTCACATCAATCTCAAACTCCTGGGCTCCTGGGCTCAAACAATCCTCCTGCCTTAGCCCCTCAAGTAGCTGGGACTAGAGGCAGGGAGCAGTACCCTAGCTGCTCAGGCTGCTCTTTTTTTTTAATTTTGAAGGAGAGTTTCACTATGTTGCCCCGGGTAGAATGCCATGGCATCACAGCTCATAGCAACTCAAACTCTTGGGCTTAAGCGATTCTCTTACCTCAGCCTCCCTAGTACCTGGGACTACAGGTGCCCACCACAACTCCCAGCTATTTTTTGGTTGCAGTTGTCATTGTTATTTAGCAGGCCTGGGCCAGGCTTGAACCCACCAGCCTTGGTGGGATCTGGCTGGCACCCTACTCACTGAACTACGGGCACCAAGCCACTCAAGCTGCATTTAAACTCTGGAGCTTCAGGGATCCTCCAAACTTTGGCCTCAAGAGTGCTATGATTACATGCTTGAGCCACAGTACCCAGCTATAAGAGAGTTAATCTATCCCTTCCCTTCAACCTTGCACTCCTGCACCTAGTTCAGCTGCGTATCTTCACACAGGAAGCCTTCAACAAATGTGGAGGATCCACTCCTAGAGGGCAGAATGAAGCCTACTCACATTGTTCCTGTAAGGTCCTTAACATACTGATTGATAAATAATAGGTCCCTAATAAATTTTTTAAATGAAATTAAATTGGTGAAAGAATGTTTTTTTAAAATACTTGCCACAGCCAAAGGCAATATAAAATTCACCAAATTTTATATCTAGGGCCTTTAACTACTTCTCTAAGGCCAAATGACTAATGTAGATCCGAAAACGTATACATTTTACCAATACTTGCACCAAGAAATCTGTGAACTAAAATTAGAAATAAAAAGCAGAGGCCAGGCACAGTGGCTCACGCCTGTAATCCCAGCACTCTGGGAGGCCTAGGTGGATGGATTGCCTGAGCTCAAGAGTTTAAGACCAGTCTGAGCCAGAGAGAGACCTCATTTCTGAAATAGCAGGGTATTGTGGTAGGCACCTATAGTCCCAGCTACTTGGGAGGCTGAGGCAAGAGAATCACTTAAGCCCAAGAGTTTGAGGTTGCTGTAAGCTGTGATGCCACAGCACTCTACTGGGGACGACAAAGTAAGACTCTGTCTCAAGAAAAAAAAAAGAAAAGCAGATTATTTTACTGAATTTTGTGTGTGAAACATCCCCTTTTATTGTCACAGTAGTCCTATCCAATTGTAGATTCCCATAAGCAGTCACCATGTATCTACTACAAGCTGCAGCCAAAGCTTACAGACACCAACATGCAGGTACAAAGCTCATCACACTCACAAGCATCTAGTTACGGCCTACAGAGGAAGCCTCGGATTAAGCCCCAGAGAGACATGATCTCAAAGCATATCCAGGTGAACTGATTAATATTCTGTTCTTGCATGCATTTCTCCTCAACTGTAGTATAATATGTCTGTATTTCACTCCTTGAAGAAATATAAAATGATATATATGTTCGCTGTAAATGAGGATAGCCTCGTAACAGAATTTCATTGAATTATACGTGCAACAATGCAATTTTTTGACTACTATATCTCAGAAAACATTTTGAACACAAATGCATGTTCAAACAGAACAAATGCAATGCCATCAAAATACAAAGCAAGAGACAGTATAAGTACTGAATATCAATTATATTTTTAAAATAGTTATGTTTACTTATGGCATCAGAGCGTGGCAGAAGAAAAATATTTTGTTTAAATAGATTAATGAGTTTAAGAAAGGTTTTGAACAGCTACAGGGAAAGAATAAAAGCAATACAGCAAAACATACAAAATAACTGATAAGTCTATTTTTAAACAGGAAAAACTAAACCCCCTAAAGAGAAAGCTGTTAATTGTGCTACTGAGGACTTAACTATGGATCACACCTTGTCATTTTCTCTTTTTTTTGACAATCGGCTATATCTGTTAATTGCAGCATCATGATCTAGAAAACAGAAAGGAATGTTAACAATAATACAACACTACTTTGCAAAACTTACAAATGCTTTAATGGTTCTCAACCTTCCTAATGCTGCAACCCTTTAATACAGTTCCTCATGTTGTGGTGACTCCCTACCATAAAATTATTTTTGTTGCTACTTCATAACTGTCATTTTTCTACTGTTATGAATCGTAATGTAAGTATCTGATATGCAGGAGACCCCAAAAGGAGTGACCCATAGGTTGAGAACCACTGCTTTAAATGGTCTTCACATGTGCATATTTCTGCAAATATACTAAAGCAAGATAAGAATTCCCTACAACTACATGATTATGACACTTAAATTTTCTCCACAGCCAGGTTTCTCCTAATTATGTATCTACTTACTAAATTGGTTTTTAAAACATTGGTTAAAAAAATTTAAGAAAACTTTACCCCATTAAAAGTTTTTTAAAGTTTTTTTTAGTAAAAAATAGCAAATACAGCTAGCATGCTGATATGCCTATATAGTCCCAACTATTCAAGAGGCTAAGAAAGGAAGACAGGAGGCTTGAGCTCAAGATTTCAAGATCATAGTGAGCTATGATTGCACCTGTGAATAGCCTCTGCATGCGAGCCTGGGCAACACAGTGAGAGCTTGTCTCTTAAAAAAATAAAAATAGGCTCGGCGCCTATAGCTCAACCGGCTAAGGCGCCAGCCACGTACACCTAAGGTGGTGGGTTCGAATCCCCAGCCCGGACCCGCCAAACAA
>NW_003852397.1:27077839-27095251 GCF_000181295.1 Otolemur garnettii
AAATGCTAAGATATACAATATTCTGATTTTGTGCCAGAATCTAACTTATTAATTCATTTTTTTGATATATAGCTCTAATAAGCTCAAATGCTGAATGAGAAATAAAAATTTTATTACGATTATGCCCTTTACACTGTGAGAAAAGAGATCTTGAAATGACCATTCCTGAAGATCACAACCACAGTTATTAACTCCATCTCTAAAGTATATTTGTCTTTAACCCATACATTTCTTCCATGTTTTTATTCTGTCTACATATTTTGGAAATAAGTTTGTATGACTGAGATTATAAGTTATGAAAAAGCAGAACCAATTCTATAAAATTCTCATTGTATATCACCTAGCAATCCCAAGTGAATAGGAAAAAACCCCAAAACTACTAAGTTGCAAGTTATTAGATGGGGCTACCTCTTGCCACTCCAGCCCATATGTGTACACATGCCCCTAAACCCTGTTCCATTATCCTAATTCAGGCGTTGGTCATACCTCACTGGACTCTCACAACTTCCTAATCCACTCTCCTTGACACTAAATCCATACTCCATTCCATACTCCAAAATACTCTATTCCATACTCCAAAAACAAACAGATTATATCTTTCTACTCCTTAAAGATTCCCATTAGCTCGTAAACTCAAGTCTAACCTCTTTGACATGATCTAATCCCTTCTAACCAATTTCTACAGTCAGCTCCTGCCTTACCCCAACATTCAGCATTACAGCTACACTGAATTTCTTCTTATTCTCAAAATAAGCTATGCATTTCTATAACCCATACTTTTGTGCACTTTAGTACCTGTAATAGAACAATGACTTTCTTTTCATAGCAAATTCCCCATCATTGTTCAATGCTCATGTCACATCCTTGGTGAAGCCTTTCTGACTCCTTCCTAAAAGCCCCACAACACTGTACTCATTCCCTAATTATAAGAGACTTAGTGTTATAATTATGTGTTTACCCATCTCCTTCTCTAGGATTTCTCAAGGGAAAGGACATTTTATCCATATCAATATTTCTTAGTATCTAGTTGGACACCTAGCAGGAGCCCCTATAAATGTTTGGTAACTGATTAAAATAGCACAGGTTGTGGTCAAAATAGAATAATAAGGATTTGATAGCCACTGATCTTCTGACAGAAGATGAAAGTAAATATAATGTTGACTTCAATACCTTTCACATCTCTTTCTTTAAACTGGGTAATGGGGAACATCATGGCATCAGCAAGTTGAGTTGAAAGTACTGCATGACAAGAGCTAAGCTAGAAAAAGAAAGACCAAAAAGGCCAAATAACTAACTATACAAAGACAGCCAGTGTTAAGTACATTAAACAAAATCTAATTTTAAAGGTTTGATAAATTTTATATAAGAAAATACTAAAAATTGTGATACAGTACAAAATATTATATGATCAAAAATTTCCATTTAAAACTCTTAAAAGAAAACAGAATAACCTTGGATTTAGCAATGATTTCTTGGACATGATATCAAAAGTACAAGAAACAAAAGTAAATATAAATTGGACATCATCAAAATATTGTGCATCAAATGATACTACTAAGAAAATAAAAAAGGCTGGGTGCAGTGGCTCACCCCTGCAATCCTAGCACTCTGGGAGGCTAAGGTGGGAGGACTACTTGAGCTCAGGAATTCAAGACCAGACTGAGCAAGAGCAAGACCCCGTGTCTATTAAAAAAAAAGAAAAATTAGCCAAGCATTATGGCAGGTGCCTATAATCCCAGCTACTTAGGAGGCTGATGTAGGAGGATCACTTAAGACTAAGAGTTTGAGTTTGCTGTGAGCTATGATGATGCCATGGCACTCTATCCAGGGTGAGATACTAAGACTTTGTCCCCCTCCAAAAAAAAAAAAAAAAAAGGAAAAAAGAACAGTTTGGGGGCAGCGCCTGTGGCTCAAAGGAGTAGGGTGCCAACCCTATATACTAGAGGTGGTGGGTTCAAACCCAGCCTCGGCCAAAAACTGCAAAAAAACAAACAAAACAAATCTGGTGGTTCTTCATCAAAAAGTTACCATGCAGTGACCCAGCAATAATCATAAAATTAGGATGCAGTGACCCAGCAATCTCACTCCTGGGTATTTACTCAAAAACACTTAAAACTAGTGTTAAAAAAAAACAAATGCATATGAATGGCCAAAGCATAATTCAAATTAGCCAAAAGTTGGAAACAAACCAAATGTCTACCACAGATGAATAAATGAACAAAATGTGGTATAACCATACAATTAAATTTTATTTAGCAAAAAAAGAACGAAGTACTAATGTATATTACAAAATGAATGATGAATACATTATGCTAGTGAAAGAGAACAGACATAAATGTCCACAAATCTTGAGAATTTATTTATATGAAATATCCAAAATAGGCAAATCCATAGAGACATAAAGCAGATTAGTGGTTTCCAGGAGCCAAGGGGAGCAGGGAGGTGGAAATGACTGTTTAATGGGCACAGGTTTCCTTTGGGATGATAAATATTCTGGAAATAGATAGTAGTGATCGCTATACAACTCTGTGAATGTACCAAGTGTCATGATTGGCAAATTTTATATATATTTTACCACAATTTTTGAAAAAAGTTATATTTCCTACAAGTATTCCACAACTTGATTTTCTGTGATAACATTTTGCTATAATGAATTAAAGTATTTCCAAAAATTACTTTCTCCAGTTAAGAGTACAAAAATAAACAGAACTATGGTTCTAATGGTTCATGTGAAAAGAAGTTTGGCTCAGTGCCCATAGCTCAGCGGTTAGGGTACAGGCCACATACACCCAGGCTGACAGGTTCGAACCCAGCCCAGGCCTGCCAAACAACGAACAACTACAATAAAAAAAAAAAATAGCTGGGCATTGTGGCAGGCACCTGTAGTCCCAGCTACTTGGGAGGCTTAGGCAAGAGAATCATTTAAGCCCAAGAGTTTAAAGTTGCTGTGAGCTGTGACGCCATAGCACTCTACCAAGGGCGACACAGTAAGCCTCTGTCTCAAAAAAAAAAAAAAAGTTTCACTGCAACTATAAAGAACAGTTATGGATTCTCCATACATCTCTTACTACCTTTCTTTTTCCTACACCTTCCAGGTCTTTTTTTTAATGATTTGTTGTGACAAATGGTCTGAGAAATTGAGGGTTGATTTTTTGGCTGTTTCGGACAGCAGGATTAATAAAAATTAAACAGTAAAATATTGGTTGGTGGCAAAAGCAAAACTACAAAGAATCTAGCTATACCCCACAACTTAACTCCTTAACTTCCTACCAACATTAAATAACACAATGTTAAGACTGGGGCAGGTGCAGTGGCATAGGCTTCTAATCCCAGCACTTTGGAAGGCTGAGGCTGCAGGATTGACTGAGGATAAGGAGTTTGAGACCAGCCTGGGCATCATAACAGGACCTCATCTCCATAAAAATAAATAAATAAATAAGTAGCAGGGCATGGTGGTTCACACCTCACACCTATAGTCCTAGCTACTTAAGAGGCTGAGGCAGAAGGTTCGCTTGAGCCCAGAGTTTGAAGTTACAATAAGCCATGATCATGCTACTGCATACCAGCCTGAGCAACAGAGGGAGACCCTGTCTTTAAAAAAATAGAAGATAAATAATAGAAAAGATCGAATGGTATATGGACTAAAAGTAGAGAAACCATGTCTATATATTTATTTCTAGAAAATAATTTGCTTTCACTAGATAAAGAAAGTATTTTTTTATGAGCCAGCCATTAGGATGTAAAAAGGCCCTTCTTTAGGAATCTTTGTAATAGAGCTTTACTCATAAGATAATCAAATTTACCAATAAAACCTACGCAACTTGAGTAATTTATTTAAAAGAATACTTATTTGAGCAAAATAAACACTTACTTCATCTATAACTTTTGAAAACTGCTGTAATGTAGAGCTCATAACTTCATCGTCACCCCCCAGTGGGAAACGCTGAAAAGTAAGAAACAGAGATGAAGTAGAGATTCAGTGCTGTGTGTCTTCCGTGAATAACAAGGTAATCTACACTTTCAAATAACCTCAGAAAACTTCTAAAATTGTGAATAAGCCCAAAAAGGTCACTTTAACAAAACAGCATAATCTGTATAATTAATAAAGATCAATTATAATATCTGCCAAGTAAACAACTAACACGGCATATTGGAATCCATGCTGTATGGGAAGTGCAAAGATTTGGTGTTCAGATCCAATTATTCCAATAACCAACAGTGTAACTTTGAGCCAGCCCCATTTTCTTCATTTGTAAAGAGAAAAGAGGTAAACTAGATAGCATCTCTATCTAATATTAAATCACTAACATTATCTCAACATAAGTGCCATAGTGAAATTTCAATGGCATAACCTGTGAACTCAAAAAAACTTAAGGATTCTTGATGAGAATATATATCACTACATATTTTAGATTATGATTTTAAAGCTTCAATATACCTTACCTGTTTTTCATATTCTTTCAAAAGTTTTGAAGTCAGGTGTGTTGCTGCACTTAATTCATTCTATGGAAAAAGAATAACATTCATATTGGCACAATATTACTGATTAAGAAAAAAGTTTTAGTTGAAAATACCGAGGCCACTTTTATTTAATATCACTTAATGTAAATAATGTATAATGTGTTTTTTAAAACTCTTATTAAATTGCTGGAAAGGGAACTACCATTAAAGACTCTAAAAGGAAATTCAACACATGAAATAGACATTATAAAGGAATTCAGCAGTATTCTAGGTATGTGCCTTTTGGGGGGTTAAAAAAACCTTAAGCACTAAACTAAATATTTTAAACGCCAGAAGTAAACTGTTATAACCTTAGCAAAATCTTTAGAATCTACACTGATGACTGATTATGCCTCTCTATATCCCAATACTAGACTATGATGACCATTTAATATAATATCATAAACCAAAATGTGATTAATCTAGTCATATAGCAACAGAACCATATGAAAGATTATTTTTTTAAATTCTAACTTTTCTTCAGTGTAGAATGACAAAAATAACTTTTTTTTTTTTTTAGAGACAGAGTCTCACTTTGTCACCCTTGGTAGAATGCCATGGCATCACAACTCACAGCAACCTCCAACTCCTGAGCTTAGGCAATTCTCTTGCCTCAGCCTCCCGAGTAGCTGGGACCACAGGCACCTGCCACAACACTCAGCTATTTTTTTGTTGCAGTTTGGCCGGGGCTGGGTTTGAACCCTGCCACCCTTGGTATATGGGGCTGCTGTCCTACTCACTGAGCTATAGGCGCGGCCCCCCCCCCTTTTTTTCTGAGACACAGATTCAAGCTATCACCCTGGGTAGAGTGCCGTGGTGTCACAGCTCACAGCAACCTCACACTCTTGGGCTTAAGTGATTCTCTTGCCTCATCCTCCCAAGTAGCTGGGACTATGGGCACCTGCCACAATGCCTGGCTATTTTTTTGTTGCTGTTGTTGTAGCTGTCATTGTTGTTTTAGCTGGCCCAGGACAGGTTTGAACTGACTAGCCTTGGTGTATGTGGTCCGCATTCTTTTTACATACTAATCAACTATCTCTGGTCAAAAATCAAAGCCTGAAAGACCTATCGCAAGGAAAAAATCAACTATCATTAACAGATTTTCAAGCACATAATTAAAATGTGAATCCAGAAAGGAGAGAAAATGAGAAAGGAAACAAAATCAAACTTGTATAGTTAATTAATCCCAAAGAAAGTATTATCATAGAACCCAGGTTGCTGTTAAAGCTTGTAATTAAGTCACCCAAACATAACCTCAAATTTTGTGCCTGGTCAACAAGAAAAGCTAGTTATACCCTTCTCAAATTCATCACCTTATATTCCAGAGCTACATCTAATTTTTATTACCTTCTTCTAACTAGATAGAGGCAGACTATTTAAATCCTCTACTCAAAAAGGGGAAGTGTTCAAAAATACTAAAAGCATGATTAGGGGAAATACTAAGTGATAACATGGGGTCCTCAGTCAAATCTTAGGCAAAGATTACCGTCAGTGAGTTTCAGTAAGAAAGCCCTTACTGCGTTTGAGTAGAAAGGGCAGAAGCTTCAATCTTCCATCATTTCTGTAATGCTACAAACTATACAGTAATAATTGAAATGTAAACTCTGTTTTGAGTGGAAAGGGCAGAAGCTTCAATCTTCCATCACTTCTGTAATGCTACAAACTGTACAGTAATAATTGAAATGTAAACTCTGTAATACAAAATACTTAACACTCATTCATCTATTCAACAAATATCTACATTACCATGAGCCCTGGTCAGGACTAAGCATCAGTAAACAAGAGAGACACTATCTGTCCTCATGGGAGTTAAAGATTCATTTTTAAATAATAGTACTGAGTTAGCTCGTAGCTTTTTACCTGTGCATCATAAATTCGATGCATAGCGTGATACAATTGGTTCATATAGTTGGAAATAGCTGTTGCATCTTCTTCAAATACACCCAGTAAAGACCTTGTCTGTGTAAAATAAAAGCAATAAGTTTATGTAAATCATTATATAAGATGAAAAACATTTTTTTCTAAAGATAGCACAAATTCTGAGTTTCAATCTATTTTCTCTCTTTTGATAGCAATGCCAAGAAGTCAGGGTATTTTGTTCTGTTTCACTTTAATAAAGCACAGGTATCTTCCAACTATGTCACACAAACTTTAGAAAGAACAGAGGTATATTTTTATGAATTAAAAATCCTATAAGTAAACTAACAGCAATCAACAGAAATGTACAAAGCTAAATTAACAGCATTCCATGCAATATATATTTTAAATGTCTTATTTCAGAATGACTTAGTATAATTATTTTTCTTCTTCCATGGTCTCTTTTAGTAGTGCCAACCCCCTCCTTGTCCTAATCTAAAATAAAATCAAGGTACCATCCCCAACATGACCAACTTTTCAGCCTGTTTTTTCTAAGTCCAGAGTTTTGGGTTTTTTCCTCCTTCCTCTTCTTTACACATGTCTATACTATTTGACTTTTGTTTTGTTTTTACTATGAGCATGTAAAAATTACCTTCATTTTTAGAGGGAAAAATTTGTCAGTAAGTAAATGTTAAGGATACCAATAAAAATTATCAAAGATAAGGAAATTCAGCTTATGAGAAGCAAGGTATACTCACCGTTTTATATTCCCAAGGTAGAAGAAGAATTAATACCAACTACTACTGGAGATAACTGCTGCTTAAATTCCAAAACATGACTTTGTATTTTTTTTTTGCAGTTTTTGGCCGGGCCTGGGTTTGAACCTGCCACCTCCAGCATATGGGGCCGGCACCCTTCTCCTTTGAGCCACAGGCGCTACCCATGACTTTGTATTTTTATTCCAAAAATAATTTATGCCTCTGCCTTGGAGTGGTTTTTTAAAAAATCAACTTATTTCCTAGCTTCCTATTTTCAGAAGAGAATATATTCAGAAGTCAATATAGCATAAAGGAGGAAAAAAGACCCAAGATCATTATGCCCATCAATATATGAACTCCTCATTTTAAGTCCTCCGTTTCACCAGACCTCAGAGACTTGATTTGACAGAAATTTTTTGCTCCACTCCAATTCCCCACAATGTCATTTTTAGAAGTAAAAAAGAAAGCATTAGTAAATCTTATTCAGCTAGTAACATTCTTAAGAAAGATCTGCCCTAGGCCTGGGTGCATGGCTCAAGCCTACAGTCACAGCACTCTGGGAGGCTGAGGTGGGTAGATCACCAGAGGTCAGGAATTCCAGACCAACCTGAGCGAGAACGAGACTCCCATCTCTAAAAATACCCAGGCATTGTGGCAAGCACCTGTAGTCCCACCTACTCAGGAAGCTGAGGCAAGATCAGTTGAGCCCAAAAGACTGAGGTTACTGCGAGCTATGACACCACAGCACTCTATGCAGGGTTACAAAGTGAGACTCTGTCTCCAAAAAAAAAAAAAGCCACTTAATTTTTTCCCGCAAATGGGTAATTCCAATGTAAGGAATTATACAAAACAGTATTGAAACGAGTTCCCTATTTTAAGCTAATGATGTCAAGTTCCACACTGTATAACTACTGTTTGTGTGTGTTAGCAGCTTACAAAAATATAATCAATATGGTACCATTTCATTGAATCTATGATGGTATCCATTGTAAGACACATTTTTTTTTTCTTTTGAGACAGGGTCTCACTTTGTCACCCTGTGTAGAGTGCCACAGTGTCATCATAGCTCATAGCAACCTCAAACTCTTAGGCTCAAGTGATCCTTTTGCCTCAGCCTCCTGAGTGGCTGGGACTATAGCCAAGACACCTGGCTATTTTTTTCTAATTTTAGTATCAGGTACATAGTATAGCTTTCATATAAACACAAAAAAAGGAAAATATAAGTAGCATAAATTTAATGCATTTCGAAATTTCACAAAGTTCAACTCTTTTTTTTTTTTTAATTTGAAAGCTTTATTTATTTATTATTTATGTTTGCAGTTTTTGGCCAGGGCCAGGCTTGAACCTGTCACCCCCAGTATATGGGGCTGGCGCCCTACTCCTTGAACCACAGGTGCCCCTTTTTTTTTTTTTTAGAGACAGAGTCTTTGTCACCTTCAATACAGTGCCGTGGCATCACTGCTCACAGCAACCTCCAGCTCTTGGGCTTAAGCGATTCTCTTGCCTCAGTCTCCTGAGTAGCTGGGACTACAGGTGCCTGCCACAACACCCAGCTATTTTTTGTTGCAATTTGGCCGGAGCTAGGTTCTAACCCATCACCCTCAATATAAAGGGGCCGGTGTCCTACCCACTGACCCACATGGGCCACCCCTCAAAGTTCAACTCTTATGAATCACTTTTCCACTTGAAAGTCATCAATATCCATGTTTTCTGACTGAGCGTGATGGCTTCTGCTTATAATCCTAGCAGTATGGAGGATCCTTTGAGCTCAGGAGGATCTTGAGATCAAGACTGTTCAAAACCAGTCAGAGCAAGAATGACACCCCATCTCTACTAAAAACAGAAAAAAATATTCTGCCAGGCATTGTAGCAGTACCTGTAGTCCCAACTACTCTGGAAGCTAACAGAGGAGGATCACTTGGACCCAGGAGTCTGAGGTTGCTGTGAGCTAGGCTGATGCCATGACACTCTAACCTGGGCAACAGAGTGAGACTCTGTCTCAAAAAAAGAAAACAAAACCCATGTCTTCTCATACATTATTATTCTCTGTGCTATGAAGAGGTAGTAAGTATTTCTTAGAGGTGGTCCACTTTTGTCCCTAATATTTTCTTCTAAGCCACTGACTCATTCAGGAAGTTTTGATGGTCCATCTCACCAGGTGTCAAAGGAAGGTTTTCAGGCAAACCAGGACTGATAATCCTTTCTAAAATGGTTCTTAACTTGATCTGTTGGCTTAACACTTAAAGGGTGTACTTGGCCCTTATGCCAGGAGAAAAAAACAAGTATGTACATTTGCAGGCAATACCAAGTACACTACAACTGCCATCTGGCTGTTAGCAATTGTTAAAATATCAAGTCTAAGAGGAATCCCAATCAGAGATGTTAAGACAAATACTCATACTCTGTATTTATTATGCAAAGAAAGATACCTACATTTGGGGTTGGGGTTTGTCTTCATTGTTCTATCAAAAATAGATAATTGTTGGCCTGGATGGCTCACACCTATAATCCTAGCACTCTTGAGAAGTGGAGGCAGGTGGATTGATTGAGCTCACAGGTTTGAGACCAGCCTGAGCAAAGTGTGAGACCCCATCTCTAAAAATAGCCAGGTGGCAGACACCTATAGTCCCAGCTACTGGGGAGGCTGAAACAAGAGAATGGCTTGAGCCCAAGAGTTTGAGGTTGCTGTGAGCTATAACACCACAGCACTCTACCGAGGGCAATAAAGTGAGACTCTGTCTCTACAAAAAAAAAAAAAAAAGAAAAGGGTAATCATTAAGATATTTATTTATACATAAAATCAATTATTTTTTAAAGATCATACCTGTTCTTAGTAATTAACAAGTTTAATGTTGATTCTGATTTTCAAGGTAATATATAAACATGGACCAAGTATTTAGTGTAGCCTTAAGATTTTCTGCCTCAATAGGTATAATCTTTTGCAAAATTGTGTGGTTTGGGCAAGATAATTCTAAAGATGCTTATGTTTGACTAGCTGGACTTGGACGTGCAAATTTCCCCTATTTTAACTCTACTTACAGTAATATATCAAGCTAAAAATGGACAACTGTAATTAAAGATAGTCTTCCATGACTCTTCCAACATTTTTATATAACTGGCGAGCCGCTTAGGATCAAATAAAAAACTTATCAGGAATTTTAAAAGTTTTCACATTCTTTGTTATTCTACTTCTTGGATTCTATCCCAGATAAAACAGCTAAACTGAGAAAAATTTATACCCAAAAGCAGAACTTTAGGCAAACTCTAGAAGTCCAGCAATGGGGTATTAAGTCAGTTAAAAAAATGTCAAGTCTGGGTGGCACCTGTATTCAGTGGGTAGGACGCCAACCCCATATACCAAGGGTGGCAGGTTCAAACCAGCCCAGGCCAAACTGCAACAAAAAATAGCCGGGCGTTGTGGTGGGCACCTGCAGTCCCAGCTACGTGGGAGGCTGTGGCAAGAAAATTGCCTAACCCCAGGAGTTGGAGTGCCTATAGCTCAGCGGCTAGGGTGCCGGCCACACATACCAAGGCTGGCGGGTTAGAACCCAGCCCAGGCCTGCTAAACAACAATAAGAACTACAACAACAAAAAAATGGCCAGGCATTGAGGCAGGTGCCTGTAGTCCCAGCTACTTGGGAGGCTGAAAAGGAAAGAAAAAGAAAAAGAAATGTGCAGTCTTCAAATTTTTTTATTCAAAATGTAAAAATGTAGCCGGGCATGGTGGCTCATGCTTCTAATCCTAACACTTTGGGAGGCTGAGGTGGATGGATTGCCCAAGCTCACAGGTTCGAGACCAGCCTAAACAAAAGGGAGACTCCTGTCTCTAAAAATAGCAGGGCGTTGGGGTGGACACCTGTAGTCCCAGCTACTTGGGAGGCTTAGACAAGAGAATCACTTGAGCCTAAGAGTTTGAGGTTGCTGTGAGCTATGACACTATGGCATTCTACTGACTGTCTGACAAAAAAAGTAAAAACGTAAAGATATTTAAACTATAATGTTAAGTTAAAGGCAGGCCCAGGTGCCATGGCTCATCCCTATAGTGCCAACTGCTTAGGAGGCTGAGATGGGAGAATGGCTTGAGCTCAGGACTTGGAAGTTGTAGTGAGCTATGATGATACCATTGCAATTCAGCCTAGGTGACAGAGCAAGACCCTGTCTCTTAAATAAAAAGAAGCAGGACTCAGCACCCATAGTTCAGTGGTTAGGGCGCTGGCCACATACACCAGGGCTGGCAGGTTTGAACCCAGCCTGAGCCTGCTAAACTACAAAAAAAAAAAAAAAAAATAGCCGGATGTTGTGGCAGGTGACTATAGTCTCAGCTACTTAGGATGATGATGCAAGAGAATTGCTTAAGCCCAAGAGTCTGAGGTTGTGGTGAGCTATGATGCCATGGCACTCTACCCAGGATGACCTAGTGAGACTGTCTAAAAAAGAAAAAAAAAAAAAACCTAAAAGAAGCAGAATAAAATCATTATGTACAATATAATCTCAATTACATTAAAATATATCTTTAAAAAAGGACTAAAATTAAAAAAGCAAACTGTTATTAGGGTTTGCTGCTGGGTGACCAACAGGTGTGTGTATTTGTATGTCTCTTTTTCTATACCTTACCTTATTCTAACCCAGCAACAGTTATTTTATAAAATCAATATCAAAAATAAAGACATTCACTAGCTATAATTGCTGAGGTTCAGAGAAGTTGAGTAACATGCCCTAAAGCGAAATGCACTAAGTAGCAGTGCAGACTAAAACCCTTGTGTCCTCTATCCCAGATTCAGGCTTTCTATTCTGCCACAGGTTCTGCCTAAGAATCACCTCTAAGTCACTACCCTTCCTAAATCCCAATTGCCCCATGTTCCCCAAATAAATTTTACTACCTCTAGAAATGGGAAGAATATCAATGTAGCCAGCATGATGGTGCACACTTGTAATCCCAGCTACTAGAGAAACTGAGGGGGATAAGATTGCTTGAGTCCAGAAGTTTGAGGCTACAGTGCACTGTCCTAGTGTCTGTGATTAGCTACAGCACTCTAGTTAAGAAACACATCAAGACTTCATCTCAGGCTCGGCGCCTATAGCTCAACCGGCTAAGGCGCCAGCCATGTACACCTAAGGTGGCGGGTTCGAATCCCCAGCCCGGACCCGCCAAAAACAACAATGAGGGCTGCAACCAAACAATAGCCGGGCGTTGTGGCGGGCGCCTGTGGTCCCAGCTACTTGGGAGGCAGAGGCAGGAGACTCGCTTAAACCCAGGAGTTGGAGGTTGCTGTGAGCTGTAATGCCACGGCACTCTACCCAGGGGGACAGCTTGAGGCTCTGTCTCAAAAAAAAAAAAAAAAAAAAAAAAAAAGACTTCATCTCAGAAAACCAAAAAATTATTATAAAACTGACACTAATATGAGGCATGCTTGTCCACAGGTAAAAAAGCAACAAGAAGGGCGACGCCTGTGGCTCAAAAGTGTAGGGTGCTGGCCCCATATGCCGGAGGCGGTGGGTTCAAACCTAGCCCCAGCCAAAAAAATAAAATTTAATTTAATTTTTTAAAAAAAGCAACAAAAAAATCCCACTAATTCTCAAGTTGTAAACTAATTCTGTGGAAAGTTCAATAAATTAATCAGATAAGTCAAGAGATTATCTCTGCCTCACAAGTCATGACTAGGGCACTGTGCAACCCGTTCTGAACTATTTATAGTCTTTATGGGTTATTAAAAAAAAGCAGATAAGAGAAGAAAGGTAAGGCAACCTCTTGAGTCTTATATAATAAAAAAGTAAAATACATAGTGTACCAAACCAATACATCCCACAAAGCTTTTGCAAATCATCTGAAACAAATATAGCTTAAAACTTTATACTTGAATAATCACTAAGAAAAATGTGAACCAGCTATAGCAGCAGTCAAGATAAACCGAAATGTGGGTTTCTCATTTTGTCAGCATATGCTGATAACAGTACATTACCAGTAGGCAAATGGCCTATGAAGATAACTTTCAGAAAGAAAAAGAATAAATCAATTCTACAATCTGATCCCCATTTCATTCTTGATACTTAAAACTGGCACGAAATCCATGAGAAGTTCCATCCAGGAAAGTAGTATCTAGACCTTTCCTTCCTTTCTTCTTTGGGGGCCATATTAAACTGTAAAGACACATAAAATGTGTGCAACTGTATTTTTTTTTTTTTTTTGAGACAGAGTCTCACTTTGTTGCCCTTGGTAGAGTATCTTGGCATCCCAGCTCACAGCAACCTCAAACTCTCGGGCTTAAGCGATTCTCTTGCCTCAGCCTCCAAAGTAGCTGGGACTACAGGCGCCCGCCACAATGCCCAGCTATTTTTTTGTTGCAGTTGTCATTCTTGATTTTAGCTGGCCTGAGCTGGGTTCGAACCCACTAGCCTTGGTGTATGTGGCCGGCACCCTACCCACTGAGCACCGGCGCCGTCCTGCAACTATTTCTAAATGAACAATGCTCCAGAAATTTTTCATTCCAATTGTTATCCAACCAGCAGCATAGCCTTAAATTGTTTACATTATTGCGCAAAAGGTGGGCTTAGAAGTTTCTCTATTGAAGTTAAAGCCACCACCATCTTTTTTAATATAACTGATTTCATTCTTCAGTACTGAAAAAAATATCAAATGGTTACATTTTCCAAAACTGTCTTAGTCTAGAACAACCACACCAGTAAGGCACAAAACACAGAACACAGGGCTTTTATTTTGATGAGTTTATTAAGGCCAAGTCTGCAGCGAGCAGCGACGCAGTCGTGGAGCGGGGAAGGCACGGTCCATCACATGCCGTGTACAGCCCAAGTGACAGCGGCCACAGACACAGCCGCGACACCGGCACACTGGGCAGGGAGTGTGGACGCAGGCTCCAGGACCTGTCACGGGTTTCGTTGACAGCTCTCCACACACATCCTAAGAAAAACTATCCATTTCCTTCACTACCCTGCTGAGCCTCAGAAACCATTAAATAAGACTACCGGGTTTTCTCCCTTTCTGCATTTTCCCCGAAGGGGTTTTCGGGAAGAAAATTCCACGTTCGGGATTTATCACCTCACACCACGGTGATAAAAACAGCGCCTTTCGTGAAATAAAAGAAGACCCGCGCGCGTACGTGACCGCCGGGCCCACGAGTGGCAGCGGCGGCTCGGACTCTGTCCGCGGCCCTCGGCCGCAGCTGCGCGGGCCCAAGCGGGCCTGGAGCCGCAGGCCGCGGCCTCGGCGGCTCTGGGCGCGGCCCGCGGCGGGCGGGGTACCTGGGCGGCGACAGCGCCCACCTGGGTCTGGCACCTGCGGCGACCCAGGCCTGAGGTCGTCCCTCCCGGCTCCCCCTTGTCTCCAGCCACCGCCCGCTCCTCACCTGCGGGCTGTCTTCCAGAGTCTCCTCGATGGGCAGCTTGTCGATCCCCGGCATCGTGGCGGAGCGAGGGCGGCGGCAGGAGACGCAGCAGCCCGCCTGCAGCAGCTGACCCAGGCCAGCCCTCTCTTGCAGGCGCGGCCGCGGTCCCCGCCCGCACGGCCCTTGCCAGGCGCCGAGCAGCCGGGCGGGAAATCCCGCCCCCTCGGTCTCCCTGCCCCTCCTCCCAGAGCGCCCATTGGCTCGTGCCTACGCCCATCAATGCTGCGGAGCTGGCCTGGAGTTTCCTTGGCCTCGAGGGGTCTACAGTGAACGCGTGACACTGAGGGGATAGGGGCAGCGGCCGAGAAGGCGCCGTCTGCGATGGGCGAGCGCTTTAAGAGCGCGCGCTCACCTGGATGTAAGTCGTAGTGGACTGTCTCCTCCATGGCTTGCTAGTGCGGGTAACCAGAGCCTCCAGTGAGGACCACACGGGGGAATTTGGGTCGGTTTTACTTCTCACGTAAAGTATTTCCCTCAGAGACCTTGGGAAAAGCCCTACTTTAGTTTCCTCAAATTACAACCGTCCCGTCCCTACTCAGAGTATCCGGTCTTAGTCCCTTGCAGCAAAATGGTGCTGGCTAACTCAGATGTCTTAAGATCCTGAGTTGTGTCCTTAACGTGGACGGTGGATTGAAGATTCTTTTTCTGGGCACTTAGATATCAGTATATCCGGTTAAAAACATGCGACCTTACCTGGCCTTCAAGGTCAGTCCTTTAGGACTGACGCTGCAAATTCTGACTTCCATATTTCTTTTCAATCACGTAAGAATATATCTTTCAAAATCAGGGTACACTAGTTATTATGTTGATGACTGATTAGCATTTCTACTCTATCAAAAAGTTTTAGGAAGTTTTAAGAAAAGACTATTAATAGCTTCTTTAACTTGTAATTTTACATTAAAGTGAACCTCAAAGAAGTTGGAGGATTGCCTAAATGAGAGTTAGAATCCAGTCTTTCTTCCTGCCTTTTTATTCATCTTTCCCAGTCTCATGCTGCCTGGTTTCTGTCTCTGTAGCTTACAACAAGCTGTCATCAGAATACAAAGAAAGTAGCAAAATAACTAGTGCCTTCTAAAAATCTACCCATTAATCCCACTAGTCCATTCCATTTTTGTTTCAGAAATATGAAAGACGCTAAGTAAAGACTATTAGCTGCCTGGTTCCACAGACACATGGGAACAAATCCAGATACAGTGGAATAAGTCCAAATATAGTAATAGAAATGGAAGTTACATATTTAAAGTTAAAATACTAGATTTTCTCATGATCTCTTGAAAGAAAGGAAAGTATGTTTTATAACTTTGAACAGGGGCGGGTCGCAGTGGCTCATGCCTGTAATCCTAGCACTCTGGGAGGCCCAGGCAGGTGGATTGCTTGAGCTTTGGGGTTCCAGAGCAGCCTGAGCAAGAGTAAGACCCCATCTCTAAAACAAGCTGGGCAGTGTGGAGGGGCCTATAGCCCCAGCTATTTGGGGGGCTGAGGCAAAAGAATCACTTGAGCCCAAGACTTGAAGTTGCTGTGAGCTATGATGGTACAGAGCTCTACTGAGGGTGACAAAGTAAGACTCTTATCTCAAGAAATAAAAAAATAAGGCTCGGTGCCTATAACTCAAGCGGCTAAGGCACCAGCCACATACACCGGAGTTGGCAGGTTCGAATCCACCCCTGGCCCACCCAACAAAAATAACAACTATAACCAAAAAATAGCCAGTCGTTGTGGCAGGCACCTGTAGTCTCAGCTACTTGGGAGGCTGAGGCAAGAGGATCTCTTAAGCACAAGAGTTTGAGGTAGCTGTGAGCAGTGATGGCACAGCACTCTATCCAGGGCAACAGCTTGAAACTCTGTCTCAAAAATAAATAAATAAATAAATAAAACTTTGATCAGGTAGACTTTCATTATAGTTTTATAGAATTATCTTTAGTGTTATAATCTTTAAATAAAAGCTTTCCCCTTAGATTGTTTATCACCTAGTCACTCTGTTGAAGAGTTCTTTAGTTTTTGAGAAAGTTGGTTTGGAGTCAGTTTTTTTTTTTTTTTTTGAGACAGAGTCTCAAGCTGTCATCCTGGGTAGAGTACCGTGGCACCATAGCTCACAGCAACTTCCAACTCTTGGTCTCATGTGATCCTCTTGCCTCTTGCATCAGTTTTCCCTTTTATTAGTAGAGACCAGGTCTCGCTTTTGCTCTGGCTGCTCTCGAACTCATGAACTAAAGCTATCCACCTGCCTCGGCCTTGTAGAGTGCTAGGAGTATAGGCGTGAGCCACAGGCCCAGTTTGGAGTCAGTTCTTGAAACATTAAGGGTTACCAATTGTGTTACAGGTTCCTTATCCTTGAATTCTCTTTTATATTCTGCCAGCACAGGCACAATGCATCTGGACTCTAATGAAGGAATACTTTCAAGGTAAGTTATCTACTTGGTTGAACTGTGATTTAGATTTTAAGAGAAGAAAGGTAGTGACAACTGGTAAGAATCAGGAGTAAGTAACAAATGAAAACATAGTGTAAGAAAGAAGAGTGGGCCGGGCATGGTGGCTCACCCTGTAATCCTAGCACTCTTGGAGGCAGAGGAGGGTGGATTACTTGAGCTCAGGTTCTAGACCAGTCTGAGAAAGAGCAAGACCCTAAAAAATAGCTGAGTGTTGTGGCGGACACCTATAGTCCCAGCTACTGGGGAAGCTGAGGCAAGAGGATCTCTTGAGCCCAAGAGTTTGAGGTTGCTGTGAGCTGTGACACCATGGCAGTCTACTGAGGGCAACAGAGTGAAACTTTGTCTCAAAAACAACAAAGTACATAGCCAAGACATTAGCCAGGAATAAAAACAAAGCAGGAGGAATCACACTACCAGACCTCAGACTATACTACAAATCCATAGTGATCAAAACAGCATGGTACTGGC
>NW_003852397.1:27096735-27099156 GCF_000181295.1 Otolemur garnettii
GTGACTGGCGCCTTAGCCACTTGAGCCACAGGCGCCGAGCCACAAGTGAATCTTTCTAAGAGTAGAATGTGAACGTTTTAAAACAATAACTGAGAAAATGACATGAAGGCTGTGTTGACTAGTTTGATGGAAGTATTTTGGATTGCATGTGAAAACCCCACACTGTACCCAGAAGTGCATTAATGTACATAGTTGCCATTCAATAAAAACAACAACAACAACAACAACAAAGTACAAGGCTATTTGGGAAAAAGAAATGGCCATTCTCTATTTTGGATAGTTTTATAACGTGTAGTTTGAGGATTACCCACTTTGGACTTATATGAAGAGATTCTCAGCCCCATTTCTAATTTTAGTATGTGCTGCTAAAGTAAGCATCAGCCCCATTTCTGATATACGACATCAGAATCTTCTAGCAGGGCTCAGGAATCTGTATTCAAATAACCTCTGTAGATGATTATTATGTATGCATAAGTCTGGAAACCAATTACCTAAAGGGGTAATTTTTAAAAGTAAAGCACCAGAGTCATTTGAGTTGTTGGATTCTTTCCTGTTACAGACCACAGACCAGACTTCAAGGAGCATCATGTAAAAACCTAATTATAAGAAGCCTAAATATAATTTTAGGAGACTAATAATTAACAAATCTATTTACAAGATTGTATGTCCTTTTGTTATAAATTACATGTGTGAAATCTTCAATGAATTATATGTGTGAAACATGTCAAAGAATTATTTGGTGGGTGTAGTTTAATCCTGACTTGCCTGTCATAAAATTAACCAGCTGCCCAAAGTTTTTACTATTCTACCCACACATGAGTCTCTAGTAACCCCTGAGGCATTCTCTGTACAAGCTTCATTTCCTGTATAAAAGGAAATTGGCTTAAAATGAACTGAGTTTGGTCAACTGCACAAAACTTACACTGATTAAACTTAAACTGGTTATCAAAGGGGAATATGAATTCTGCAGCTGTGGAAATGTTTTAAAATAGGAAACACAACTATATTTTTGGATAAGCAGGGTGGCCTAAAGCTAGAAGATCCAACAGAAGGTTAAAGCTAGATTCTTTCTGGTTTTATAATTTGATTAATTCCCCCATCCATTGAATATTAACCTGTTTTTGTTTGCTTTGGTTTTTACCCAGCTGAGCCTGGCAAGAATTCCTTGCTTCTCTCCAGTAATGTAATAGCCTCTTGATAATCCTTTACAGAAACAGTTTAGATACACATAACATCCAAAGGAAACTAATTTGATGATAATACCACACCCAGATAATTGAGGCACCTAAAGGAATTTTTCATTGGAATTATTTGGTTTGGCCAAGTTAATTGGGTAACTCCCCTTCAGTTACACTATATAGTTACTCTTCTTTCTTTCTTTTTTTTTTATTTTGAGACAGAGTATCACACTGTCACTCTGGTTGGAATGCTGTGGTGTCATAGCTCACAGCAACCTCAAACCCTTAGGCTCAAGTGATCTTGCCTTAGTCTCCCAAGTAGCTGGGACTACAGGCTTTCATAATACTGGATGTTGTAGAGGGGCCTATAGCCCCAGCTACTTGGGAGGCTGAGGCTATTTTTAGAGATGGGAGTTTTGCACTTGCTGGGGCTGGTCTCAAACTCCTGAGCTTGGGCAGTCCACCCACTTCAGCCTCCCAGAGTGCCAGGATTACAGTTGTGAGCCACCATACCCAGCCCCAATAGCCTTGTATTTAGAAAATTTAAATAAACAAGTAAACATTTAGAAAAGGAATCCTAGGATCCAGCTGAGAATAATGAAAGGGACATATTTTCAATTTAAAGAACCTCAAAACCACCTACCCACAAATATCCTCTAAAAGATTCCATAAATCTGAAATTCTGAGGAATTCATGTTCCTCAGAATGTAACGTACGGTGCAAATAATTCTGACATTGCTTAATAAATCACTCTTTAGTGGGACTAACTTTAACACATAATTCAGTTATTACCTTAATATCCAGCTGATATAAGCAAATTCAAGAACTATTAATTGATCATTTGGGACTTGATTCATTTTATCTATTTTTTTTTTTTTTTTTTTGGAGACAGAGTCTCACTCTGTTGCCCTGGGTAGAGTGCCATGGCATCATCTTAGCTCGCAGCAACCTCAAACTCTTTGGCTTAATCTATTTTAAAACATTAAAAACAGGGCAGCACCCTGTGGCTCAGTGGGTAGGGTGCTGGTCCTATATACCGAGGGTGGTGGATTCGAACCTGGCCCTGGCCAAACTGCAACAAAAAATAGCTGGGTATTGTGGCAGGCGCCTGTAGTCCCATCTACTCGGGAGGCTGAGGTAAGAGGATCATCAAAGCCCAGGAGTTGGAGTTTGCTGTGAGCTGTGACGCCAATATTGCACTCTACTGAGGGTGATAAAGTGAGATTCTGTCTCTTTAAAAAAA
>NW_003852397.1:27100557-27103938 GCF_000181295.1 Otolemur garnettii
AAAAAAAAAAAAAAAAAAAAAAAGAAGATTGTATTTATCTTAGTCCTGATGCTATTTTAAACAACATTATTATTGCCCTTGCCAATGTTTTATCACTTTGATATAGGGGCTTTTGAGGCCCAAACCAAACTTTAAAAATCAATAAATATATATTTTGGTATTCTGGAGAAAAGCTATACCAAAATAGTTACCAAACAGCAAGTACTATTACCGTATTAAGTTTGTTTTTTGATGGGGGATGGCGAGGGGGGTGTCTCCAAGTTTAAAGTCTAGAAGACCTTTATCACATTCCTACCCCCACAGGAATTCTAGAAGGAACAGGTGAGTCAGTAGAGAAGAAATTGCTAAAATAAATCATTATGTTCCATGACTGTTTAATCATTGAAAGGATTTTAATTTTTGCAGAACCACAGAGAGCAGTAAAAAACAGTAACAGAATTGATTGAGCCTCTGGCTAATTCAAGTAAGTCTCAGGGTTAATCAGCACATCCTTCCATGAACACTAGATGGCAACATTAATTTAGTTTTGGGGATTCAAACCACCTCAGGGAATGGCTCTCTCCAACAAATATTTATTAAATAACAAACAAAACATTAAAAATTTCTACCCTTAATCAAAACCACCCTGAGATATCACTTAACCCCAGTGAGAATAGCCTACATCACAAAGTCTCAAAGTTGCAGATGCTGGCATGGATGTGGAGAGAGGGGAACACTTTTATACTATTGGTGGGACTGCAAACTAATACAGCATGTTTGGAAAGAAGTATGGAGAATCCTCAAGGAACTCAAATTAGACCTCCCTTTTGATCCCACAATCCCATTAGTAGGCATCTACCCAGTAGAACAAAAATCATTTTATCATAAGGACATTTACACTAGATTGTTTATTGCAGCTTAATTTATAAATCACCAAGATGTAGAAACAACCTAAGTGCCCATCAACCCAGGAATGGATTAATAAACTGTGGTATATGTATGCCATGGAATACTATTCAGCCATAAAAAAGATGGAGACTTTACATCTTTTGTATTAACCTGGAGGGAGTTAAAACACATTCTTCCTATTACAAGAATGGAAAAGCAAGAATCCATTGTACTCAATACTAATATGAACCCAGTAGATGATCTAATACCCATGTAAGATAAAAACTCAATTCAAGCTGGGGGGAAGGGGAACAAGAAAAGGGTGAGAGGAGAGGGATTGGTGTGCGCCCACTTACTGGGTACAATGTAAGGAAATATGGCACATTTTTTGGGTGTGGGACACAAGTACAAGTGGTACTTTACCTAACAAGTACAAATATTGTAACTTAGTTGTTTGCACCCTCAAGTTAACCTGAAATTGAGAGGGCCAGGCCAACGCCATTTTGTTGTTTACTGCCTAAGTTCTGTTCCTCATTTTGAGCCCCCACCGCCATCTTAGATAATAAGCTTCAGCTTCCCCAAAACCCTGGCCTTTCCCCGAAATCAAGCACCCCAGTCAGCCAATCAGAAGTGCTCCCCACCCTTCTTGCTTCATACCACCCTAAGACCCCAGTTATGAAATCCCCCACCCGTCATACCTGTACCAATCCAGAGCCTCCTCGTATTTTCCGAAACCCCGACCACCAATCACCCATACTTCCCCATACCCCGACCACCAATCAAAAATGTACCCCACCCTTCTTCACCCTTCTTGCTTTCTGTACCCTATGAAACTTTCCAACCCCCTAGGCTCGGGGCCTTCCTTGGTATGTCTGCCAAGAGAGGGTCCGAGCTCGAGCTTGCTAAATATAGCTTGCCTCTTGCTCTTACATCCGAGTGTGTCTCGGGTAGTCCCTTCATGGGCTGGGGTCTCAGGGAAATTCGGGCACAACAAAATCAAACAACTCTGCCCTTTGGAGGTACAGTATAGCAGGTGTGGTGAGGAGAAAGCCAGACAATAACATAAAAACATAATAAGTAGGGCAGTGCCTGTAGCAAGGTGGTTATGGACCCGGCCACATACACCCAGGCTGGTGGGTATATGCAAACCCGGCCCAGGCCAGCTAAACAACAATGACAACTGCAACAAAAATATACTGGGCATCATAGCAGGCACCTGTAAGTCCCAGCTACTTGGGAGGCTGAGGCAAGAAAATCGCTTAAGCCCAAGAGTTTAAGGTTGCTATGAGCTGTTACGCCACAGCACTCTACCGAGGGTGACATACTAAGACTCTATCTCAAAACAAACCAAAAAACCCATAATATGTAGTATTAGAAGTATAATATTATTTTTTTAAATAGTATAATATTAAATTATATATTTGAAGGTGGGAAATGCTATGGAAAATGAAACAGGAAAAACAGTAAGGGGCAGCTACAATTTTAAATAGGCTCTTCAGGGTGGACTTCATTGAGAAGATAACATCTGAACAAAAAACCCAGCCCCAGCCAAAAAAAAAAACTGCAAAAAAAAAAAGACATCTTCAAAAACCCTTTATAATATTGGTAAAGGCAGTAAATATTAGCAAACAGATCATCTAATGTCTATTACATGTCAGGTGCTATTCCAAGGGCTTTGCAGATGTTAACCTATTTGATCCTCAATTGGGTGATATAATTATGCCATTTTATTACAGAGGATACAGGCTCAGAGAGGATAAGTTATATGCCTAAAGTCATATAGCTAAGAAAGGACGGAGCTGGAATTTGGACCCAGATAATCTAACATAAGTGTTGGGCTCTTAACCACTCTTCAGTTCTATGTGACCTCACTGAAGCAGGTTTAGGCCATTTTCTATTTAGCTTCTTATGCCTGTGTCTTGTCTTTTCTTGCCCTTGTTCTTCCCCTCCCCTTCCTCTTCTTCTCACCCTCCTCCTCTCCCATCCCTTCCCATTCTCTCGCCTTTCCTCTTCTTTTCTTCAGAGTCTCTGCCCAGGCTAGAATGCCATGGTGTCAGCATAGCTCACAGCAACCTCAAACTCCTGGGCTCAAGCGATCCTCCTGCCTCAGCCTTCCACGTAGCTGGTACTACAGGTTCCCACCACAGACCTGGGTAATTTTTCTATTTTTATTAGAGACAGGGGTCTCACTCTTGCTCAGTCTGGTCTGGAACTCCTAAGTTAAAGTGATCCTCCTGACCTGGCCTCCCTGACTTGGCTCAGGTATGAGCCACCAGGCCCAGCTTGTGTCTTTATTTACTTATATTGTAATTGCACATGTACTTACTGGTGGTCCTAGAAGACTAAAACAATTTTATTATTTACATTTATAAAAGTAAAATAAATGAATTCACATATACTCATCCCTCTAATTGAATGCTTATCAACATTTTGCAATACTTGCTTCAATTATCTCTTTTTTTCTTTTTCTTTCTTTTTTCTTTTTTTGAGAGGCAGAGTCTTTTTTTTTTTTTT
>NW_003852397.1:27104107-27105548 GCF_000181295.1 Otolemur garnettii
TGCAGCCATCATTGTTGTTTGGCGGGTCCAGGCTGGGGATTTGAACCCGCCACCTTAGGTGTACGTGGCTGGCACCTTAGCCAGTTGAGCTATAGGCACCGAGCCGAGAGGCAGAGTCTTATTTTGTCACCCTCGGTAGAGTACCATGGCATCACAGCTCACAGCAACCTCCAGCTCTTGGGCTTAGGCAATTCTCTTGCCTCAGCCTCCCGAGTAGCTGAGACTACAGGCACTCACCATAACGCCCAGCTATTATTATTATTATTATTATTATTGGTTACAGTTTTGCCAGGGCTGAGTTTGAACCAGCCACCCTTGGTATATGGGGCTAGTGCCCTACTTACTGAGCCACAGGCACCACCCCAATTACCTCTTTCTTTGTTTTCTTTCTGTTTTCCTGAAATCTTTTAAAGCAAAACCCAGACATCATGAAATTTCACCTGTAAATACTTAAGTAGAATATCTTTTAAAAGGACATTTTCTACTTAACCATAATCATATAATCATACCTAATAATATTGATATTTATTACTATTCTCAATCATGAGTTTCTTGAAGACAGAATGATTTCATTCCTATATTTTGAGTACCTAGCACATTGGCATTTAATAAATATTTGTTGTGATTCAAAAGTTTTTAAGTTGTTTAAAACCATAACATTTATCCCCCTAAAATATCAGGTCCTTGGGTTGACAACTCCTATTTCATCTACAGAGACAATTAAACGTTACTACAGTTGAGGCCTGAGTACACTGGAGCCCTAAATCCTAAACTTTCATCTTTGATATTGAATCTGGGGAAAACCTGGGTTTTCTTTTTCCCACTGTTCATCTAGGGAAGGCATAAGAACAAGGACTAGATTAAGTGGGGATATTCATTGGTAGAAATTACTGAGAAAGAAATATAGTGGCATTCACCAAAAAATATGCTCTTCAGAATTTTTCCATGGAAATATGACTTTATGGGTGCTAACTGATATCATTGCCCCTGTCTGTTATAATAAAAATTGGAGACAATCTGTGTGTTCAGTATCAGCAGTATAGTTAGATAAATTATGTAATGCCAAACACCTGCTGAAGAAAGAGACAAGCTATATATGTTGACAGGGAATGTGTGTGAGTGTGTGTCCCACATTGGAGGAGGGAACCACATTACTAAACAATACACATCTGACTCCATGTGGATAAAAGTGTGTGTGTGTGTGTGTGTGTGTGTGTGTATCTTCCTATTTATGTCAGGGTATTTTAAAAAGATGAGTGAGAGAAGCATTGTATTGTTAATAATGGTAGCCAGTAAGTTGAGAAGGTGAAATGACCCATGAAGGAGACTATCATATTTGTTCTGTGTACTCTGGTACAGAATAAAATCTTTTTTTTTTTTTGAGACAGAGCCTCAAGCTGTCCCCCTGGGTAGAGTGCCATAGCATCACAGCTCACAGCAA
>NW_003852397.1:27106063-27107171 GCF_000181295.1 Otolemur garnettii
AAAAAAAAAAAAAAATAAAACTATGTTTATGTTTTGGATGATTTGATCAAATTTTTTAAATGAAGGGCTATGGTGTGCAAAGAGGGAGACGCCCATCTTCACTAAAAATAGAAAAATAAAACCCAACTAGCCAGGCATTATGATGGGCACCTGTAGTCCCAGCTACTTGGGAGGCTGAGGTACTGAGGTAAGAGCACTGGGCCAGCCCAGGAATTTGAGGTTGTTGTAAGCTATGATGTCCCACACTCTAGCCTGGAGCAGCAGAGTGAGACTCTGTCTCTAAAAAAAAAATCAACTGACTGTGAGAAGCATGGCAGACCAAGTAAACATCAATAGAGAAATAGGAAAATACTGGCATGAGTAAGGTGTGTGCAAAAATGGTCCCAAAAGAGCTCAACAATAAACAAAAGTTGAGAGCTTGCAGAAGGAGGGATTTAGCTTAACACATTTAAGATCATTAGGATAAAATCTGATAAAGTTGAGCTCCATTCTGTATAGACAATTTCCTCTAAGGCTGGAGACTTCTTTTCCTCTTCCCTGAAGAAAAGTTTGGCAGTTGTTTAAAGTCGAACCCTTAAATAGATCTTCAAGGGGGTACTAGAAGGAGAGGAGGAACAGATTACGAAAACTGCAAGTGTTACTCCTTTTGGTTTGGGGTGGGGAACAGCCACTTCAAAATCTTCCCAACTAGCAGTTATACGTCATTTTCAATTTCAAATTTTTTTAGAATTATGAAATTAAAATACTCTGTTCTTAGTTGTTTTTCATAAACTTTACCATCTTTTTGAACCCCCCCCCCACACACTGCACCTCAAAAGATCAACAGAAGGAAACTTTTCTTTAGAAAGCAAACTATATTCTTTTTGAAACAACTGTGGAGGCTCGGCGCCTGTAGCTCAACCGGCTAAGGCGCCAGCCACGTATACCTAAGATGGCGGGTTCGAATCCAGCCCGGACCCGCCAAACAACAATGACGGCTGCAACCAAAAAATAGCCAGGCGTCATGGCGGGCACCTGTGGTCCCAGCTACTTGGGAGGCGGAGGCAGGAGACTCGCTTGAGCCCAGGAGTTGGAGGTTGCTGTGAGCTGGGATGCCACAGCACTCTAC
>NW_003852397.1:27107348-27114829 GCF_000181295.1 Otolemur garnettii
GGGCACCTGTGGTCCCAGCTACTTGGGAGGCTGAGGCAGGAGACTCGATTGAGCCCAGGAGTTGGAGGTTGCTGTGAGCTGGGATGCCACAGCACTCTACCCAGGGGCATAGTTTGAGGCTCTGTCTCAAAAAAAAGAAGTCCTACTTTTAAATTGCTTGGTGATGCTTACATTATGCTTACATCGTCACATAAACTTGTATCTCATTTAAAAGAAAAGATGAAGGAGAGGCATTATCCCATTAATTATTTAAAATACTTGGTGCATGCTTGGCGCCTGTGGCTCAAGCAGCTCAGGTGCCAGCCACATACACTGGAGCTGGCAGGTTCGAATCCAGCCCAGGCCTGCCAAACAACAATGACAACTACAACCAAAAAATTAGCCAGGTATTGTGGCAGGCCCCTGTAATCCCAGCTACTTGGGAGGCTGAGGCAGGAGAATCGCTTAAGCCCAGGAGTTGGAGGTTGCTATGAGCTGTGATGCCACAGCACTCTACCCAGGGTGACAGCTTGAGACTCTGTCTCAAAAAATAAATAAATAAAAATAAAATAAAATACTTGGTGCAACTATTCCTATCCAGCCACTTGGAAGACAATTACATTCAGCATTAATAGCGTTGCCAACCTTTTCCAGTGTGCTGAACTCCAAATACTATTGTGTTTTCATTGACAGCATTCACTATTATATATGCATGTGAAAAATAGGCATTTTCATCAGTATTACTATAATAGCATTAAGAGATTATTATTTTTTCCACTTTCTTTGGAAGAAAATTCACTTAAATTAGATTATTTATTACTTGATTGCTCTCCTGTCTTGCCTGTAATGTTTAGGTGACTAGAGTCCATGAAAGTATAAACTTCAGAATAAAAAAGCATGATTTTATACATTAATGATTTCAAATAAAGGAAGAATACTACGTTTGTGCATCACTTCTTTTGAGAAAGTTAAATCTGTGTTCTGCTTAGGAGAGATAACACTTTTTGTCCCTGTAGGTGGCCCCCCTGGTGTAGCCATTAGTTGCTAATTACTTGCAAACAAATAAACAATTAACTCCTTAAGCTGCTGGCTGGGCAAGTGTTCATTGACATGCTAAAACTTTCTAAGACAGGATTTTAATTAGTGACGTTCTAAATCCAGCCCCCTTGTCAGCAGAGCTATAAGGTGAACTGCAGGAAGATCCCAACCCTGTACATGTGGGACAGAGCCAGCAGAAAGGCCAGCGCTGTCCATGAGAGAATGTCTCCCAGCCTTCAGGACGGTGCTCAAGTTGGGGAGAGCAAACCCTCACCCTGCTCCTTTTCAATAGAGAGCATCTTAGGACTGGACCAGAAGCAAGACTCTGTTCCATCAGTGAAACCCCACAGGCCCTGGACAGACACGTGCAGCTCCTCAGGTATGCCACAACTTAATTTTTTTAACTCCTTGTTATTTCATTTGCAGTGCTTAATTTGGCCTTCATTTCATGCTACCTAGAGTTAGAAGCTACAGTTTCATTCAGTTACGTAACTGAAGCTTCTAGGACATTTAAATGCCTCCAGCTGAGTCCTATGGGAAATAAAAACATCAGCCTCTTTAGAAACAAGTGGATTTAAAAAAAAAAAAAAATTCAAGAACCTGCTTTTATTTAAGAAGATCGATTTCCCCTTCCTGACACATCAGATATTTGAAATCTGTTTTCAGTGAGAAATAAATGATAAGATTAGAAGGCAGGATTTCCAAGGCAAAGTCTTCATTTTTGTTTGGCTTTTGATATTTGGTTGATGAGGGGCTGTTCTCTTGTGAAATCCAGAAGAATTCCACTAGGAAGTTAAAGCAAGTTCCTGAAATTACTCCTTGTAGAACTTTGTGGAACATAGGATTGGTTGGCCATCTAAGACAGGTTTTATTTTTCTATTTTCAGGGAATGATGGTAACCTATGTTTACATGTCTCAAGTCTTCCCAGTGGGATCCCATTCCCTTGCATATTGGATCACCCAATGCCAGAAGAAAGAGCTTTGAAATATGAAAATTCCTTTTCAGCCTCAGAAAGACTGACTTTGAAAAGAGAGTTGAGTTGGTATAGAGGCCGAAGACCCAGAACTGCTTTTACTCAAAACCAGGTTGGAAATTTTTTCATCCAATAATGATAATACAAAGGCTTTTTACTGACATCCTGTTAAGCAAAAGCCCATTCATTTGGGATCTCAGTTTAGAAGCCTTATTAATGAAACAATAGACTATCGTATTTTAACAATTTCTAGATAATAATTTTTAAAAGGCATTCAGATTGATTGCAAAAGATTTATATGCTGTTATTTTGACATAGAAATTAGAGCCCATTTTCAGTGACATACTGGAGATCAACATTTTTAATTCATTATTCTTATAAGAATTGTTTCCTTATTCTTAGATTGAAGTGTTGGAAAATGTCTTTCGCGTAAACTGCTATCCTGGCATTGATATCAGAGAAGACTTAGCTCGAAAGTTGAATCTAGAGGAAGATAGAATTCAGGTAATTTTCAAATTTAGTTGTTACCCATGCTGATTGAAATATTAAGAATAATAAAATAATGTTTCTGAGACCTATTTTATTTTTTCTTAATTTTAGATTTGGTTCCAAAATCGTCGTGCAAAGCTGAAAAGATCCCATAGAGAATCACAGTTTATAATGGTGAAAAAAAATTTGAACACAAATTTCTTGGAATAGATAGAAAACTAAACATGTGAAATTATCTTCTAGTTGCAGAGCATGACAAATCAATGGAAATATCAAGTGTTGAAAATGTGATTTTTTTTTCCTGCATTTAATCTGAATATTGTCTTTTTTTCCTGAAAATATATTGTAAATAATTACTGTTGTAGCATGGTACATATTCTATTTGGGCACTTTTAGTCATAAGACTTTTCCTATATATTTTAATAAACATTTTTAGAAAAGATGGCTATTTTTTAAGTGAGCAAAGTCAATCTAATATTAGTTTACTAAAATCAATAAACTCATGACTAAGTGATTTAGAAGATTTCATTTACAAAGTGTTTCAAGTAAAATAATCTGAAGAACAAAGGTTAGTTTCTCCTAACCACATTTTGAAACATGATTATGCTTAACTAAATTGTACAACATGATTTATTGTTGAATGTCAATTTCTCTTGATTTATGGCATAAAGCAGTGAGAAATTTCTCACCGTGTATCAAAACAAGTCCCTATAGCATGATAGTTTCAAGTTTTTTATAAGCAAATTCATTATGCCACAGTAGAAAATATAAAGGCATCAGCTCTCAAATTTATATTATGTACAAAAGTATTAAGCTACAAATAAATGAAAAAATTGAAATAGTTTCTAGTTATTTAATGTTGTGCTTTACTTTCTTTTACTAGAGGGATAATGATCATCTAGATTGTGTCAATCCCAGTTTAATGATTTCCAATCAGCTATATATTTTGTTGTAATATTACATTGACTGAGAAGGTAAAACTAATGACCTGCCTTTTGTAAGTGCTCTTACATAGTCACTAAATAATCAGGATATTTTCTAAGTGACAAAAACCATGTGTTTTCATTTCCCATTTTCCTGTTGTACCTGCCAATTAAAGATGGGAATAGGATAAGATGTATGACAAGAAAGGAGTCCCCGGCTCGGCGCCTATAGCTCAACCGGCTAAGGCGCCAGCCACGTACACCTAAGGTGGCAGGTTCGAATCCCCAGCCCGGACCTGCCAAACAACAATGACGGCTGCAACCAAAAAATAGCCGGGCGTTGTGGCGGGCGCCTGTGGTCCCAGCTACTTGGGAGGCAGAGGCAGGAGACTCGCTTGAGCCCAGGAGTTGGAGGTTGCTGTGAGCTGTAATGCCATAGCACTCTACCCAGGGGGACAGCTTGAGGCTCTGTCTCAAAAAAAAAAAAAAAAAGAAAGGAGTCCCCTCCTGGAAATCTGGTTATTTGTTTTCCAGTTAATGGAAGACCTAAGTGGGTGTTCTTTTTTGATGCTAGCTTGAGGACTCTGACTTTTGTCCACTGGAAGCCATATTTCAACTTTGTCTATTTGAATTGCTTCTCCCTTGCTTCCCTTTTCCTTTTCCTTTTCCTCTGTCTTTTATCTTTCCCAATGATGATCAGAGTGGAAAGTTCTCACTAAATTATTAAATTTATAACTACTATATTTTTTCTAGTTTTTTTTTTTTTACGTGAAAGATTAGAGGGAGTTTAGATATTATTTCTGAGGAAAAGCAGCATGACTCAGATTTTACGGATTTTATTGAGAGCACATTCAGGGTAGAGAGCTCTGTGTCCCCCCAAAATGGGTCAACAACAAGCTGTGCTTATTCCCACTATTGCTGAGATGGAGAGGGAGAAGGAAAAGATGGGTGGCAGGGCAGTGAACAGGAAGACCAAATGCATTAATGTTTTCCAAGAAAGACTGGGCCACTTGTTCCAATATAAAGAACTGCTTCCATAAATATAAAATCTGAAGCACTATTTATGAAATACATTAGTCAAAATTTATCCACCAGGAGCTTCCTTTGCTCTCCATTAAGTTCCTATGAAGTTATGTTGAGTTAGAGGACTGGAAGTCACCAGGGGTAGGCATTGAGGAATGGACTGGAGGGCAATGTGTCATGTAATGGATAAGATTCATTTTAATCCCAACAGTCATATTTACATACTCTAAACAAGTTAAGCAATATAGAAAGAGTAGAATTTGTCTCAAATCTCATCCTTCAGAAATAACCATCATTAAAGATGCATAGATCTTTTTGTGTATCATAGAAACTATGTGTATACATGGGCACATACATTTGTTGTTTTGCTACTGTTATTTTTTTAAACCTGATCATACTTGATATTCTATTCTGCACCTTTTCTGACTTCTTGGCAGGTCAGAATTATAGTTCTGGCTTCTTAATGTCTGTTTAGGAGAAGATTTGAAGTCTTGTATATAGTAAGAAACTATTAACAATATTAACATTAATACTTAACACATTTTTCAAGTAGTACTTTTCATAAATTTTTTCAGAGAGTAATCATAATTTATGTAGAATTTATCTAAAATTAAATCTAACCCCCAAATCTCTAAGGAGTATGAGGATCCTGTAAAAATTATAGAATCTAAAAAACAATGAAACAGGCTCAGCGCCGTGGCTCAAGCAGCTAAGGCGCTAGCCACATACACTTGAGCTGCTGGTTTGAATCCAGCCTGGGCCCACCAAACAATAATGACGGCTGCAACCAAAAAATAGCTGGGTGTTGTGGCAGGCCCCTGTAGTCCCAGCTACTTGGGAGGTGAAGGCAGGAGAATCGCTTGAGCCCAGGAGTTGGAGGTTGCTGTGAGCTGTGATGCCACGGTATTCTACCCAGGGGGACAGCTTGAGGCTCTGTCTCAAAAAAAAAAGAAAGAAACAGCAACACATTGATCAAAAACTAATAATACACTGAATTTTTTTTAATATAAAAACTAGTCACATCCATAAAATATCTGATAAAGAGAAAATATCATTATTTCAATACAGTATTTTCCAGGGATTTGTTTATATAACTTATTTATATGATCCTAAAATTCAATTTTGTTTATAATTTAAATAAATTGTGTTTATATCTGAAGTTATATATTTACAACTAAAATACTAATGTAATAGAAATGTTATATTTATATACGGAAATGTTACATTTATAATGAAACAGGGTGGCGCCTGTGGTTCAAAGGAGTAGGGCGCCGGCCCCATATGCCAGAGGTGGTGGGTTCAAACCCAGCCCCAGCCAAAACCTGCAAAAAATTTAAAAAATTTAAAAAATTTAAAAAAAATAAATGAAACAAATAACACTTAGAAGTCAGAAAAATTACAATAATACCTAAAATTTTAATATTAAATAACTATAAATGTAATATGTACATCTTTTTATATTTCTGATATCAGTAACAGAATATCAGTTCTATTACAATTTTTAAGAATTTATAATTTATAAATTTTTTATAAATTATTTTAAGTTTATAATTTATAAGTATATTCAAGAAGCAACCTAATGTACAAGATCACTAGTATATTTCCCTTAAAATCATTTTCAAAAACCTAAAAATAAAAGTTAATCTTGTTAAAGGATATAACAGATCAGTAATATTTTTGGAATTACAAGTGCTAGTAATTTGGAAAAAAATACAATAATATTTAGGGGGAAAACACTGGACTTTTAACTTTGAGGAAAAATCAAGGAAAATGAAAATGGGAATAAAAACCCACATAGAATTATCTTTCTTCCAAAATATACAGGCTCTAATCCACAGCTTATCTCTGCTGCTGGTAATTCTAGGCCTTTGTCTCCATTAATGCCCACGACAAGGTGAACAGTAGTAACAAATCAAACTAATGCAGTCAGGCTAATACCTGGAGCGTCTCTATTATCTGAGGACTGCCTAAATAAGGTTATTTGGTCTCCCATAATGGCATTTGTCCTTTGTGCAGCCAGCCAGACAAAGCCAGTCACTAAAGAGTGCTGCTGGAAACAATGGCGTGTGTGCTGGTGGTCAACTTTTGAGTTAATCAGTGTTAATAGCTACTTTTGCCTCCTGCATTTTATCACACATCATAGAATGGCATAAATCCCCCATTACTGAACCAAACATAGCATCAGCTGGGCCTTGGCTACTGCAGGAGGCAGGGAGCTGGGAAGCTGGACCATTTGCTTGAAGTGGAACCCAAATCACAGTCTAACAAACAGTGACTTGTCATCTCCACTCATTATTCTCCCAGAGGAATAAAAACCCCCTCCACGTGCATATGGCTAAATTTAATGCTCATCTTGACTGTCCTGACTCTGCTGGGGTACCAGCCCATTGCAGCTGAGGCAGCTTTTGGTGGCTTGCATCACTTTATACCCCGTAACACTCACCTCTTCCCATTTTCCTCTTTCTGATTTTCTTATTAACACCCTTTCCCTTTTTCACTGCTAAAGGTTTGTTGGTCTTGACAGGCATTATTGGGTCCTACAAATGAACTTCCGGCCTAAAAAGTTTATTGCTTACCTTTTGCCTAGTGTCACCAACATTTTAGGAACTTAGTGTCGGTTCTCTTCCTCCAGGTCTCCTAGGATAACCTAGTGGATCCTCTCCTTTAATTAGTATTTTATGATGGTGATTCCAGTGAAATAAATGACACTATAGTTTATGTCCTATTTACCTTATCATAAGCTTGCAAATACCCATGTACCTGAGTAGCTGCTGCCCCTTTAGACTGGGCTGCAAATTGAAACAGAATTGCTTTAAATTGAAGCAGAGATGAATCTCACGTGACATCTGGAGCCAAGCCTGGCCACATTTTTGCAAACCCCAGCTGACCTCTCAACCAATGGGTGAGTTTTCTACCTCTTTAAGGGCTTGTAAACACAGCATCATTGCAGCAATACAGGTCCTAGGAGTTTTCCTTATTGATGTGTGTTGGTTCTTTATATAGTAAACAATTGATTACCATATTTTGACTCATAATTTCTTATTTTTTTTTTTTT
>NW_003852397.1:27115034-27117247 GCF_000181295.1 Otolemur garnettii
GCTGGATTCGAACCCGCCACCTTAGGTGTATGTGGCTGGCGCCTTAGCCACTTGAGCCACAGGCGCCGAGCCGACTCATAATTTCTTAACATGTGCCTTTTAATTTTATGATTGTAGCATACAGAAATTTAAGTATTTTTAAGTCAAATTTCAGTCTTTTTCTTTGTAATTTTTCCCACTGTTTTATTTGACACCTTCCCGTTTTTATGGTCAGCTTTTAGTGTGTTGATAGCTTATCTCTATGACTTACACACCTTTATTATATGTTTTAGTCTCTCGGTTTCCTTTTGCATAATGAATAGAATAATCAGAACTAGCCAATTTACCAAAGTCATATAGATAAAAGATGATTATACTAATAATAAAACAATAATGCTACCATTTATTAAGTGCCAACTATGAGCTGAATGTTTATATCCCCGCAAAATTCATATTTTCTACTTGAGAGGCCTCAATAGGAAGATGACTTGAGCCAGGAGTTTGAGGCCAGCCTCGGCAACATAGGAAGACTCCATCTTTTTTTGTTGTTTTTGTTTTGTTTGTTTGTTTGTTTGAGATAGAGTCTCACTCTGTCACCCTGGGTAGAGTGCTATGACATCATAGCTCACAGCAACCTTAAACTCCTGACCTTAAGTGATCCTCTTGCCTCAGCCTCCCAAGAATCTGGGACTACAGGCACCTGGAACCTGGTTAGTTTTTCTATTTAGTAGATACGGGATCTCACTCTTGCCTAGGCTAGTCTCCAACTCCTGAGCTCAAGCAATCCACCCACCTTGGCCTCCCATAGTGATAGGATTACAGGAGCCACCACACCTGGCCAAGATGCAAATGTCTTTTAAAAAGAAACTTAATAAAATTCATATGGTGAAACTTAATCCCCAATGTGACAGTATTTGGAGGTGGTGGGGCCTTTTGGAAGTGGTAAGATAATGAGGGTAGAGCCCTCATAAATGAGACTAGTGCCTTTATAAAAGGTATCCCAGAGAGTTCCCTCACTCTTTCCACTATGCTGGGACACAGCAAGAAGATGGCTATAAAATGAACTAGAAAATGGGCCCTCACTAGACACCAAGTCTGCATACACTTTAATCTTGAACTTCCCATCCTCCAAAATGTTGAAAATAAGTTTCTGTCATTTGTAAGCCACAAATTCTATGCTTTTTTTGTAAGACAATATTCACCATGAGCTATGTAATATAGTGCTTCATGTGAATTATCTCATTTAACTCTCACAATGGCTCTAGCCTCAGATATGTTTATTATGATGATTTATTATCCCCTAGTTTTATAAATGAACAAACTGAGGGAAAGAGAGACTAAATAACTTGACCAAGGCCACACAGCTGAAGTGGCTTAGCCAGAATTCAGACCAATTGCTATCTAACTCCAAAGTTCCCTCCGCCAACTAAGCCTCCCAGACGATAGAGTCATCAGCTGTGATGAATGTACCTGAGAAGTACACTGAATTTTTCTTTTCTTCCTTCCTTTCTGTGGGGCAGGGGAGTAAAGGGATGGGAATAGAGGTCTGAGTGTTTGTTACCGAAAGTAATCAAATTCTCTTAAGTTCCGAGAATGTTTTAGCAGTAATATGTTCCAGCTCAGCAGCTAAGGTGCATGCCACATACACCTGAGCTGGCAGGTTCAAATCCAGCCCAGGCCTGACAAACAACAATTATGGCTGCAACCAAAAAGTAGCCAGGCTTTGTGGCAGGTGCCTACAGTTTCAGGTACTTGGGAGGCGGAGGCAGGAGAATCACTTGAGCCCAGGAGTTGGAGGTTGCTGTGAGTTGTGATGTCATAGCACTTTACCCAGGGCGACAGCTTCAGGCTCTGTCTCCAAAAAAGAAAGAAAGAAAGAAAGAAAATAAATAATATGTTCCTTCTATGTAAGTGACATTTTGCTTATAATTAATTTTTTTAATTTTTATTTTTTAATCATTTCATTGTCAATACTCAGTAAATGGTATTTTGGCTAGAGAATATGTACACATACATCCTTGTTTGTATGAATATTAAACCTTATAATTAAGATTTAACATCAGGGCTCAGCGCCTATAGCTCAACCGGCTAAGGCGCCAGCCACGTACACCTAAGGTGGCGGGTTCGAATCCCCAGCCCCGACCCGCCAAACAACAATGACGGCTGCAACCAAAAAATAGCCGGGTGTTGTGGCGAGCGCCTGTGGTCCCAGCTACTTGGGAGGCGGAGGCAGG